>NC_089822.1:7485045-7795045 GCF_035046505.1 Tiliqua scincoides
CCACCCGAGACATAAAAGACTGACGTATAATCTCAAGGCCCAATAACTTTTTTTTGAATGAATGGAAGTGCTAAAATAATGATTACAGAAATTATCCAGTATATCATTCCGCTGATGGGCCAGTTATAGCGCAGGAGTAGGAAGACGGCGAAATGATAAAAGGCACACCTGCTCTGTGCCAGTTGATCAAGCTGATTAAGTCTACATACATTTGCATGCTATCTAGGTGGAGCTGTTGCTCCTGAAAACCAGTTTCTATTTTATTGGGTTCCGTGCTACACTGGTAACATAGAAAAGCACCAATGTGGGGTGTGAGGGGCCATGTGTGAGACCATCTCCTGCCACAGACAGTGACCCCTACGGGGGAGCGGTTGGTACATGAAAAAAGTGATATTATCCACAAAGATCAGCCGTGGCCAGGGATAGCAGCCAACAAGGTCCAGGCACTCACTGAGGCCCAGGTGGTTTTGGAGTCTTCCAAAGGTGGACATACTCTGATCTGATTGCACCCCCTGCTCCCCCGCCCCCCGAAGTGAGAGCAGGGACATCTGAACTGTGCTCTTGGTTTGAGCGGAGACAGAGATTGAGAAGCTGAGATGCCATCTATGTTGCCTCTGACCAGGCCAAACCATACACAAAGTTGAGAGGGGCCCCTGTGAAGGAGTTCTGCACAGAGGCTCTTTTGCCATCACAAAAGATGCTGGACATACTCTCAGTTTAGGGGGTGGGCTGCCAGGGCAGAAACAGCCCACTGATGGTAACTGACTTGCCTGGTGACTCACTCAACTCTGGGGTTGGGCTCAAATGGGAGAAGAGAAGGGAGGCCTTTAACAAAATTCTTAAGTCCTATCCCCTGACTCCCTCCAATTATTTATTAATATTTATTTACCACTTTTCAACAAATTAGACTAATTTAGCCCCTTCAGTAGCCTCCTAACTTAGCAGGCTGCCTTAAAAGCAGGCAGGGGGTGCTGCCCCCGTAATTTCATTGCTAGGAGCCAATATGATCATGGGTTTTACTAATGTGATATGGAGTCTAACCAAAGATAATTTCTTTTTTGGTGCTAATCATGGGTCTCTCTCTCTCTCTCTCTCTCTCTCTCTCTCTCTCTCACACACACACACACACACACACACACAGAGTCAAACTGAGGCTGCCCTTGCTTTGCCGTCTGGTAAGTCTTCTCTTCTTGAGCCAGCGCTTGTAAAATGATATTTCTATATTTACTTAAACATCTATTTAAAGAGGAACCCTTCATAATTACTCACCCACAGATAGATGACACTGTTTTGGCTGTGTTTATTTAGTTTCTATTAGCGATTGGCAAAATGTCTACTGTGGCCTTAAAGCAGAGCTAGATGAATGACCCCTTGATAATAAAATAAAGTGTGTTTCTCTCCCCCCCTTTTTTAGTCCTTGTGAGAGATGGTATGCAAGAATGACATACATCACTGTCTCCTCCTATCATTTCCAGATAAAAATACAAAAAACCAATAATTTCTAATGGGTCTGCCCCAAGAGACTAATTCTCAGATAGGTTCAGTGGTATTTTAAGCTTTAATGGACATAGCAGAATACGAAGGGATAAACAGTATGTACAACTTCATTAAGACTCCCATGATTAAGTGATTGTAAGGATGCACTTTTAATGGAAGACCAAGGCCCTCCTTTTGACAGTAGATATGACATGGTGGGATACTGAAGTATTGTAAACACCTGTTGGGGGTATGTGTGATGACCAGGGAGTTTATTAGTAGTAACTGCAACTAGCAATAATGGTCTTCGTTTCATTTAGTTGACCAATCATTTATGTTTAAAATATTTATTAGGATCATTAAAGTAGAAATACCCTGAACAGCGGGATATTCAAATATCACCTTGCAAATTCATATTTAGAGGTATTTAAAAACTATTTGTGTTTGGTGAAAATATTGGTGAAAACAAGTTTTTAAAATTCCCCATGTAGGGTGTATCCTCCTATTTAGGAACCTCCATGAATGGCTCCTAAACATATAGGTTCCCCCCTGGCATTAAGCCTAGTCGTGTCCAATTCTAGGAGCGGTGCTCATCTCCATTTATAAGCGTTTGTCTGTAGACCAGAGGTCCTCACACATTTAGCACCAGGACCCACTTTGTAGAATGAGAATCTGTCAGGACCCACCGGAAGTGATGTCATGACCGGAAGTGACATCATCAGGCAGGAAAATTTTTTGCAATCCTAGGCTGCAACCCACACTTACCCAGGAGTAAGTTCCATTTACTATCATTGTTAAAAGAATATACATAACAGCTTGTTAAAAGTACAAGTCTCTTACATTTCCTCAACCAAGTCTAATATATTAAAAATAAAATATTGAAATGAATGGGAACCCACCTGAAATTGGCTTGCGACCCACCTAGTGGGTCCCTACCCACAGTTTGAGAAACACTGCCGTAGATACATAGTTTCCATGATCATTTGGCTGGCATGACTGAACACCTAAGTGCATGGAACACTGTTACCTTTCCACCTAGGTGGTACCTATTTATCTACTTGCATTTTTACATGCTTTCGAACTGTTAGGTTGGTAGGAACATAAGAACTTAAGAACAGGCCTGCTGGATCTGGCCATACGCCCATCTAGTCCAGCTTCCTATATCTCACAGTGGCCCACCAAATGCCCCAGGGATCATACAAGACAGCAAGAGATCTGTATCCTGGTGCCCTCCCTTGCATCTGGCATTCTGACATAGCTCATTTCTAAAATCAGGAGGTTGCACATACACATCATGGCTTGTAACCTGTAATGAATTTTCCCTCCAGAAATTTATCCAATCCCCTTTTAAAGGCGTCTAGGCCCGATGCCATCACCACATGCTGTGGCAAGGAGTTCCATAGACCAACCATACGCTGAGTAAAGAAATATTTTCTTTTGTCTATCTAGCTCTCTCAGCACTCAATTTTAGTGGATGTCTCCTGGTTCTGGTGTTGTGTGAGAGGGAAAAGAGCATCTCTCTATCCACTCTATCCTTCCCATGCATAATTTTGGAGCTGGGACAAGCAACAGTAGCTCATCCCATCGTGCGGATTCAAACTGCCAACCTTACGGTCAACAGGCTCTTTGGCTCAGAGATTTAACCCACTGCTCCAGCTCTAGATGAGTTTAAAATACTCCTAGATGAGTTTTAAAAATTCACTGATGTGGAGTTTGGTGAACTTCCTTTAAAGCATTAACATTTATGATTGATAAATGTAAGAATTGCCAGAGGTCCTCACTCATTGGCAGGTATGAGATCTGGAATGATTTCAGCCATAGAAACTATATTTGCATAAACTATTATAATATGTAGGTCAGTAGTT
Organism: Tiliqua scincoides; assembly: GCF_035046505.1. Taxonomy (NCBI): domain Eukaryota; kingdom Metazoa; phylum Chordata; class Lepidosauria; order Squamata; family Scincidae; genus Tiliqua; species Tiliqua scincoides. Next base: position 7,488,387 of record NC_089822.1, read on the forward strand.
CTCACATATTTAGCACCCACATATTTAGGACCCACTTTTTTAGAATGAGAATCTGTCAGGACCCACCGGAAGTAACGTCATGACCGGAAGTGACATAATCAAGCAGGAAAATTTTTCACAATCCTAGGCTGCAATCCTACCCTCATTTACCCAGGAGTAAGTCCCATTTACCATCATTGTTAAAAGAATATACATAGCAGCTTGTTCAAAGTACAGATCTGTAACATTTCCCCAAATGCAGTCACATTCCATCAAGTCTAATATAAGCATCAAGTCTATAAGCATCAAGTCTAATATACTAAAAATAAAATATTGAAATGAATGGGGACCCACCAGAAATTGGCTTGTGACCCACCTAGTGGGTCCCGACCCACAGTTTGAGGATCACTGATGTAGGTAAAAAAAAAGAGGTGCTTATAAGTTTTCAATCTACGTTCTGGAAGACCATGAGCTTCCTTGGAAGCCTAATAAGGGCTAATTAATTAGATGAGCGGAAATAACAAGCAAACATGTTTGGAAGCCACCTTGTTATCTGTCTTGTTAACTGTTAAATGGGCAGTTGCAGGGGAGTGTAATGTGTACGCTCAGTTCACACATCAGACACCTTATGCGTTATTAACCCGCTGAGCTGCAGGTTGTCCGTTCTCCACCCTCTCTGATGGTCCGTGGGGGAATGGAGGACCAGAGATGGCAGAGACTAGAATGCCAGCAACCACAGCCGGCACTTCATGGTCCCCTAGAGAGAGTGGAGAACTAGAGAGGGTGGAGAACAATTTGTGCTGGCCCTTCAGCTTATTCTCCAAGTAATCCTCCATGATCTTGTTATCAGTGGTTTCTTTGTGAGTGTGATGGTACTCATTGAACACCAACAAAGACAAATCTGTGCATATGATGGAAGGCAGAAACCACTTCTTGGAGCAAGCAACAACCCATGCGAATCCCACGCAGCCCCAGAACTTGCCCCTTTCACCTAGAGCCCCACAAAAAATGTTTCAAATTGAGCCCTGCAGCTCCTAGGGTGGCCCTGCGTAGTAACAAATTGTCTGTCCCTCTTCCTCCCTTAGCAGAAGGAAGAGGGACAGGCAATTCATTACTACAGACAGTTGCCCTAGAAACAGAGTAGCAGAACCCAGAAGTTTTAAAAGTGATTTTCAACACTTCTCCAAGCTCCCATGGCTCGCCTGCAGGCCTTTTGTTGCTTACTACTGTGCCGTGACACACCAGTTGAAAACTGCTGCCTTAGCATCTCAGCACCTGGAGGAGCAAGCTGGGATCAAAGTACACAAGTGTGTAAACATGCACGCCCAAGGTGTGCTTCCAAGATGAAGTGCCCCATTCTTCCTGTAAAAAAAAAGCTGTGTAAGGTTACAGTCTCAGAACTAGAGGACTTGGGTGGGGAAGGTTCATTCTCCCTTCACATGCTGTTCTAACCAGATTTGTCACCCCATTAAAGGCAATGGGCACAGAGCACTCCTGTGCTTTGCCATTGCTGCCCCAATTGGCTCCAGCAACAAGTGGGAGGGGCTGCTTACATGGCACGTTGTGGCACCTGCAATACTTACTGTGCCACCACCCCTCTGGCTATGCTACTGCTTCAGAGTATCTCCAAGCACATGTTTACGCACTTGTCTAATGTAGCCCTCAGTGGGGGGGGGGTAGTGCTGCTCACCCTCCAGCCCTTGCTCGTTTCATAGAATCATAGAATCACGGAGTTGGAAGGGGTCTAATAGGTCATCTAGTCGAACCCCTGCCTTAGGCAGAAAATCCTCTTAGAGCATCTCCAACTGGTGCTTGTTGAGCCTCTGCTTGAATATCTCTAGTGAGGGAGAGTTCACCACCTCTGTTCCAATCTGTTCCACTGTCGAACCACCCTGTCAGGAACTTTTTCCTGATGTCTATTTGAAATCTCAAATAGGCTCCTCAGCATCATCAGATCCTTCCACAAGGACATGAAGGGCACTGTTGTCTTCGATGGCTCCACATCAGACCCCTTTGACATCCGAAGCGGCGTGAAGCAGGGCTGTGTTCTTGCACCAACCTTGTTTGGGATTTTCTTTGCTGTTCTGCTGAAGCATGCCTTTGGAACTGCAACAGAAGGCATCTATCTCCAGACCAGATCAGATGGAAAGCTCTTCAACCAGGCTGAGAGCAATGTCCAAAGTCCAGCTAAAATGTCTGCGTGACTTCCTCTTTGCCGACGATGCAGCTGTCACTACCAACTCTGCCAAAGATCTCTGCCAAAGCTCATGGATCGTTTTAGCAAAGCCTGCCAAGATTTTGGACTGACAATCAGCCTGAAGAAAACACAGGTCATGGTTCAGGATGTGGACTCACCTCCCTGCATTACAATCTCTGCACATGAACTGGAGGTTGTCCATGACTTTGTGTACCTTGGCTCAACGAACTCCGAAACTCTTTCTCTCGATACTGAACTAAACAAACGCATCGGTAAAGCAGCTACCATGTTTTCCAGACTCACAAAGAGAGTCTGGTCCAAAAAGAAGCTGACGGAAAATACCAAGATCCAGGTCTATAGAGCTTGCATCCTCAGAACACTTCTGTACTGCAGTGAGTCATGGACTCTCCGCTCACAACAGGAGAGGAAACTGAACGCTTTCCATATGCGCTGCCTCCGACGCATTCTCGGCATCACCTGGCAGGACAAAGTTCCAAACAACACAGTCCTGGAATGAGCTGGAATCCCTAGCATGTATGCACTGCTGAAACAGAGACGCCTGCGTTGGCTCGGTCATGTTGTGAGAATGGATGATGGCCGGATCCCAAAGGATCTCCTCTATGGAGAACTCGTGCAAGGAAAGTGCCCTACAGGTAGACCACAGCTGCGATACAAGGACATCTGCAAGAGGGATCTGAAGGCCTAAGCAGTGGATCTCAACAGGTGGGAAACCCTGGCCTCTGAGCGGCCCGCTTGGAGGCAGGCTGTGCAGCATGGCCTTTCCCAGTTTGAAGAGACACTTGGCCAACAGTCTGAGGCAAAGAGGCAAAGAAGGAAGGCCCATAGCCAGGGAGACAGACCAGGGACAGACTGCACTTGCTCCCGGTGTGGAAGGGATTGTCACTCCCGGATTGGCCGTTTCAGCCACACTAGACGCTGTTCCAGAACCACCTTTCAGAGCGCGATACCAGAGTCTTTCGAGACTGAAGGTTGCCAGCAACAATGGCCAAACTTCACACATTATTGCAAATCAAATGTCAGCCTTCCTTGTCCCTCCTGCTTCAGTGTGAACGCTTTCTTCTCTCTGGTCATCCCGTGACTCTTCTCAGGATCCTTCCCTGAGCCGCCAGCTCTTCCTATCATTGCTGTGAAGCTTTCCGCTTCCAGTCCTCCTTTCCTAGTCCCACCTGCTTTCCTCAGCCTCCTGCCTTCTCAGCAGTGGGTGGTATCAGGGATTGGTCAGGCCAGACATTGACTGGAAGCCAACCTGGTTGGGCAGGTCCTTGAACCCTCAGTCACTGTGTGTGTGTGTGTGTGTGTGTGTGTTCTTGCTAACTTACTTTACTGGTGCTTCCGCATAGCACTTCAAGACCTCCTGAGTGATCTGGAAGCAAGCTCCATTACCTGGGCAAGGTGGGAAGTGCCTACTCAGCTTGCCTGGGTGACCCATGCTGTGGCTGGTGACTCCAGGCTGCCTGCAGCACTTTGATAGCTGCCGATCAGCTGGGCAACGGGGAGCAGGTACAGAAGTGCCTGCCATGGGGGGGGGGTTAACAACTCCTCCCACACCCCATAACCATCTCCCTTTTTCTTTAAATTTGGCTCAGAGACTTGAGTTGGAATTCAGACTTGATCTGAGAATTTTAGCAAGGAACTGAAACTTGACTTGTGCGTGGAGACTTGGGACTTGACTCGAGACTTGGGGTTAGGGACTTGAATACATTGTTGCCTTTGTGCTTGTCTTCACGCCTCTGTGACAGCAGTGTGCAGTTCAACCAATCACTGCTTGCTTTCCTCCTCCTTCACCACCACAGCATCTCTTGTGCATTACTGTATAGATTTTGCTGCTTCCAGCTCTTGACCTCAGTTGACTTCCTTCCTTCATATAGTGCCAGCTCTTTGAAATAGCAACGAACCCCTCTGTGAGTGTGTGGCAATGCCCGCTTGCATCGCGCTGCAGCAACAACCGAAAGGGCTTATGCAAAAAAGAACACTTGTCAGTTGCAATTATGATGGTGTGCCTTCCCAAGAGGAAGCTGCAAAACCATAGTCATAAATTCGAATTACTGAAATCATGTGTCAGGGCTGGGTCTGCAATATAGTGCATGTAGCTTGCAGGTGAACCTATGCAAAAGAAAGAAAGAAAGAAAGTGAAGCAAGAGCTATTTGAATGGGAAAGGCTGCAGATGAAATGGCCATGAGTAACATTGTTCAAACAGATTAAAGGGGGGGGAACCAGGGTTTTATCATGCAAAACATGGACTTAACTCCTGTTGCAGTCAGTGACAACAGGAGAGTCACCCATAAATCACAGCTGAGTATCTTGCAAGATTCTGGAGACAGAGGGGCATGTGACATGCCATATGTCTACCAGATAGGATGATATTGTCTGTCTTTGGTGGAGGGAATGTAAGTAAGGTAGGAGAGGAACCTCCTAGGGTTTGAATTTTTGTTTTCTTTTTTTGCTTTTGCAGAGAGAAGAGAATTCTGGTTCCTTCCTGGCATGCTTTGGTTGCTAGCTGTGTTCTTAGGAAGTCAGAGGCCACAGATTCTGTCCCAGCTGTAAATAAAGTGATTGGCATTTTGGCAGGGCAAAGGCAGATTTAAATTTTAAAAGGCACAGGGTTGAGGAGCAGCCTTTTCGCTAGAGATATATCAGAGGCCGGTCTCCTTGTGGCCAGCTTCTAGATCCCATTCCCATCATCACTCTTTGCCATTTCAGGCTGCTGTAAAGACCAGGTATTTGCAATCCTTTCCATTTTGCTGGTCTTGCCATGGCATGTTCATGGAAGGGAGCAGAAATACCTAGAGTTCCGTTCCAAAGCAGCCATGGCTTTGAACAGAACATCGTTTACCCCAAGTCTCTGGCCTTGACTCCCTATACTTTACTGTGCCAGTTTCCATAACCCCTGATTGCATTCAAAAGAGACTTTTAAACTGGTTCATGTATTCTTTTCATCCAGCCATCACCATAGCCAACCTACCTGATCCAGGGTCATAGTGGTGTAGCTAGAGGGGGTACAAAGCACTAAGTTTTGCAGGGAGTTACACTGCAGCATCCAGTGGGCCCCTCCCCTTCAAAGCCATTCCAGGTGGGGGGGGCAAAATGGAGGCATACACATACATGGAATGGTTTCGATGGGGAGGGGCCCTTTGCACGCTTCAGTGAGGCTCCTTGCAAAACTTTGCACCCCCTCTAGCTACGCCACTGCAGGGGTATCATATCTTGATAAAAGTCTAGGGCAGTGGTTCTCACATATTTAGCATCGGGACCCACTTTTAAGAAAAAGAATATTGTCCGGACTCACCGGAAGTGATGTCATGACCGAAAGTGACATCATCAAGCAGGGAAACTTTTAACAATCCTAGGCTGCAATCCTACCTACACTTACCCAGGAGTAAGTCCTATTTACTATCATTATTAAAAGCATATACATAGTAGTCTGTTAAAAGTACAGGTCTGTTACATTTCCCCAAATGCAGTCACATGCTATGGTAGCATCAAGTCTAATGTATTAAAAACAAAACATTGAAATGAATGGGGACCCACCTGAAATTGGCTAGTTAGTATGTTAGCAAAAGTAGATATAAATCTGGAAAGCATTCAACATTCAGCCCCAACAGTATTACTTAATGCAGGGGAGGTCTCTACTGTTACTCTGCACATGCCTGATCTTGGAAGCTAAGCAGGGTCAGGTCTGGTTAGTACTTGGATGGGAGACCACTTGGGAATACCGGGTGTTGTAGGCTTATAGTCTTTCGAGACTGAAGGTTGCCAACCAGTCTCTGTGGATCTGCCAACTGATTTTGCAGAGATCTTCTGCCCCTGCACTTAGTGTTGCCACTACTACCTCCTCTTTGCCGGTTCAGCTACCAAGGGAAGCAACTGAGTGGGCAAGGAGAGGTAGAGATGTGCAGCAAACAATCGATACCCCCCATCTTTTACTTGTAGGTAGATCTGCCGTCCTCTGCCACCTCTTCTCCTCCAGGTTAACAGAGAATAAGGGGGAAGAGGTGGGGCAAATGGCCCAAAAGGTAAGAGTAAGGAAGAGTGTGTGTGTGTGGGGGGGGACCATCTCCTTCTTTTTACCTGCTTGGCCTTCTTGCTGGCTGGAGCAGAAGGCAGAGCCAAGCAACCCTCTTCTAAGCACTTGCAGAAGTGCAGGATCAGAACAGCCTGTTCCTTCTTCTTGCAGCTCCACCATTGCAATTGCCTGCGGCTGCGGCTGACTGCCCTGATCCTCTTCTTGCTCACTAAGGATCAGTGAGGACCAAAGATGCTGGGCGGAAGTGAACCTGAGAGGAGCAGCGGGCAGATGGATAGTGAGGGCACCCCTTGTCTGCCAGCCCCTCTCAACCCACCACTTGGAGCTTTAGTCAGCCCCACAGCAAGGTCGGCCCAGAGCCAATGCAATGTTCTTCTGTATTCCAGGGGCGCTGGAGGTTTCTCACAAGTTCAATAGGGGGTTCTTGAATAAATAGATCAGCCATGCTTCTCTAAAAGACAGCTTTCCCACCACCACCGATTGCACTCTTAAAATGTGCAACTGTAGCTGTTGGACGTATGTTAGCATGAATAATCCCAGTTCAGCAGAAAAATGGCACACTCCTCAACAGGCTTGGCCAGCACCATGCATGAACTGCGTGTTCACCCTTCAGCATTTCCCAGATGTTGTTGGCATCCTTCAGTCTTGGAAGACTATGGTATTGCACTCTGAATGGTGGTTCTGGAACAGAGTGTCCTCTCCAGTGCGTGAAGCCTGGGTAAAGCAGGTATGGAGGATAGGCTGTTACCCATGCAGCAAATCCCCCCTCTCCACGTCGCTGAAATGGTCCAATGGAAAGGCAGAGGCCAATACGGTTGGTTCCAGTGGTGTCGCAGGAGTTGCCAGAGTGTGACTGTGTTCAGCCACGAACTGCCTCAGGGACTCCAGCTCCGGATTTTGCCTCGAGGTTGACTCCTGAAGCCTTTTCCATAACTGGATGTAGCCACAAGGCAGTGGAGGTTTGGGATCAGAGTTTTCCTTCTCTCAGATGAGCTGCCTTCCCAGGCTAACGAGTCCTATCTACACAGTGGCTGTTTAGTCGCCTCTTACAACAAGTACAGCCAAACTGAGGGCCTATTCTTATCCCCAGCCCCCAGGGGAAATTTCCCAGAAACTTCTGCAAAATCCAGGGGTTTGGCAGACCAGTGCATGGGGAAAGGGTTTCCTGCAGCTACAAAGTCTGAAAACTACTGACCTAGCAACTGGAAAGAGCGTGAAGTTGAGTCGCGACCATATGCTTCATGTTTGTGTGACCACTCAGGGTTTCAATGACATTTGGCTCTCGCTTTCTTCTTCAAATGGTTGCAAAATTCCTTTGAGAGGCTGGAACATTTAATATCCTCCCTAGTCAATCACAGCGTCTGTACTTCTGTTGGTCCCATACAATGGAAGACACAGGACAGGTAATGCAATCGTTTTGCTAACAGAGATGTGTGTAGATAGTGGGTGAGAAAGGGTTGCATAACCATTTTGGTTTCCTTTGATGTTTTGTTTTTCAGAGGGAGGAAATAATTCTATCCTCTATCATACCTCTTTTTGCAATTTTTGGAGCCTCATTCAGGTGAAAGGATTTAAGAGCTTGTGGGAGCACCAGTTCAGAGCCAACAATAATTTGACTGACCTTTCCTGGCTCTGAACAAAGAACACACACACACACACACACACACACCCCTGCCTCTTAGAAGTCACTCCAGACTGGCAAGGTGATGGAACTTCTCTCTAGGATCACGTCTGATTTGGGAAACAGCCAGTTCATAAGAAAGACAGCTTCAGAAAGAATATGCGTCTTCACAATGAGCTACTGACAGCAGGATCTCATAGGAGGGATGTAAATGTATCAGGGCCGAGCAGAGAATTGAGCCATTTATTGAAGCCTGTATGCTTTCCAGCATAGGTGTTTGTGGTAGAGAATTCTGCTAAAAGGTAAGCTTCAAATTTACTAGGGGAAGAAAAGTTCACAGTCAAGTTTTGCCAGCTCACTTCTGACACGCACAGTGGCGTCACTAGGGTTTGCGCCACCCAGTGTGGGAGGCCTAGGAGGAGGTCCATGCGCTGGCATCACCCCTTTGATGGACCTCCTCCTAGGCAGGGGGCAGGGCAACGCCTTGGGTAGTAGGTGTGGTGATGTACCATCGCTCCATCCCTGCTGGTTTTTTGGCTATAACTTTTGATAGAATAGAGGTATTTGAACGCAGTTTGTTTCATTGCATTCTGCATGGAATTACACATTGATTGATATATAACATGATGGTATTATTCAAAAATACCAAGATTTTAAAAAATTTGGTGAGTAGTGGTGACACTCCACTGTGTGTGTCACCCGGTAGAGCCCGCACCTCCCTAGTGACACCAGTGGATATGCACATTATAGTTTTGCTTTTTTTTTTTGGAGAACTGACATTACTCTGGCTACTGCACTATACACTGAAGTTTGCATATCACATTGGGCCCCCTTCACTCTTTATGATGAAGTATCTTTGAATGTGCGTAAAACTCTGAGGTTAATGCGTTAAATCTTCTTGTTGGCAACCTTCAGTCTCGAAAGACTCTGGTATCGCGCTCTGAAAGGTGGTTCTGGAACAGCGTCTAGTGTGGCTGAAAAGGCCAATTCGGGAGTGACAATCCCTTCCACACTGGGAGCAAGTGCAGTCTGTCCCTGGTCTGTCTCCCTGGCTATGGGCCTTCCTTCTTTGCCTCTTTGCCTCAGACTGTTGGCCAAGCGTCTCTTCAAACTGGGAAAGGCCATGCTGCACAGCCTGTCTCCAAGCGGGCCGCTCAGAGGCCAGGGTTTCCCACTTGTTGAGGTCCACTCCTAAGGCCTTCAGATCCCTCTTGCAGATGTCCTTGTATCGCAGCTGTGGTCTACCTGTAGGGCGCTTTCCTTGCATGAGTTCTCCATAGAGGAGATCCTTTGGGATCCGGCCATCATCCATCCTCACGACATGACCGAGCCAACGCAGGCGTCTCTGTTTCAGCAGTGCATACATGCTAGGGATTCCAGCATGTTCCAGGACTGTGTTGTTTGGAACTTTGTCCTGCCAGGTGATGCCGAGAATGCGTCGGAGGCAGCGCATGTGGAAAGCGTTCAGTTTCCTCTCCTGTTGTGAGCGAAGAGTCCATGACTCGCTGCAGTACAGAAGTGTACTCAGGACTCAAGCTCTGTAGACATGGATCTTGGTATGACAATGCGTTAAAATGCACTCACCAAGACTATTACACAGGGCTGCCAACTTTTTAAAAGTTATTCCCACCAATTAACTTCTTGGCTTTTAATTGCAACATTTATATATCATTCCCTATTACACTCCGACGTTGGTATCTGCGCTGGGTTTCATTCCAAAAAGCACCCCTTCACGGATACCAACATCCATGGATACTGAGGTTGCCATTTAAATGTCTTTTAAAAAAGAAAAAGGTGCTTTTTACTTTTGCAGTGCATTCTGGGTCAACCCTGGAAGGAGCCAGGAACATCTATGCAACCCAGAAATGAGTCATTAGAGCTATTTTTAGCCAAGAGAGGCTTGAAAAATGCACGGTTTGACCGCGTGAAGGTAAGAGGTCCGAGGTTTGCACTTTTTTCTTTTTTAAGAGAAGGGCAATTAAATGGTTAGCCCAGGATATGCTGGCATCTGCAGTGTGCTAAATCTGCAGGTGCCAGATCCGTGGATACCAAGATCATACCTGGGTGAATTTATCACATTTCTGTGGGACTGCTCACAGCAGCTTTAGTGCTTTAGTTGCTGAGCGTGTTGGGGCACAGTCCTATACCCTGCTGCTCATGACATCTCCTGTCCACCCCCTGATGGTGCATTGAGTGCTCTTGTTGCCCCAGTATCTAGGGCTCAGGGGTCAGCTCAGCTGGGTAGGCCCTCTGGTGCCACCCCTGAGCAACTCACATGGAACTCTTAAGTGGTCTCTTATACAGGCTGGAGTTTGCAGAGCTAGCAAAAGCGCAGAACAATCAAAATGATCAGGGGGTTGGAGTGGTCTTCACTATGAGGAAAGCCTAAACAGCCTGGGACTTTGAGTGAAGAAAAAGAGGACTAAGGGAGGATATGATAGAGTTTTATAAAAATCATGCATAGTATGGAAAAAGTGGACATAGAGAAGATTTTCTCCTTCTCTCCTAACACGGCCATCCTGCATTGTATGTTATATTGGAAGGTGGTACGTAAAGCCAAAATCACGCATAGTCAAAACTCCCTTAAAGCCAACAAATACATACTGTCTCTTTAAGAAATGAAAGCAGGGGAGGGAAGGGTGAGGAGGCGGTTAATAGGGTGAGGGGAGGGCAGGGATTGCAGGAGTCAGCAGATCGGGACTTGGAGGGGGCAGGATCAGCAACAGCGAATGTCTCCTTGCATTGAGGAGCCCGCCAGCATTGCAACTTCCCCCATAAGATACAGCGGAGCGGAGCCTCTGCTGGTACTGCTGCATTGGCATGAGGGCAAACATAAGAACATAAGAACAGCCCTGCTGGATCAGGCCATAGGCCCATCTAGTCCAGCTTCCTGTATCTCACAGCGGCCCACCAAATGCCCCAGGGAGCACACCAGATAATAAGAGACCTCATCCTGCATCTGACATAGCGCACCTCTAAAATCAGGAGGTTGCACATACACATCATGGCTTGTAACCCGTAATGGATTTTTCCTCCAGAAACTTGTCCAGGCAAGTTTTAAAGGCATCGAGGCCAGATGCCATCACCACATCCTGTGGCAAGGAGTTCCACAGACCGACCACAAGCTGAGTAAAGGTTGGATAGGATTGGGCTATGAGCCACCCCCAGAAGCACTGCAAAAGGGCAACCAACTTTCCCTACGCTCCTTGCAGGCAAAAACAATCCTGCAGTGCCCTCTCCCTATAACTTCCTACCATTTGGGGAAAGAAGAAGTGAATGTGAAACAACAGTGTTGAAGACATTAGGTTGCCCAGTGCCCCTATCCCAAACAGAGCCCAATTAGACCAGTCATGTCTGCCATGCACAGGGCAATGAGGCCTAGTAGCTATGCTCTAGTATTGGAAGCAGGGCCGTAGCTAGGGGGGCCAGGGGGGACTTTGCCCCCCCTGAGCCCGCAGTTTGCCCCCCCCCAGCATTTTTTCCAAACCTGTCCTCTTTATGAAATCTTTATCGAATGGGGCTGATTTGAAGCCTTTTGCAACATTTTTTGTGCACAGGAAGTAAGACAGCTCAGTGCTTCTGGCAGGGATTGCGGAGGAGGGAGAGAGTGCATGTGTGTAGAGTGAGCAGAACAGGGTCCGGGGGGGGGGGCTCCTTGTGTTGCAAGGTGCAAAAACCAAGATGTTACAAGAGATCTCAGATGTTGCACGGTAATCCCAGGTTCCAAAGCAGAAGGCAAAGGTGATCAAATCCAGGCCTTTATTGTAAATCCAAAGTGAGAGAAATCACACCAACGTTACCCGAAGCTTTGAGAGAGTATGTGTACAAGTCAGAAGTGGAAGTAGAGAAGCGAAGCCCAGAGTGCCTTCTGCAGCGCACTTTTATAACAATCTGGGGTTCCCTCCTTGAGACACATTCATGGAGACCATTCATTGGTCTGTTACACATCACCTGATGTTCACTTCGTACATCTTATTCATACATCATACAGATTTGAGCAGGCCATAGGTGGTACTGCAGCCCCTTAGTTTAAAAGCTGACCTCACTCATAACCATCGCATGACTTTACTTCTGGCCTTCGTTTGTAGCCTGTGAAATGCAACATACTTGCTAGTGACCTCACGGTGTGTGTGTTCATCTAAAAACTGCTGCGAAATGATTTTCTTTGGGAATCTGACCTGTGAACCTGGAAATGATTTTGGTGTGTTCTCTTAAACCTTTTACTTACTTAGGCTAACGTTAGTTACATGTGTTAATGCACCAAACTGGTTTTAAAATGAAGAACAAGAACAATAAAAAACTAAGCTGACTAGTAACCTTCTATGAAAGCTGGTGTGAATATTCGCTTTCTAGCATGTGTGTTGCTCCTTCAAACTGCATTTTTAAAAGCACCAAGGAAAATGTTTTTTCCCTTCCTTCGGAGAACCAACAAGCCTGTTACGCTGGTGCCTTTGTTCAAATGTATCAACATCGTTCTGCAGAGCATCTGTGGCAGGCTGCCCAAATGCCAGCCAAATGCTTGTGAAAAACCAAAACCGTTTTAACCATTTTTTTTTACTCAGGTTGAACATTCAGAGATGGACCATGCTGTTTACGTTTCAGGTAAGCATCCTATACCACAACTAACAGTCCTTTTACCCTGCACCACTTGGAAGTTAGGACCTCTGGTCACCCTGTCCCCATCCAGAGCACATGGAGAGCTGGGCTGGTCAAGAGCAGCTACAAGAAGGTTAGGAGAGATTTTGACTTGTACTGGCTGGGGGAAGGGAGGGTGCTATTTCTTCTACTGTGGAACATGCTAATTACTATAATGGTACTGTTGTGGGGGGCCAGGGAGAAATGTTTCTGTTGGGAGAAATCATGGGGGCAGGTTCTTGCCTTTCAGATATACTTTTAAAATTAATGACTGCTGCTTGGGGGCTGGGGAGATCCTTTTTCTGGTGGGAGAAAACATGGAAAGCATTTGAGCTAAAGAGAACCAAGAGCTTAAGTGTGGGAAAGGTTCTAAGCAGGGGCAGATCCAGGAGGCCATGGGTGCATACCCCCCTCCAACTGTCCTGCCAGCAGGGAAGGGCGCCCGCCAGGATGGAGAGTAAAATCAGGTGTCAGGGGAACACCCACTGGGCGGGTGTCAAGGAGATTGGCTGGAATGGGAGCCCAGGTCTACCCACAAAGGCCTGAGGGGGGAGATGATTGAGACATATAAAATTATGCAAGGGATGGCTAGAGAGATGTTCTTTTTCCTCTCACATAACACCAGAACCAGGGGACACCCACTAAAATTGAGTGTTGGGAGAGTTAGGGCAGGCAAACGAAAATATTTCTTTACCCAGCACGTAATTAGTCTGCAGAACTCCTTGCCACAGGATGTGGTGATGGCAACTTGCTTAGATGCCTTTAAGAGGGGCTTGGACAAATTTCTGGTGGTAAGTCCATCACAGGTTACAAGTCATGATAGGAATGTGCAAGCTCCTGATTTTAGAAGTAGGCTACCTCAATGCCAGATTCAGGAGAGGACACCAGGATGCAGATTGTGTCTTGCTATCTTTTGTGCTCCCTGAAGCATTTTGTGGGCCACTGTGAGATTCAGGAAGCTGAACTAGATGTGCCTTTGGCCTGATCAGGGCTCTTCTTATGTAGGCTATAAGCTCAATCAGGAATCCAGGTCTACCCAAGCAGGCCTCCAAGTCCAGGTGGGAGCCCAGACCCAGGTCTGCCTGCCCAGCAAATGTCCACAGAAGTGTTAAGTTCAAGCAGGAGCCCAGGTCTAACCAGCTATTCAAGTTGAGTACCCAGGTCTACCTGCATGGTTGATCTGGGCTCTGAAGGTAGTGCTCATGGTCCCCTCCCAAATATAGATGCTGGATCCACCCCTGGAGATTCAACTCTCAGAAAGCTGGGAGGATTCAGCTCAATCAGGTAGATTCAATACTTTCAAATCTTCTGTGCTTTGCTTTTTAAAAGTAATGAATATTGTAAAAAAAAACTAGTGTGCCAATGGCTACTGTATTTGATTAGCATATCTTTCCTCTTTTATGTAAAGTAAATAAATTTTATTTTAATATGTATCAATGTAGATAGGTGCTAGATAGGTGTTATATAGGTGATAGGCGCTATATAGGTGTTAAATAGATGCTATATAGGTGTTAGCTAGGCATTATATAGGTGCTATATAGGTGTTAAATAGATGCTATATAGGTGGATAGGCATACAGGCACTATAAAGGTAGTAAATAGCTGTTATGTAGGTACTAGATAGGAGCTAGATAGGCACTATATAGGTGCTAGCTAGGTGTTATATAGGCACTAAGGCTTGAGATAGGTGCTAGATAGGTACTAGATAGGTGTTAAATAGGCACTAGATAGGCGTTATATAGGTGTTAGAAAGGCGCTATAGATAGGTTCTAGATAGGCACTATGTAGGTGCTGGATAGGCATTATATAGATGTTAGATAGGTGCTAGATAGATGTTGCATAGGCACTAGATAGGCGCTAGATAGGTCTTAAATAGATGTTATATAGGTGTTAGATAGGCGCTATATAGGTTAAATAGCTGTAATGTAGTTGTTATGTAGGTACTAGATAGGTGCTATATAGGTGCTAGATAGGTGTTATAAAGGTGCTAGATAGGCTAGATGCTAGATAGGTGCTATATAGGTGTTAAATAGGCCCTAGATAGGCACTATATAGGCGTTAGATAGGCGCTAGATAGGTGCTAGATAGGTGTTGCATAGGTGCTAGATAGGCATTATATTGGTGTTAGGTGCTAGATTGGTGCTAGATAGGTGTTAAATAGGCACTTTCAATACAAATAAATACTACCTGCATCACAGTGATATGTTTTACTTTTGCAGGGTTGCAGGCCTGTGTATTGCTCTGGTGTGTAAATGAAAGGATATGTTGCATGTTATTTCTATGTAGGCAATATATTTTACATGGCATGCGGAGATGCATTTATTCTCTGCCAATTATTGTTACATTGCTTTACAGATAATGAATGCATCTTTCAAAAAAAGCCCAAATTATTTTCTCTTCATGAAATTTGGGGTGTTTGATGTTTCTCCATACTTATCCTTTCATTTTGCCCACCAGTATAGATACCTGACATCATTGCCCCCCTTGAAAAAATAGTCAACCCCCCACCCACCTCTAGAATCCTGGCTACGGGCCTGATCGGAAGGCAGATTTCACAAGTGGTCTGTGAAGTAATTTACGTTGTTCAACTTTCCTCTGCAGATATTTGGGGAAATCTTTTCAATGTAAATTGAGAGGCATCTCAGCTCAGATGCCATCAGAAGTGGTATCAAAATTGATTAATAGTGAAGGCCCAAAAGTAGCTTAAGGGAACCGATATCAGCACTGGATCTCATTTTCCTTAAAAAAAAAAAAAATAAATAAAAATAACACCTTGCTGATTACAGGGCTGCCCTCTGGGAGTAGATACAAACCTTGTTGCCTTCCAAGAAATGTTTGTTTCTTTGTAGAGCAGCAACAAAATCTTCTTGTCACCCTGAAATCATGGCTCGGATAATCTTCCCTGAAGCCAGAATTTGGAGGTGATATTTATGGCTAAACTCAAGCTATTCCAAAAACTGACATCAGTTAAAAAAGAGCCGAAGGCAACTGAAGAAGGTTTTTCTTGCATGTATCTGTGGAAAACACTTAAGAAAACAAAAAGTCTTAGAGCATGAGATGCTGATATTTTGACAATTTGTATATAGTAATTTACAGCACACTTTCACAGCTGGAGTACAGCAAGTCCTCACCTAAAGTTGTCCATGGATTCGTGGAAACTGCAACTTTAAGTGAAATGACTTATAACAAAACCAATTTGCCTGTAGGCTAATTGATATAAGTAATCAAGAGTTACGTTCCTACAGCATATTACTGGTCACAAAAACATCACCGAACTGCCAAAAAAAGAGACCCAAAACACTTCTAATATTAAACATCAAAATAAATCTGAGCTTTCCAGGCTGGAGAAAATCTATGCAGATCTGGGGAGAACGAGCAAATGCCACAAAGACAGTGACCCTGGCCGGGAATTGATTTTTTTTTTCCTCCTCACCTTTAAGACGAAACGACTTATTACTAAATGACTTTATGTAAGGACTTGCTGTGTGCTGTAAATCCAAGAAACATGTCCCAATCAAAAGTCAGAGGAGACAGTAAGCCATTTCCACCCAGTGTTGCATAAAGGTAACAAGGATCAAATGTGTACACCTGTGAAATGGGTTAAAAGGCATTTGCAAGGCAGTGGCTGTTATCCAACAATCCCATTTATGCCTATGCAACGGAATGCACAAGTTTCTGGTACACACAGAGAAGCCAGCACGGAATGGAGGAGACCCACTGCAGCCCCTGTGCCCTTGCTTGGGGAAGGGGATGAAAGTCTCCTTCCCCTGAGGAGGCCTCCAGTTGCTGCTGGATGCAGCGGTAGCCATTTTGGCACTGCTGCACCCGGGGCAAAGGCTATAACCCACTGGTTTGGGAACCACTGCTCTAGTGAACTCACGTACATGACATGTTTATGTGTGCTGTGGTATTGATCTTAAAATAAAATTAGTTTTATTGCATTTATGCAGTTGCATTTTTTACATGGGTTAAAAAACTAATCGGTATAAGACGGTACCTCTCAAAGGTCAGCACTGTGCCCCCTGAGGTCTGCACCCTAGGCAGCTGCCTAGTTGTCCTACTGATAGTGCTGACCCTGGTCACACTTGTGCACATCTTTTCTCAGTTGTGGCAGGCACAGCACATTTTCGGCTAGGGACCCCCTGACAAGGAGCAAGTAAACAAGAGAAGAACACTCCCTGCAGACCAGGGCCTTTGTCATAGTGGAAGCCATGCTAGACCCTTTTCCTGCACTGGCAGTCAACCTCTGGCAGACTTCCTGACTTTGTAGGAATCCCAGAAGCCATTGTAGCAAAGAGTGCCGGAGCTTTCCTCTGAGGCTTTGCCCCTCAGAGGGTAGAAAACTAACTGGTGTGCCCACATCGTATGATTCCCCAATCCAGCTTTCACAGGGGAGTTTTTTCCTATGTTCTGCCCCTCTGGTTTTCAATGAAAGGGGCAGGATTCCCCTCACAGGAAACACTTTTTGATAGGCTGTATCACTGGTTTCTTCCAAGGATGTTCCGTAAGAATGAAGTGAAGTTGGGGTCTCACTGCTGTAAACCACTGACCAAATCAATCACTATGCACAATATATGAGTCAGCGCTCAATACATGCCTCTGCCTTAAACATACTCCAACTGTCCCCGGAGTTGCTAAGGTACTTTAGAGTTCCTCAAGTTTGAGCCCCCTTTTTGGGGGGTCACTAGACATTAAATGTCTGAGGAGGGTGAGGGCCCGATCCTGAACAGTCAGCGCCGGTTCGCTGCCAGTGCTGAGTGTCGCAAATGTGCCGTAGTGTGTGAGACAGTGCCGGGTCAGCACCAGTGCTTGCTCAGTGCTGATCTGTGCTGAGCCAGTGCTAGCCAGAGGCCTGCCACACACTGCCCAGAGCAAGGGCTGAGTTCTGGTTGGCAGAGAGGTGAGTGGGGGCAGGAGAGAGGGTGGGGGAAAGGCAGGGTATCTGAGTGGGAGGGGTGGGACCGGTGGAGCTCTGCTCCACTGGATCTAGAACCCCGTGTTGGGCCTCCCAGCTCTCCTCTGTGTTGCATATTAGCTGGCACAGACTTGAGTAGCCCCATTCTGGGGCTTGGTCCTTCCCCCGAGGAGCTGCCAGTGACTGCCCAAGCCCAATAGGATGAAGCAGTCACCATTTTGGTGCCGCTGCTCCCCTGGGCTCCGGGCAGATCAGGTCTGTACTGTGAGTTGGGTGGATTCATCTTGACTGTACTGTACATACATGTCCAAATTTGCCTGCAGAAACCGTGCCAGGAAGCAGCTTCATATAACTGCCTATCAGATAATAAGGGTTGTTGATTGCATCTGAGTTGCAACTTTTTTATATAAAAAGTGCAATCAGTTCCACAGTGAGATTAACAAGTCTATTGCGGTTTTTAAAAAGTCTGCATTGCCAAACTCAGTTTAGCAACACCTCCTGCTTTGGAAATGAGTGTGGGACAGACTGTCGTGAATGACTATATTCATTGGTGAAATGCGGAGGGATATGATATTAATCTGTTGCTGTTTATCTGTTAATCCATGTAGTTAATCTGTTAACTATATGAACTTATATATAGTTAACTTGTTTGTCTTCATAGTGTTTATGGAGGGCATCTGAACTGCCTCCTTATGACGAGAGGGTGCTGAACCCTTTACATTCCATAACTGCAGGCTGGATTAGGGAGGAATCATTTTTTCAACCTCAGTGGGTAAAACATATGGACTCCAAAAGGAGGCCTGATGCCAGTTTGCTGTAACACACTGGGGCCCCTGAGGGTAGCTTAACATGTATATCACTCATCTTGTGTGCAGACAACTGTATGTATGTAGAGCTCTAGCCAGGCAAATGGGAGCACTGTCCTTCCATGGTTCCTGACTGCACAGAAAAACTGTTACCCTGCACATGCCCGATCTCATCTGATCTCGGAAGCTAAGCAGGGTCAGGCCTGGTTAGTACTTGGATGGGAGACCACCTGGGAATACTGGATGCTGTGGGCTTATACCATAGTCTTTCAAGACTGAAGGTTGCAAACCATCTCCCTATACTGAACACTATCTCCCGATCTTGTCTGATCTTGGAAGCTAAGCAGGGTCAGGCCTGGTTAGTACTTGGATGGGAGACCACCTCAGAATACCGGGTGCTGAAGGCTTACACCATAGTCTTTCAAGACTGAAGGTTGCCAACCATTAACCAGAAAAAGCTGCACGGGCACAGGATCTGTATATATATGAAACTGAATGCACATAACCAGTGGCGTAGCTCGAGGGGCTGCAAAGCACTAAGTTTTGCAGGGAGCCTCCCCACAGCATCCAAAGAGCCTCTCTCCCCCCCTTTGGAGCCAGGCATAAGCCTCTGTTTTGCTCCCACCACCCAGAATGGCTCTGAAGGGGAGGGCCCCTTGCTCACTGCAGTGAGGCTCCCTGCAAAACTGGGTGCTTTGCACCCTCTCTAGCTACACCACTGCATGTGACCCAGCTTCCACGCACCCAGCCAGCTCACACATTCCACACAATTCTGTGTAATATCTGAGAGGTACTTATATGTCTTCAGTTATGCCGATATTCTTATTCAGTGCAGCGGGACTGTCATTTTCTTTTCTCCGTTATATCCAACAACATGCAGTAGTAGTGGATTCAGACAGAAGCTTTTCCCTCTCAGTATGCCAGCTGAGAACTCTTTAGCATCAGAGGCCACATGTCACATTTCAGATAAGCTCTCTTATGTCAAGGATTTCAAGTTGAATCAGTGCTGATGGTCTCCACTCTCCGTTAGGGTCTACTGACTTGCCCACCACTGGTCTGTGGGGTTTAGATGAATTTCTGTTCTCGAGACAGCCCCTAAGCTGCCATCTGTACATCTTTATTGGTCCAGTGAATTAGCAGAAGATTCCAGGCTCCATCCAAATGGATCTTATCTCCCTCCCCCACCTGCTATTTATTGCTGTGAAGTCACTGGTTAGGTAACAGCCAGAATGCCTTGGTTCAAATCCAAGTGGGAACACATAGGAACGTGGAAGATCAGACAGGACACTGCTGTGAAGAGGCAGTTCATCCTAAGTCAGGATGAGGTCCTTCTGTTTCCAATGTGCAAGCAAAAAAGGATTTCATTTTCCTCTGGGACTTCTCCACTGAAGAGGCACTTTGTACTTCACCAGAACAACAGGAAAAGTCCTGCGAGTTCTTTATGACTGGTCTAGTGGACCTTTGGTTTCCAAACCCAAGAGTGCCTCCAAATATTATGCAACATTCCTCAGTGACGAGATCAGCAATGGTGTTGAAGCTTCCTGAAAGTAGTAGTTTACCACTACTGCCAATCTTGCAATGCACAGCCACCGGAAAGTGTGTGGGGGATGAATGGGCACAAAAGTACAGCCCCAGAGCATGGTGTACAAGCACATAATGGTCTGTTTTCCCCCGTTATTCTCCTCATTTGCAGCCTCCAGAGGCAAAGGCACGTGAAGCTGCCGTAGCAAAGGCCTGCTCCTCAAGGGGGAACCCGGAAGGGACATCATCACTGCCCAGGGTGCTGGGGCAGTGTGTTACAGCTCTTGATACTAGTGAAGATGCACCCAGTGACATAGCTAGAGGAGGTGCAAAGCACTAAGTTTTGCAGGGATCCTCACCGCAGCATGCAAGCAACCCCTCCCCTTCGGAGCCAGGTGTTTGCCTCCATTTTGCTCCCACTGTCCAGAATGGCTCTGAAGGGGAGGGGTCACTTGTGCACCATGGTGAGGCTCCCTGCAAATCTTAGTGTTTTGCACCCCTTCTAGTTATGCCACTGGATGCACCATGATCTTCATTCATTGTTCTGGCCTTGGTAAAGTCTGGTGGTATGGGTAGCGTCACAGGTAATCATAAAACATTCTGTCTATGCAACCTTGTCCACATGGTGTCTCATGACTATTCTACTCTGTTCCATCCACCTGAATGGAGTATGAAGGTGGTCCAGTTTGTATGATAGCAGGAGCCCAGGTAACCACTTGCAAGATGCTTAATCATTGCTACTAGTACAGCAATGGACTCACCTTGAGTTCTGGTACAGGATTTAAATTTAAACCGTTGTACAACCACAGTTTTGCATCTCTCTATAGCTAATTAAGGCTACAGTCTTATGCACACTTTCCTGGTGCACAATGGGTCTTACATCTGAGTAGGCATGCCTATGATGGTGCAGTAAGATTAGCAACACTACAAACAAAGCACAATGAAAATGAATTAGTGTCTACCACTTAGTCGCAAAATGTGTTCTGGTTTTTCTTTAAATCTGCATTTAGGAATGTGGTTGGATTGAATGTAGCGATTAAAATACCGATTCCAGTTTTATTGGCGCTACTATCAGCATGAGTCAGGAAGTGGGAACTTGGGTCAGCAGGCAAAAAAAAAAAGTGATTGTTGCAAGAGAGTACTAGATTAGGGTAAAGTTGCTAGCTAGCCAATATTTTACTGGTCTGACCGGTAAAACCATGTTCTGTTATGGAAGCCTTGCCAAGTTCTGAAATGTCTTCAAAATACTTTCTCCCAAGGCCTGGTTTACACACGTAGCAAAAAGAGATCCAACACGGTTGCACGGACTACCTGTATGTCATTTTTACTGCAGGGGGAGGGTGCCACTTGGAATGCATCAGTAGCATAGCTAGCAGGGGTGCAAAGCACTAAATGCGCATTGCAAGGGGCCCCTCCCCCTCTCCTTTGGAGCCATGCCCGGCAGCGAAAGCAAAACAGAGGCAAATGAAGGGGTTGGCGACCCATGGCCACAGGCCGGACTGAGCCATCACCCAAGCTTATCTGGCTGTCATAGAGCATGGCTTGGGAGCTTGCCACATGCTGGGCAGGGAACGGCAGAGCCACCTGTCCAGGTTTGTGGGGTGCAGAGTGGCACAGGGACTCCAAGAGCCCAGGCAGGCAGCTCTGCTGTTCCTTGACCAACTTGCAGCAAATTGGGCAGGAGGTGGATTTTTATGTTAATCCAGCCAGTTCCTGCCTCAAAATGCTGCCGGCAGAAAACGCGTCTCTCTTATAGCTGTCTCTATTTGCTGGAATTACGCAGGTAGTAATTATACTACTCTAATATTGACATATTTAAATTGTACCCAAGCAAAACAAATTAATCCTGCCTCCCTTCCAGATTTCTGTGTGGCTTCTTTATTTACCCACCCGCACCACGGTAAATACATTTTCCAAGTCATGTTTACTGCACAAGATGTTCAGATATTTATCACTTGAGCACAGAGTATGTCAGAGAGATATGTCTGTGTTATGTGTGAATGGTGAATTGCTCTCCACGCTGATATTCATGTGAAAGGCTATGCAGAGAACAAACTTGTCTGTCACACAGAGCTAGGAATACATTGTGTTGAATTGACTAAGCTGCATAGAAGCCCTTGTTAGTGCCTCCAGTACTAAGGGTATTTGACCAGTGAATCCACCAGTGAGGTGGAGTTCACTCACTGTGAGCCCAATTCAAAGTGCTCGCTGAGCCACAGTAAGTCCCTTGTGCCAGCTTAGGAGTGTTGCAAATGTGCTGTAAGGCACGTCTGGGACTACTCAGGTGTTGGGGAGGCCGGTGCAAGGACGTGTGCCAGTCCCACTGTGCCGGATCCCAGGCGGCAAAGTGGGAGGCTAACGCAGGGGCTTGGGGAGGGCAGAAAGGGGGCGTTTTGGGGGAGGAGAGGGTGGGAGATGAGCTGGTTGGGGGCAAACCAAGCCCAGGAAGGGGCTGGCGACTGGCCTTCAGCACTTAGGCCAGATCCTAACCCGTCTCCTGAGTGGCCTGGTTTTACACTGGGCTCCTTGGGTCTGCACCAGCAATTTAACTGGCACAGACCTGAGTAGCTCCATTGAAGTGGCTGCCACATGACATGGGGTAAGGAGAAATAAATCCCCTTAATCCAAGTTGCACTGGATCCACCTCATACCCTGTATTGCCTACAGCGCAGGCCAGTTGGCCTGCCTATTCCAGTGCAGGACAGGATTGGGTTGTATGCTGTTTTTAGGTGTGCAATTTGTTTCTTGGGGGAATCTTGCTGTGCAGTGCCCTGATGGGCTGGAAATGGCATATTGTGATTTTCAAAAATTGGGCCTGACAGACTTCTGTTTAGATTGACTGACTGACCAGCAACAGAGGTTGATTACTACAAGGTCATTTCAAAAATGTCCTGTGCAAGTCTGCATCCTTTCCCTAATAGTTCTGTTTTCCCCACATTTTCCTAATTTAACATCAGCTTTCCTTTCTGAACATTTCTGGTCCGGTCTCCTGCCTGACCGCCCTTTAAGGCAGTTCCCGTGAAGTCCGAGTCATAGACTTTTGGGGGCCAGGGAACGTGACTTATCTGAACTGACCGAGAGAGCTAGCAACAACACAGCCAGCAATAAAGGCTGGGAATCATTCCCACAGCAGAACCAGGAAGAGAATGCAGACTTCCTGTCTCCAGGTCCTGTGGCTTTTAGATGCCAATCTTCTCCAACCTCTACAAACAGCTAGTATGGGACAAATGACCAAAAAAAAGAAGAGGGAGGGGAGGGGAAGCGTTTCGATGATAAATGGGTTGCATTCCTATTTACATTATTTTTTACTCCAAATCTAAACCTTGAGTGTATTTCCTTGATAGCATTACATGCTCCTGCTATAAGTGCAGATCCATTTTTTTTTGCTCTGTGTGCAACATAGGTATTTTGTACCACATATCTCTCTGCTAACAAGGTCACAGCAAACCACAAGCTCCTAGTCCTCACCATTAATATTCTCGATAGCCTTACCCTGCCTTGTCTTTTTCTGTTTCTTTTTGCTTGTGACTTTCTGCTCATCTGTGAGCACAATCCTAAGGATGCAGTCGGCCGGCATAAGTCTCTTGCGCCAGCCTGGGAGGGTTGCACAGATGCCGTAAAGCACATTTGTGCCTCCTTTGGAGAAAGACAAGCTGGCGCACAGAGGTGTGCTGGCCTGCAGAGGCCAGATCCAGCCTCCATAGCTGTGAAGGAATGTAAGTCCACGCTGGTAGAGCTTGGTTGGCATGGGGTCTGGGGGGGGGGCAGGAGAAGGGCAGGGAGGAGGTGTTCTGAGGGAGGGGAAGGGCAGGCAGGCCCATGGGTGGGTAGGGAATGGGAGGTGGGGCCAGGATTCAGCAGTCATGCCAGATCCTAGCCCTATTCCCAGGCAGTGCAGAGCAGCTCCAGGCTGCTCTGTTCTGCTTGGATCTGCACCACCTCTTCAGGTGATCCATTGGGGATCTCCCTGGGGTAAGGGGAATTTTTTCCCTTTGCCTCTGGCTGAGCCTCAGCTAGCCCAAAACTTGTGCTGGATACAAATTAGGATTGTGCTGCAGCTCAGTTACTGTGGCCGTTATACTTTGTTGTTGTTCCTTGTGAGTGGGACAGAACTGCGGCAGTGTTGTGCTGTATTTCGAGTGGAATAGTGGAATAATGAGGTTTGAAAATTTTGTTTCTAACTGAATATTTAAACTATTTCGATAAACCTTTATTGGCATATTGGGAGTCCACAAACAATAGCAATATAACACAGCAAATAAATGCAACTTTACGGGGTATTAACTTCTGGTCTTTGTCTTGGAAACTACCGCTAAAAATTCCGCCACCAAATTGGTGATAGAAGAGGAATAATCACTAAGAAGAATTGGAAGAGGATCAACAAGGGAGACAGGAAGAGAAGAAACAAAAGGGTCAAGTAGGTGAGACCTGAGATTATGATGGACAGTGCACCGAAAAAAGATATGGTCCAGAGTATCTGGTTCAACTGAACAAAACAAACATAATCTATCTGAGCGTGGGATTTGAGAAAATCTCCCTTGGTGTTCTGCAGATGGGAATATGTTCAGTCTCGCTAACATGAAAGCCCTTCTTTTAATATTTAAACTTGTTCTCTATATCTGCTAATACCCACCATCAGCCTCTGAAACGAGGTGTGTACATGTTTTTAAGTCAGATAAATAGACAAAAGACTATAAAGACAGATAAATAGACAAAATCTGCTTGTTTGTCTCATAGCAAGATCTTCACCAGCTATAATGAAAAATCTGGCACAGCTCTGAGCGCCAGCTCTCTGCCACTCGAGATGTGTTATAAAAGTATATAAACACTAGTGAATCCCCTCCATCCTTACAGCTGCTTGGTCTCCAACACGGAATTGAGGGTAATTGCCTAGCATTGGTGCTGTTGGCTGGGGTGCTTAAAGGGTTCACAGTGATATGGTAAAAACGGCAGCTCTTTTCTGGTGTAAAGAAAAGTCAGCTCTCATGCATTGATCACTTGCATTGTGGTGCTGCTTTTCTGCCCAGAAAGGGTCATCAGAGAGGCTTGTCATAAGACAGTACAGCAAACTTAAATTTAAAAGGCAATAATTATTCCACTTAAAAAAATTAGCAAGCAGCAAAAACAGCAGGAGCACAGATACCAGTAACTCAGGCCACCATCATAAAACACAATCGGTTCAAGCTTAGAGAAAATAAAACATGTCTGTTCAACCTGCTGAAAAGACAGGGAAGAACTGGGTGGACCTTGGGCAAGCGAGTTCCACAGTCTTCATGCCACTACTGAGAAGATGGTCAGGTCTAGGTCAGGATGCAAGAAGTGTGCCTATGGATTGGGCCTTTCTACTACTGTTAGAGGCTAGAAAAACAGCCATATCCCCTGGCTAAACAGGAAAAGCAAAGGTTGAGAGTTAAAGGTGGTTACCATTAACTTGCTTGAGCAAACTACTGACCTCTCAGCTTCTGCTCCGCTTTCTATTTGCCACATGGAGATTAATCGGTGGAACTTCTTGCCACATGGAGATTGCGATGGCACCTGACTTACACGCCTTAAAAAGGGGATTGGACAGATTTATCCATCACAGGTTATAAGGAAAAGTCCATCACAGGTTGCAAGTCATTATGCCCTCTGGGCTTTAGAGTTAGCCAATCTCTGAATACCAGATGCAAGGGACTGGCAACAGGATACAGGTATCTTCTTGTCTTTTGCATCTGGTGGGCCACCAAAGGCATCTGGTGTACCCCAGTGAGATGCAGGAAGCTGGACTAGATGGGCCCTTGCCTTGATCCAGCAAGGCTGCTCTTATGAGATCATAATATGGGCCATCTTGCAGGGCTGGTGTTCGGGATGACAGAGATTCCTTTGATATATGTCAGATGTTCTGAATGCTCTGAAGTAGTACGCACAGGCCTGCGTGTTGCCATTGCTGCCCAGAATGGCTTTGGTGGTAGTGGGAGGGGCCACTTACATGCCATGTTGCGGGGCGCGCAGTACTTTCTGCACCTCCCCCTGCAGCTACGCCATTGATTCCACCATCCAACCAGTTTGCTGCTATCAGAGGCAGAGGAGCAGAGGCAGTTAAGGTTTGAAAAGTAAATACTTTACCTGCAGTTTACAACCATATGCACCTTCTGAGATAACAGGTGTTTCAACAGCTTGGGGGACAGAGAACCCTGAACGCTGCTCTCCTTACGTGGAGAAGGGAACGAAAGGAAGGGGATGCTCTTCAGCAGTGGCTGCCTGCCATCGAGGGACACAGCTCAGGAGCCTGGATGTTGCTCCTTTGCTACAGCCAGGAAGAGACAGAGAGACTTGTGGGAGAAGCAGGAAGGAAGTTATGTAAAGGACGAACCTCTACAGATATCACAGAGGACACGGTGAAGGGACTCAGTCCTCTGGACAATGCCCTGCAGAGTTCTGCTGGTGGCACTGGACCTATATTCCAACATGGGCAAGCCCTGCCCTCCTGAAGCCGCTCCTCACAGCCCGCAAGCACAGTGCGTGCTGACACCTGCTGTACTCGGAGACAGTTCTTCCCTGTGATCAGCACCCTGGAGGATTCTCTCCTCGGGTGCAGTGTTCAGGTCCGCAGACAGATGTGGAATTTGGGCACAGCAAGGCTGAGGCTTTTAGAAGGCTTTTAGAACACAGGGACTGGGCTTGCCAGCATGCCCTCTCTTCCCCCCCCCCGATCACGTGGATAAGTTCACACAACTGTCTGAAGAGGCCTTGTGTGGTCGTGTCACTGTTTGCATTATTAGGAAATAGTAGAATGTCAAGCGCCAACCCACCCACATACAGTACTTTGCAGTGGATCCTTCTGTGGCGCTGATGAATTTTTGTAGATGCCTCTTTCTGAACTAGACATTGTAAAGCAATTGAGACTAGACATGGGCTCGACCCGCCTTTCCCGGAATGGCCTACAAAGGGCAATTCCTCACCCTCACCTCGCCTTGCATTCCTCAGCCTTACCTCAGCAGTCGCCAAGCTTTTGAACATACCTGAAACTGTGTGCTAATAATAGTGCTCGTGAGCTGGAAATGCCCTGTGGCAACTTGTTCATACAGCTGGCTGGCACAGACCTGCCAAACTGGCACCTTTAATCACAAGTTACTTTTTTACCAGGCTGTCTCTGGTCTACTTCTGTGAAAGACCTGCCATTAGCCAGGGTTCCTGGACAACTGATTCACTGTTAAAACGGAGGAGTCACCTGTCCCTTTTATTTATTGAAGGGCTTTAAAATGGCTGTTAAAAAAATAAAATCAATGGCATCCTCTGTTAGGGTTCAGTCAGCAGCTGACCCAGTTTGGATGCCTTTGGACAAGAGATAAGGCACCTCCTTTACTTTGCAAGATTTTAGATCAGTGTCAGCTCTGGATTTTGGGGTACTCTGGAGCCAAAGCTCTGTGCCCACAGTGGTGTGCTCCCCCATGCTTTGGCATGCACATGTGTACATAAACTGTACACAGCGGACACATGACTGTTTTGTTTTACTGTTGCTATTTATTTACATTCTCCGTTTTGCCCCCACTGCCCAGAATGTCTCCGGAGGGGAGGGGCCGCTTGCACACTGCAGTGAGGCTCCCTGCAAAACTTAGTGCTCTGCACCCCCCTCTAGCTACGCCACTGGGTGTGGAACAGTAACAAGATGCTATGGGGTTCTTTCTGGGAGAGAGAATGTGCAAGAGCTTTGCTCTCGTTTTAAAAAGCAAGTTTCTGCCCCCCGTCGTCATTAAGATATGTTCAGAACAATGCTTACCAGAGGAAAAAGATCTCACAGCCCTGCGTAGCTCTCACCTTTCCCTACAGCAAGCAAAATTTGGGGGCCAGAAACTTGCTTTTTAAAAATGAGAGCAAAGGTCCTATGAGAATGCTCAAATCCTTAATGTTGCAACAGAATGCATTTTGGGGACTTCTGTGGAATCATGAAATTCTCACAGACCTGATTATCATGACATAAACCCCATAGCAAATAGCCCCCTGGATCCACTCCTTCTAAAGGATGATGAAGCCTTGTACAGCTGCTTTATTGCAAATCAAAAGGGCAAGTGAATGCTTCATTTCAGTAGTACAGTATTCTTGGAAATGATTATGGATGCTGAACATAATGTGGTGTTTGCATCCTTGTTTGGGTTTTGTGACTGGTTCACTGAATTTTCCCCACTCTGATACTGCATTCACATAGTGTTGGGTGCACAAACTGCATATGCAAAAAGTAGGGATGACTGTCAGGAACCTTTTCTGTTCATTTTTAGCTACTGGTGGGGATATTTTCTTCACCATGCCTGATGACTGTGCTTTTTTTTGTTAGCACCAACCAACTAGTGATCATGCAACCATTCAAGAAAAGGCGACTCAGTTTGATAGGTGCAATCATGTCAGCACAGAGCCAAATGGTGGCCAAGATGCTAGACAACAACTGTTTAGAGTCATAACCAGTGGTGGGATTCAAATAAATTAACAACAGGTTCTATGTCCTAATGAGCAATGAGCAACTCAGCTTCAATTGTTTGCCGCAAAGGAAGTTGAAAGACTACGGCTGCACTCCTATACTGTACAGTACACACTTTCCTGGGAGTAAGTCCCATTGAACATAATGGGACTTACTTCTGAGTAGACAGTCATAGGATTGCACTGTAACTTTAACCAAGTTACTGTAACCCAATGTCTAACTCCAAATTGCAAGGCTGTAATTCTGTCCTCTATAGTCATACTTACAGGCCTCTGGCCACTAGTTTCCAAGGAGGATAAACATGCGGCTGACATGCACACTTCAAATGGACATTTTTTCTTGAATTCTCAAGGCAGTTGTATAATGAAATCAGGAAGGCACCAAGAAGAGGAGGTGGGAACTGCCAGGGCTCCAGGTTACCAACCTCTGGAGATACCACAGCAGCATAGCACCTTCACATCTGCACAAACCAACTTGCTGCACTGGGCTTTGAGCTGGGCCACCTTCCTTCTCAGTGGGAACATGGTGATTTTTACCAGAGCAGTCAATCCTCTCAAGGATCTGGTTCACTTTTAGTGGTGAACATCTGGTCAGCAAAAGTGCACTGAGCACATAGTCTGACACCTCATCATCAACCAAAAGCAACAACAGCATAGTAACATCTATATATCTCCCCTTCTTTTTTGTTCTATTACAGCATTCCTCAGCATCTGCCTCTCGCCCGCTGTACCATTTTGCATGGCCCACCTCTGGGAAGTACAACTGGAAGTAACTGGAATGACTTTATCACCAGTTATTTCCATACTAAGAGGCCAGACATGATGCAACAAACCACGGTAAGAGAGAGGCTCAGGCTACAATCCTATCCACTTTTTCCTGGTAGTAAGTCCTATTGACTATAATGGAACTTACTTCTGAGTAGACATGCATAGGATTGGACTCCCAGGGTAGATGGGAAGGCTTTTTTGAGTGCAAGAAAAGCAGAACTGAGCCTCCTACCACTGTTTGTTGCATCGTATTGCTGGTCTCACTGCCAGGCAGTGGAAGTCTGGGGGGGGGGTCCTGCCATGAGTACCACTGGGCACCACCTCAAGTACCACTGGTGGTATGAGTACTACTGGTTGAGAAATGCTGCTCTATTGCTTTTACCACCCAGCCCCAAAAAGAATTCCAGTGAACTCTAAAGCTTCCCCCTCCAACTTCCAACTCTGCAATCCAATGCACGTCTACTCAGAAGCCCAACAAGTTCAAGGGGAGTTGTTGACTTCCAGGGTTTGAGAGAGAATGGCAGCCTTGAAGGACAGTTTCACTAATGAGCAAAAAGGTACTATGAGGGGACTATTTTTCTAGGTTGCTTTCTGACAGGCAACAGCAGATACCCATCACTTTGGTCTACTCTAGTGGCGAGTCTCCCACAAGTTTGAGGGCTGCTACTGACCAGGGAGTGCAAAGCAGGGGCCTGCAGTGGGTGGGGAGGCAGGTGAGGCAGAGCCTCCCCACCACAGTCCTTCGAAAGTGTTGCAGCTGTGTAGGTGCCCAAGCACCCACAACCCAGCCTAAAAATGAAAATTAAGAGCACATGTAACAAGCCTTGCAGGTTTTGAGGTTCACCGTGATCACAAGTTCTTCCCAGTGCTTCTCCAGTTCTTTTTCATTAGGTGATAAGACCTAAACCCAATTTGCAAACTTGTTCAAAAAATCTTCAATTTCTAGTCAGCCTGGCATTTCACTTGCATGGGGGGAGGGAGAATAACCTAAAGGAACATTTCTTCGAGAGAAGGAGCAATGCTAACTGTACCATCCTCAGCACACTGGGAATAGCAGCCCAATCCTATGCAAGCCTACACAGGAGCAAATCACATTCTATAGTCAATTGGGCTTGCTTCCCAGGTGTGAGTAGGATTGCAGCCTAAGGGTTATCCAACTTTCCAGAGCCAATGCAGCCCCGAGGTAAGGGAACAAACATTTCCTTGTCACAAGGAGACCTCCAGGACTTGGTGCTGGAAAGTTACAGTTAAGAGGACTTAGGACCTAATCCTATCCAATTTTCCAGTGCCAGTGCAGCTGTACCAATAGGGCATGCACTGCATCCTGTGGTGGGGGGGCAGGGAACATTTGTTCCCTGAAATTATAGAATAAAGAGTAGGCAATAATTACTGTTAAAATAGGGGAGGGGGTCAGGGCTGCATAAGAACATAAGAACAGCCCCACTGGATCAGGCCATAGACCCATCTAGTCCAGCTTCCTGTATCTCACAGCAGCCCACCAAATGCCCCAGGGAGCACACCAGATAACAAGAGACCTCATCCAGGTGTCCTCCCTTGCATCTGCAATTCTGACGTAGCCCATTTTTAAAATCAGGAGGTTGCACCATACATGTCATGGCTTGTAACCTGTGATGGACTTTGGAAATTTGTCCAATTCCCTTTTAAAAGCATCTAGGCCAGGTGGCATCTAGGCCATCACCACATTCTGTGGGAAGGAGTTCCACAGACCAACCACATGCTTAGTAAAGACATATTTTCTTTTGTCTGTCCTAACCCTCCCAACACTCAATTTTAGTGGATGTCCCCTGGTTCTGGTGTTTTGTGTGAGTGTAAAGAGCATCTCTCTATCCACTCTGTCTCTGTCCATCCCCTGCATAATTTTGTATGTCTCCATCATGTCCCCCCTCAGACGCCTCTTTTCTAGGCTAAAGAGACCCAAACGCCCATAGCCTTTCCTCATAAGGAAGGTGCCCCAGCCCAGTAATTAGCTTGCTTAGTCCACGGGTTGGCAACCCATCTGCTCTGGGCAGCAGCAGCAGCAGGAGGCGAGCAGCTGCGGAGCTGCACCTGCACTTCACAGGGGAAGGTAAGTCTTCCCTTGGCTCCTCTCACTGGGGACCTTGAGCCCATCCAAGCTGGAGAAGTGTGCCGGGGAGACATAAGCGATCTTCAGTCCCTTCCTGTGTGAGAGATTGGGGGGGGGGGGTTTTGATGTCTCTTAGGGGCAAAACGTCTTCTGGGGAGAGCCACTGGTGGCGTGAGACACTGGGAGACTGACCCACTTACCTGGATCAAAGGGGGAGGGGGAGCTCCAAAAACTTCTGCAGTCTGGAGCTGGAAGGAGGAGGTGCCCCTTGGAGGTCCCGGGGCTGCGTTTCATTCTCCTCCAGACTGTCAATGCAATGCTAGGCATGTCTACTCAGAAGTAAGCCCCATTGTGTTCAATGGGGCTTACTCCCAGGAAAGTGTGGATAGGATCGCAGCCTCAGTGACGAAGATGAGATGCTTCCTTCTTCGCCTTCTGACTGACAGTGTCTACTCAGAGGTAAGTCCCACTGTATTCAATGGGGCTTACTCCCAGGAAAGTGTGGCAGAGTTTGCCACACTTTCCTGGGAGTAAGCCCCATTGAACACAATGGAACTTACCTCTATGTAGGCACTGAGCACAATCCTAACCAGGTCTACTCAGAAGTAACTCCTATGTTGTTCAATGGGGCTTACTCTCAGGAAAGTGTGGTTAGGATTGCAGCCACTGTCAATTGGAATGTGAAGAAGGAAGCATCTCATCTTAGTCACGGAGGCTGCAATCCTCAGGGCGCTGGACGGGCAGCTGAACTGCTCCTCCTCAGTGAGGCAGCATGCTGGCACTGAACTGAAGTCCTTAGCGAGGCTGCATGCTGACTGCTCCTGTTGCCCTCGTTAGTGGGTGGGGACACATGGCGGCGGGGGGGCTCGCCCTCGGGGGGCAGTGGGGGCTCTTTGGGCTCCAGCGCCCTCCTCTTCCTCCCGCGCCCCCGACTCACCGGGAGTGCTGAGCCTAGTGAGCCTAGCCAGGGAGGAGAGGTGTGTGGCGAGCAGCTGAACTGCTCCTCATCAGCGAGGCTGCACGCTGGCCGTTTGCGCCCCTCTCCTGCATTCTCCGTGCAGTCGCAGGAGGGTCATAGCTGCACGTGCGCTCCCCAGCCAACAACCGGTTCTCCGAACCAAGAGGTGAACTAGGAAGCGGCACTATAGAACCGGTGCGAACCGGCTCAATCCCATCACTGGTCATAACTACAAAACAAACAAAAAGCCGGGCTAATGCATGGCTTCTGTAAGGGTAAGTCTTGCCTCACAAACCTTTTAGAATGTTTTGAAAAAGGTCAACAGGAATATGGAGAACCCGTGGACATTATATATCTGGACTTTCAGAAGGCGTTTGACACGGTCCCTCACCAAAGGCTACTGAAAAAACTCCACAGTCAGGGAATTAGAGGGCAGGTCCTCTCATGGATTGAGAACTGGTTGGAGGCCAGGAAGCAGAGAGTGGGTGTCAATGGGCAATTTTCAAAATGGAGAGAGGTGAAAAGCAGTGTGCCCCCAGGATCTGTCCTGGGACCAGTGCTTTTCAACCTCTTCATAAATAACCTGGAGACAGGGGTGAGCAGTGAGGTGGCAAAGTTTGCAGACGACACCAAACTTTTCCGAGTGGTGAAGACCAGAAGTGATTGTGAGGAGCTCCAGAAGGATCTCTCCAGACTGGCAGAATGGGCAGCAAAATGGCAGATGCGCTTCAATGTCAGTAAGTGTAAAGTCATGCACATTGGGGCACACCTGGAGTATTGTGTCCAGTTCTGGTCGCTACATCTCAAAAAAGACATATGTATTGGCAACCTTCAGTCTCGAAAGACTATGGTATCGCGCTCTGAATGGTGGTTCTGGCACAGCGTCTAGTGTGGCTGAAAAGGCCAATCCGGGAGTGACAATCCCTTCCACACCGGGAGCAAGTGCAGTCTGTCCCTGGTCTGTCTCCCTGGCTATGGGCCTTCCTTCTTTGCCTCTTAGCCTCAGACTGTTGGCAAAGTGTCTCTTCAAACTGGGAAAGGCCATGCTGCACAGCCTGCCTCCAAGCGGGCCGCTCAGAGGCCAGAGTTTCCCACTTGTTGAGGTCCATCCCTAAGGCCTTCAGATCCCTCTTGCAGATGTCCTTGTATCGCAGCTGTGGTCTGCCTGTAGGGCGCTTTCCTTGCACGAGTTCTCCATAGAGGAGATCCTTTGGGATCCGGCCATCATCCATTCTCACGACATGACCAAGCCAACGCAGGCGTCTCTGTTTCAGCAGTGAATACATGCTAGGGATTCCAGCACGTTCCAGGACTGTGTTGTTTGGAACTTTGTCCTGCCAGGTGATGCCGAGGATGCGTCGGAGGCAGCGCATGTGGAAAGCGCTCAGTTTCCTCTCCTGTTGTGAGTGAAGAGTCCATGACTCGCTGCAGTACAGAAGTGTACTCAGGACGCAAGCTCTGTAGACCTGGATCTTGGTATGTTCCGTCAGCTTCTTGTTGGACCAGACTCTCTTTGTGAGTCTGGAAAACGTGGTAGCTGCTTTACCGATGCGCTTGTTTAGCTCGGTATCGAGAGAATGAGTGTCGGAGATCGTTGAGCCAAGGTACACAAAGTCATGGACAACCTCCAGTTCATGCTCAGAGATTGTAATGCAGGGAGGTGAGTCCACATCCTGAACCATGACCTGTGTTTTCTTCAGGCTGATTGTCAGTCCAAAATCTTGGCAGGCCTTGCTAAAACGATCCATGAGCTGCTGGAGATCTTTGGCAGAGTGGGTAGTGACAGCTGCATCGTCGGCAAAGAGGAAGTCACGCAGACATTTCAGCTGGACTTTGGATTTTGCTCTCAGTCTGGAGAGGTTGAAGAGCTTTCCGTCTGATCTGGTCCGGAGATAGATGCCTTCTGTTGCAGTTCCAAAGGCCTGCTTCAGCAGGACAGCGAAGAAAATCCCAAACAAGGTTGGTGCAAGAACACAGCCCTGCTTCACTCCGCTTCGGATGTCAAAAGGGTCTGATGTGGAGCCATCGAAGACAACAGTGCCCTTCATGTCCTTGTGGAAAGATCTGATGATGCTGAGGAGCCTGGGTGGACATCCAATCTTGGGGAGAATCTTGAAGAGGCCGTCTCTGCTGACCAGGTCGAAAGCCTTTGTGAGATCTATGAAGGCTATAAAGAGTGGCTGTCGTTGTTCCCTGCATTTCTCCTGCAGTTGTCTAAGGGAGAATACCATATCAGTGGTGGACCTGTTGGCTCGGAATCCACACTGCGATTCTGGATAGACGCTCTCTGCAAGTACCTGGAGCCTCTTTAGTACAACTCGGGCAAACAGCTTTCCTACAACGCTAAGGAGAGAGATGCCGCGGTAGTTGTTGCAGTCACCCCTGTCACCTTTGTTCTTGTACAGCGTGATGATGTTTGCATCCCTCATGTCTTGAGGTACTCCACCTTCTCTCCAGCAGAGACAGAGGATTTCATGCAGCTCAGTGACAATGATCTCTTTGCAGCATTTTAGGACTTCAGCAGGGATGCTGTCTTTTCCAGGTGCCTTGCCAAAGGCAAGGGAGTCCAGGGCCACGTGAAGTTCTTCTAGGGTTGGTTCACTGTCAAGCTCTTCCAGCACAGGCAGGCACTCAATGTTGTTCAGTGCTTCTTCGGTGACTACATTTTCTCTGGAATATAGCTCAGAGTAGTGCTGCACCCAGCGTTCCATCTGCTGCGCCCGATCCTGGATGACCTCGCCTGTGGCAGACTTCAGAGGGGCAATTTTCTTCTGTGTTGGACCTAGGGCCTGCTTGATACCATCATACATCCCCTTGATGTTGCCCGTGTCAGCTGCTATCTGTATCTCGGAACAGAGCTGGAGCCAGTAGTCGTTAGCACATCTCCTGGCAGTCTGTTGGACTTTGCTGCGAGCAGTTCGGAGGACCTGCAGGTTGCGCTCACTGGGACAGGCCTTGTATGCTGCTTGAGCTCTCCTCTTTTCCTCAATGACTGGTGTCAACTCCTCAGAGTGGGCTTCAAACCAGTCTGCCGCCTTGTTGGTCTTCTTGCCGAATATGGACAAGGCGGTGTTGTAAACGGTATTCTTGAAATGTTCCCATCTGTTGGATGCGTTTGCGTCGGCCGGGCCTGGAAGAGATTCCTCAAGCGCTTGTGCAAATTCCTCCACTTTTCTCTGATCCCGGGTCTTGCTGGTATCAATGCGAGGTCTTCCTTCCTTTTTCGTGTGATACAGTCGCTTTGTTTGCAGTTTCACTCTGCTGCACACCAGGGAGTGGTCAGTGTCGCAGGCAGCACCATGATAACTGCGTGTGATCTTGATGCTGGGAAGGCTGGAGCGTCTGGTGAGGATCAGGTCGAGCTGGTGCCAGTGCTTTGATCTTGGATGTCTCCAAGAGACTCTATGTTGGGGCTTTGTGTTGAAGAACGTGTTGCTGACACAGAGACCGTGATGACAGCAAAACTCTAGCAGGCGTTGGCCATTTTCGTTCATCCTCCCAGTGCCAAACTGACCTAAGCAAGTGGGCCATGAACTGTTATCAGCACCAACTCTAGCATTGAAATCGCCGAGGATGAACAATGGCTCTTTTACAGGGATTTTCTTGACAGTGGTGGCCAGGTCATCATAGAATTTGTCTTTGGCTTCTGCTGGAGACGACAGAGTCGGTGCATAAGCACTGATGAGAGTGATAGGTCCTGCAGATGACTGGAGCTGCAGGGACAAAATTCTTTCACTTCCCACAGTAGGTGGGATGATGGATTTCAGCAGGGTATTTCTGACCGCAAAGCCAACGCCATGTTCCCTGGTTTCGTTTGGTGGTTTTCCCTGCCAGAAAAATGAGAAATTTCTCTCCTTGACAGATCCGGAATCTGGCAGCCTAGTCTCTTGAAGGGCGACGATGTCCATCTGCAGTCTGCTCAGCTCCATGTCGATGACAGCTGTTTTGCGTGCGTCGTCTATTTCTTGCAGGTCATCAGAGAAGCCAGGTGTCATTGTCCTAACGTTCCAGGTGCCCAGCTTTAGGGCAGTAGTTTTCTGTTTTCTGTTGCATGGTGCAGAGTTGTCGATCCGCTTGTCGGTTTTCACCCTAAACCCCACGCACCCCATGAGGTTAACGGACCGTGGCGAGGCAACACCTTACTGGCTGGGGACTGCCCAGCTTAAGGCGGGCGGTAGCTGCCCAATGAGATGCAATGATCTCTCCCACCGTCGGAAGCAGCCCCTGGCGTCATGCTCTACGCCAATCGAGCAAAGACTTATAACCGGTAAACTGCTGCTTCCCGTGTTGTGCCGACGCCGTATGGCGAAGTTGGAGTGTCCTCTCCAGTGCGCGAAGCCTGGGTAAAGAAGGTATGGAGGATAGGCTGTTACCCATGCAGCAAATCCCCCCTCTCCACGTCGCTGGAATGGTCCAATGGAAAGGCAGAAGCCAATACGGTTGGTTCCAGCGGCGTCGCAGGAGTTGCCAGAACGTGACTGTGTTCAGCCATGAACTGCCTAAGGGACTCCGGCTCCTGATTTTGCCTCGAGGTTGACTCCTGAAGCCTTTTCCAGAACTGGATGTAGCCACAAGGCAGTGGAGGTTTGAGGTCAGAGTTTCCTTCTCTTAGATGAGCTGCCTTCCTAGGCTGACGAGTCCCATCTACCCGGTGGCTGTTTAGTCGCCTCTTACGACAAGTACAGCCAAACTGAGAGCCTATTCTTAGCCCCAGCCCCCAGGGGCTAAAAAGACATAGTGGAAGACATAGTGGAAAGCTAAAAAGCTAAAAAGACATAGTTAAAAAGACATAGTGGAAATGGAAAAGGTGCAAAAGAGAGCAACTAAGATGTATTACTGGGCTGGGGCACCTTACTTATGAGTAAAGGCTACGGCGTTTGGGCCTCTTCAGCCTAGAAAAGAGACGCCTGAGGGGGGACATGATTGAGACATACAAAATTATGCATGGGAAGGATAAAGTGGATAGAGAGATGCTCTTTACACTCTCACATAACACCAGAACCAGGGGACATCCACTAAAATTGAGTGTTGGGAGGGTTAGGACAGAGAAAAGAAAATATTTCTTTACTCAGCGTGTGGTTGGTCTGTGGAACTCCTTGCCACAGGATGTGGTGACGGCATCTGGCCTGGATGCCTTTAAAAGGGGATTGGACAAGTTTCTGGAGGAAAAATCCATTACGGGTTACAAGCCATGATGTGTATGTGCTACCTCCTGATTTTAGAAATGGGCTATGTCAGAATGCCAGTGCAAGGGAGGGCATCAGGATGCAGGTCTCTTGTTATCTGGTGTGCTCCCTGGGGCATTTGGTGGGCCGCTGTGAGATACAGGAAGCTGGACTAGATGGGCCTATGGCCTGATCCAGTGGGGCTGTTCTTATGTTCTTAACTACAATTCCCAGGAAGCCTTGCAGGTCTCTTGTTATCTGGTGTGCTCCCTGGGGCATTTGTTGGGCCGCTGTGAGATACAGGAAGCTAGACTAGACGGGCCTATGGCCTGATCCAGTGGGGTTGTTCTTATGTTCTTATAAATTCCCTGTTGATTTAACAAAGCCAGTCAAGCAATAGAAAAGATAAGGGCCAGAGGCAGTCCCGCTGAGCAATGGAAATCAGTAAGTTGCAAGTCATCAAGAGCGCCACCAGCCCAGGTGGCATGATGGAGGTCAGGAAGCCCAATGCTACCTCCTGACAGCCCAATCCTATGCATGTCTACTCAGAAGTAAGTCCCATTAGAGTCAATGGGGATTACTCCCAGGAAAGTGTGGATAGGATTGGGCTATGAGTTGGTAATACAAAGTCAGTGGTGTGATAGCTCAAGCTTTGAATTGTTGAGGACAGTAATGCTGAACCAGTTTGCTGCAAGGGTGGGGTTAAGAATGCACTGCAGTCCCAATCGTGATTGCTGAAGAAACCACAAGAGATTCTAGTCACATATCTTTTATTTCGTGCCTAGTTTGGCCCTGAAGTCCACCCAGTCTTAGTTCCTTACTATTATTTTTAGTTATTTTACTTACAGAACATTCATCTTTTGCTTCCTTCGTTCAGCACCAACAGAAGCCTGTGTGGTTATTTCCTTTTATAGCCAGGGCATGTTCGAAAGGATGAATCTCTTTAAATGGATTAATCTGATTTGGTTTGGAGGAACACAGCTTGCTGCAGCAGAGAGAGAGAGAGAGAGAGAGAGAGAGAGAGAGAGAGAGAGAGAGAGCAAACTACGGCCCTATTAAAATTATTGTTTTACAAACTTCATCCAAAGTTGCCCAAAGGATATGGAAGCTCATCTGGGCTTTGAAGATGCTCACAGTTCCTCGCAAGACTTGCTTTACAAGCTTCCTGACTGTGAAGCTATTTATGCCCCTCTACTCTTAAGTGGGGAGTGGGAGCCAACCGCAGCCTAGGGGGTTTCGGAGATATTGAGATCAATAATTCCTTGATCACCTATGCTTTGAAGGTTGAAAGGCAGTTTTATAAACAGCAGTTGGCACCTACATGACTCAAGTGAGGAGAAGGAAAAGATTGCAACGTTTAATTCGCATCGCTTGCCAAGAAAACAGATCTCCCCAAAATGGAGCCGTCTGGTCCAGAGAGCCAAACATTCCTGCCCCTTATGCAGTGCAAGATTGGCCAGAGGCAGGAAGTGGGTTCCAGGACTTTGCTCTTGGTTTCCCAGCTGCTCTGAAGGTGGATAGGTCAGCAGGTGATAGCTGAGGCATGTGCAGATCCCTGGTTTAAGCATTGCTCACCTGAGTGGGAGGCATGTTGGGAGGGGGGATCATTTCACTTCCACATTGGGCAGTGGCCTCTGGTGTTCCCCCAGAAAGAACTGTGCATACACCCGGTTTCTGCTTCAGGACCGCTCTTCACCTAAAGTGGGGAGGAAAATTCAAGGCCCTCTGGAAGGGCTGGGACCCATTGCCAGGCCTTCCCTTGCATCCAGAAGTGCTGGCTAAGCAGGGCTGATAAAAGGGAGCAGTCAGGCTGCTGCCAGGCCTGCTGATGACTGGTGGCCCCACAAATTGCTGCCAGACAGGGCTGCTGCTCCTTCATCACTCTACTTCCTCTTCTCCCTCCTCCATTTCTGCCCACCCCCAACTTGGCTCCAGTAGTGTAGCCGGTGGGCAGTGTGGTAAGTATTGCAGGCACCGCACATGTTGCCATCACTGCCCCGAAAGGCTCTGATGGTGAGTGGGAGGGGCCACTTACACAGCACGCTGTGGCATCTGCACTACTTACTTGCTCCCCCACAGGCTATGCTACTGCTTGGCTCCTCTCCATTTACTCCCTGTCTCCTAGGATTGCCATATTACCCAATTGAACTGGGTTTTTATTACAGACTTCAGACACCCCCCATGCATGTTTTGCCCATTAGTCAGCCCAGATTACCCCCTTTCACTTTTTTTAAACCAGTATTGAGGTGCTCTGGATGCCACAATATGAGTAAAGACAGGCTGGATTTTGTGCAGTCGTTCAGTAAGAGTTTCCCTCCCTGAAAAATCAGTGCCCCTCTTTTGCCCCTATTCTTGCCTCTTGAGAATGCCTTACTGAAATTTTGTTTTGTGTGACTGGTGATGGTGTTACGTAGGGCTCTGCTCGCCACCCCGGTTTACTAAAGTCAAACCTCTGACATTGCAATCTTAAGCATCTTTATTCAGAAATAGGTTGGCAGTGGGATTTACTCTCATGCAAGTGTGCACAGGATAGCAGCCTGGCAGGTGTGCACATGCAGGTGAATGTAGACATGATGTCGTGCATGTCTGACAGCTTCAGTTGCTGCTGTGGTATAATTTGGACTGTCGATAACATTATTTCTAGGACAGTGACGTTTTCCTACTAGTTCTCTTGGCAAGCCGATAGTTTCCTTTGGTTGTAAATCAGAGGAGGTCAGAATATTGCAGGGGAAAGGAACTGACAGCAAGGCCTTCAACAAAATATTACAGTGGAGGGAATGAGACTTGCAAAGTAGACTTTGGTTTAAGGGTGTGTTTCAAATGTGGGTTCCTGTTTTCATTTGTAGTGGAGGGTATGTCAAAATCTGAGATAAAAGTGCCCCTTAAGTGCGCTTGCACCAAAAACTGCATGTAACAAGGAACAGCCATGCCTAAGAAGAGGAAGAAAACAGGGACATGCAGTGGGTAGGGAGGCAGGTGAGGCCTTTGAAAAGCAGCAGCACCACTGTGAGAGGCATGCAAGCTCTCACAACCCCCGTGCTCTGCGCATGGTGGTATATACTAGCATGGCATACAGCATGCTATGGTAGCATGGTATATAATACAATAATACATTAAAAATAAAATACTCATTGAAATGAATGGGAATCCACCTGAAACTGGTTTGTGACCCACCTACTGGGTCCTGACCCACAGTTTGAGAAACACGGTTCTGTTTTATTCCCTAAGAATATACAGTATCTCCATCCACTGAATTACTGACCGGGAATCAATCTACTTCCATACATATTATTAGGTGTTGGCAAACAGTTCTTTTTATGTTTTCTCAGCGCTAGATGGTAATTTCCTCTCTCCTGGCCTATGAACTGCTGAAATTGCTATACTCTGAGTCAGACCGTTGGCCTCTCCATTGGTCTATCCAATCCAATAGTCTGAAAAACACAGTGGCTCCTATGGTCTTTCCTGGCCTGGCTTCCCAGGATCCAGTGCCAGGGATTCACTTTGGGATTTTCTACCTACCGGAGATGTCACCTGTCACTGAGGTATAACATTCCCCCATTGAGTGAGGAAAACATAATTTGTGCCATGAAGACAGCTGGCAACAGCAGTCAGGTCTTT
Source organism: Tiliqua scincoides (assembly GCF_035046505.1). Lineage (NCBI taxonomy): Eukaryota > Metazoa > Chordata > Lepidosauria > Squamata > Scincidae > Tiliqua > Tiliqua scincoides. The sequence continues at coordinate 7,529,152 of NC_089822.1, forward strand.
GAATCATGCCTTCATTTCCAGACCTCAGAAGAGGATATTTTATCCATCTCCTAGGTTTCCAGAGTCAGTGCCTCAAAGAGCAATGGCATCCATTGCTTTTGGATGAAGACGCCTGGTCCTTAGTCAGACTTCTTCTAACACTAACCACAATATGACACCACCTAGTGGACACTTCAGGAGGCTCATAAATGGAGCATGACTGAGTGAGCCATTCCCTCTTGTCTGTCCCCAGCAACTGAATAAGGAGATCTCGTTTTTTGCTATTGTGACCAAGGCCACTGACAGACCTACTCTCCCGAATTAGACTTCTCTAAAGCCCGCTAAGCTCATCATTATCACCACCGCTTGCTATTTATAGGACCATCTCAACTGTACATGGATAGAACACACAACCTAGAAAAGAACATGAGATAAAAGTGGAAGGGGCTTGAAAGCTGGCGGTGCTTGGGAACTTGGAACCTGCTGGGTGAGACTCAAAAGTAACCAAAAAGAGTTACATCAAAACCTACAGAACAGTTAGTAATAAGAAATAGAACACAATTGAGGGCAAAAAAAGAGAAAATAAACAGGACTTTAAGCATTCTAAAAAGAGGCGAAAGAGGAGGTATTTGAGTAGGGAGGGACTTCAACATGTAATGTGCTGTGGGTGAAGCCATGTCAGGGTGTGGATGTTCATGGACAGCGCAATCCTATTTTAAGTTTCCCTGCATTTATGCAGTGGGGCCAGTGTGGCTTGCATTGTATCCCTCAGTTTGTGCAGTCTGGAGGTCTCCTTGAAGAAAGGGAACATTAGAGCCATGGCCATGGGGTTAGCAGACCTGCACCTGATAAATTGCTGGCTCATGTTTGAGTGGAGCCATGTTGGCGGATCTGGCCCAGGAAGGACTGGGGATTTTGGAAAGACAGGCTTCTCCCACAAAAGACTGATATCGGTTAATGTGGTGATTTTCAAACTTTTTCATTTTATGGCACACTGACATGGCACTAAAATTTTCAGAGCACACCACCACTTTTTTTCAACAATTTACAAGGCACACTGCACTGCTAGTAGGGGTCTCATCCCCAATGACCCTACTAATAAATTACCCTCCCCCAAACTTCTGTGGCATATCTGTGGACAATTTGTGGTGCACCAATGTGCTGTAACACACTAGTTGAAAACTGCAGAGTTAAGGATTCCCATTTCCACATTGCCCTCTCTGTATACCCATGTCATTGTTGGTGAGGTTGATGGTGGTCACAGGACTTCTAGTGCTAAAACTATAGAACTCTCTGTCCAGACGTGTCTTCTTTACTGTCTTTTGGGTGCCAGACAAATTCATTCTGATCTCTTTATGTTATGCTTTTAATGGTATTTAATAGCCTTTTATGATAAATGGTTTCCCCTCCCTCCCTTGTAATGGTTTGATGCCATTTTATGGGGTTCTTAATTGCTGGTACCTGTTTTTATTATTTTATTTGTAGCCTGCCTTGGAGCAAATGCAAAAAGTGGAAGACATCAGTCATGAAACAATTTTATAAACAATTTATAAAAAGGGCCTCAGCCTTCACACAATGCATATAATTGAAGGAATTTGCTGCAGGGAGAGGTGATGATGGCCACTCACTGAGATGGCTAGGAAAGGGGCTTAACTCAATTCACAGAGAACAGGTTGATCACTGGGGGCCTTTTGGAGGCTGAAAGGTGGGATAAAAAAATCCAGAATAAATAGATAAATGTTAGCTCATGATGGCTATGTTGAACCTCCAGATTCAGTGGGCATATACCTCTAAAGCAGTGATTTTCAACATTTTACTTCTCAAGGCACACTGACACAGTGTAAGAATTGTCAAGGCACACCATCAGTTTTTTGACAATTGACAAGGCACACTGTGGTGCTGGCAAGGGGATCACATCCCCCAATGGCCCTATTAATAAACAACATTCCCCCAAACTCCTGTGGCACACCTGTGGACCATTCGCAGCACACCAATGTGCCATGGCACACTGGTTGAAAATTGCTGCTCTAAAGGCTAGACAACAGAAATGGAGGGCTACTGTAATTGGAGGACAATGGCAAGGGGGGCCTATTGTATTCGTGTTTGGCTAGTGGGCTTACCCAGGGGCCTCTTGTTGGCCAACGTGGGCAGCAGGATGCTGTCTAAACCTTATGAGGAAAGGTTATGGCGTTTGGGCCTCTTCTGCCTAGAAAAGAGACGCCTGAGGGGGGACATGATTGAGACATACAAAATTATGCAGGGGATGGACAGAGTGGATAGGGAGATGCTCTTTACACTCTCACATAACACCAGAACCAGGGGACATCCACTAAAATTGAGTGTTGGGAGAGTTAGGACAGACAAAAGAAAATATTTCTTTACTCAGCGTGTGGTTGGTCTGTGGAACTCCTTGCCACAGGATGTGGTGATGGCATCTGGCCTGGACACCTTTAAAAGGGGATTGGAAAAGTTTCTGGAGGAAAAATCCATTACGGGTTACAAGCCATGATGTGCATGTACAACCTCCTGATTTTAGAAATAGGCTCTGTCAGAATGCCAGATGCAAGGGAGGGCGCCAGAATGAGGTCTCTTGTTATCTGGTGTGCTCCCTGGGGCATTTGGTGGGCTGCTGTGAGATACAGGAAGCTGGACTAGATGGGCCTATAGCCTGATCCAGTGGGGCTTTTCTTATGTTCTTATCTAGCAGGGCTCTTTTGATGTTCTTATGTTAATCCTGCTCCCAAGCAAGTGTCTTTGAAAAAAAAGGTAAAAAGAAAAAGCCCTGATTCAGCAGTGCCCCAAAGGCATTTTCAAGCACCTTCAGCTTATGAAAATAAAATCAGAGGCCATTGTGCCTTCACAGAGACATCATCTTCTCCTCCCATCTATTTGGCCTGTGTGGTGAAATCTCCCACAGAGGAATGGCCTCTTTCGAATCTCTCCCCTTTCCCACAATATTATGTATATTTAAAACTTGGTTGGGAGCTCAAGGCAGACATTCCATAAATAGTTACTGTTTACCCACCTACTTTGACAGCCTCTTGTTCTGTACACAGAATGATTCCAACACTTTATTTGGACGTAGCCCAAGCAGAGGAGGTGATTTCTTGAATGAGACCAACTTACGGCTAGGGAAATTCGTGCAAGATGTTTCAAACCTCTTTTTGGCTGACATTTCCAATGAGACAGTTAACACTTTGGCAGGTACATAATCTAACAGGCCTAAAATGATCAAGAACCTTTCCTTTGAAGAAAGATTACAGTATTTTGGGGAAGGGGGGGTTCGAAAAAAAGAATGATCGTGTGGGCAATTATAAGATATAAAAGAATTCATGGGTAGGCAGAGTGGATAAGAGACTTTTTTTCTCTCCCAGTACTGGAATTTGGAGTTGCCCAATTAAGTAGATGTTCTCAGTGTACTGCCAGTCATGATTAAGCACTACTTTGTACAATGAGAAGTTAATATATAGAACTTACTACCACAAGACGGCGACCATCTCTGCTTTAGACATCTTTTTAAAAGATTAGGGAAATTCATGGAGAATACATTCAGCAACAGCTGTTAACCATTTGAAATAACCGAGCCTCCAATGTCAGTGGCAATAGGCTTCCTAGTACTAGATGCTGGGGGCAGACAAGGCGGGGTGGTCACCCCCTTCATACCCTAACTTGTAAGCACTCTCAAAGTCATCCAGTTGGCTGTGATGGCAGACAGATGTCTGAACCCCAGGAAAGAGGAGCAAAGGCCTGGTCCAGTAAGCCAGCGGTCTTAAAACCAAAGGCTGATTTCAAAAGTGGAGATGTGTTTAAGCCTGACTCCCATGATAGCTGTGCCTCACTTCATTGCAGCCTACAATGTTGAATGTAAAGCAATTACAACTATAATTGTTATAAAATTGGTGCCCAGGCTCCAGGGCAGGAGGTCTGGCTCAGTTGGTAGAGCTGCCGCCTTGTATGCCTGAAGATCTGAGGCAGCCAGTTCAAAACAACCGGAAGTACCTGAGAACTGACGACACGCTGATATACTGATGAGCTGACCCTTGGTGGCAGAGAGGAGTTGTCCTCAAGTGGAGTGTGGGAGGCGAAGGGCCAGACCGGGAAGGAACCCAGCTGGAACGAGGAGTTCTATGAGACTAGAACTATTCAATTGTAAAAATACAGCCTGCCTATGTAAACCGCCTTGGATTAAAGTCTGAGGAGAAACCTGACGACCAAAGAAAGGCGGTATATAAATACCTGTATAAATAAATTAATTAATTAAGGTTGCTGTATTAGGGTAATTTTTGCCTGCTTTGCTCATTAGCCAGCCTAGTTTGTCAACTGGCTTCTAAAACCCAGTACTGAGGTGGTCCGGAAGTGGTGGTATGAGCCAAAAGCAATACATTGGGAAGAAGTGAGAATGTGCTTTCTCCCCTTCTCATAAACATGGCCCTGAGAGCCATGCATTTAGTAGACTGAGGACAGAACTTGCCAGTTTCTATATGAAGCTATGTATTTTTTTCCTCCTTTGGGGAGTGTTTGTGATTGAACAGTCCCTTGGTCCAGGCAAGTATTTGGAGTTCATTCACAGGACTTATATTGGGGCTCAGGGACGGGGAGGATTTTCAAAAGCAGTGGGCAGCAGACCGCCTGTGGCCTTCTGCAGAGGAGGAACCTCAGCAATACACCCTGCATTTTGTTGAGACCCTTTTGCTGACCTAGTTTCGTTTTCAAGACTCCCTGGCATGCGACAGCACTGGCGACAAGAGCGATAAGGGAGCCCAGACAGAGGAAGACCGCAAAACACAAAGAAACAAAACACAACAAAAAAAGGCAGAAGAAACTCAAGAGAACTATTGATACAACCAGGAACTCATTAAAAAAAATGTCTGGCAGAATTCAACAGTTTTCCCTGAAAAGGTCACAGCTGTGTGAAAGCAACAAGAATTACAGCCCAATCCGATCCAGTGCAGGAGTGGTGGCTCTATATGGATCATGTGCTGGATCCGGGCATGCTGGATGTCTCCTTGGGCAAAGGGGACATTTGTTCCCTTCCCCAAGTAAAGCCCCTGCTCAGTGGAGCTTCTTGAGTCACACCCATACGTCTGTTCTGACCAAATGCAAATATTGAAATACTTTTGTTTATTGTTGGAGTTGTTTATTTAAAGGGCCTGGGCAGCCCCGAGGTGGTGCTCATGTAATCTGCACGCATAAGGAGCGGAGCAGGTGGGTCTGAAGTGACTCAACTAGGTAGGGCACTGCCTGGAACTGTGTGAGTGCCTTCCTAGGGTCCTTTCCTGGCTAAAAATACAGCTTCGCCCTCCGAGCTGAAGGAGCCCTCCTGTTTCGCAAAGGAGGAAGGGAACAAGTTAGAAGAGGCAGGAGGCGGACAGATGTTTCCAGTTTAAATCTCTAACTCATAAGAGGCAGTTTTGTTCTCTGGAAAAAAGCTTTCATTTCACAGTTAATGTAATTTTTTAAAAACCAAAATCATGACTCTTCCTTCCCCCCCCCCCCAGTTGCCGAGATTCTTTTGATGGAATTGCCGCTCATCAATAGACAGCACAGGAAGATGTTCCCAGGAGGGTGTTGGGCACCTGGGTGGGCTCATTATCTGTTCATTAATTACTGAGTCCAGCATCCCTGCTGAAGTCCTAAAGTGCTGCAAAGAGACCATCGTCACTGAGCTGGATGAAATCCTCTGTCTCTGCTGGAGAGAAGGTGGAGTACCTCAAGACATGAGGGATGCAAACATCATCATGCTGTACAAGAACAAAGGCGACAGGGGTGACTGCAACAACTACCGCGGCATCTCTCTCCTTAGTGTAGTAGGAAAGCTGTTTGCCCGAGTTGCACTAAAGAGGCTCCAGGTACTTGCAGAGAGCGTCTATCCAGAATCACAGTGCGGATTCCGAGCCAACAGGTCCACCACTGATATGGTATTCTCGCTTAGACAACTGCAGGAGAAATGCAGGGAATGACAGCCACTCTTTATAGCCTTCATAGATCTCACAAAGGCTTTCGACCTGGTCAGCAGGGACGGCCTCTTCAAGATTCTCCCCAAGATTGGATGCCCACCCAGGCTTCTCAGCATCATCAGATCTTTCCACAAGGACATGAAAGGCACTGTTGTCTTCGATGGCTCCACATCAGACCCTTTTGACATCTGAAGCGGAGTGAAGCAGGGCTGTGTTCTTGCACCAACCTTGTTTGGGATTTTCTTCGCTGTCCTGCTGAAGCAGGCCTTTGGAACTGCAACAGAAGGCATCTATCTCCGGACCAGATCAGACGGAAAGCTCTTCAACCTCTCCAGACTGAGAGCAAAATCCAAAGTCCAGCTGAAATGTCTGCGTGACTTCCTCTTTGCCGACGATGCAGCTGTCACTACCCACTCTGCCAAAGATCTCCAGCAGCTCATGGATCGTTTTAGCAAGGCCTGCCAAGATTTTGGACTGACGATCAGCCTGAAGAAAACACAAGTCATGGTTCAGGATGTGGACTTACCTCCCTGCATTACAAGCTCTGCGCATGAACTGGAGGTTGTTCATGACTTTGTGTACCTTGGCTCAATGATCTCCGACACTCTTTCTCTCGATACCGAGCTAAACAAACGCATCGGTAAAGCAGCTACCACGTTTTCCAGACTCACAAAGAGAGTCTGGTCCAACAAGAAGCTGACAGAACATACTAAGATTCAGGTCTACAGAGCTTGCGTCCTGAGTACACTTCTGTACTGCAGCAAGTCATGGACTCTTCACTCACAACAGGAGAGGAAACTGAACGCTTTCCACATGCACTGCCTCCGACACATCCTCAGCATCACCTGGCAGGACAAAGTTCCAAACAACACAGTCCTGGAACGAGCTGGAATCCCTAGCACGTATGCACTGCTGAAACAGAGGCGCCTGCATTGGCTCGGTCATGTTGTGAGAATGGATGATGGCCGGATCCCAAAGGATCTCCTCTATGGAGAACTTGTGCAAGGAAAGCGCCCTACAGGTAGACCACAGCTGCGATACAAGGACATCTGCAAGAGGAATCTGAAGGCCTTAGGAGTGGACCTCAACAGGTGGGAAACCGTGGCCTCTGAGCGGCCCACTTGGAGGCAGGCTGTGCAGCATGGCCTTTCCCAGTCTGCAGATACACTTGGCCAACAGTCTGAGGCAAAGAGGCAAAGAAGGAAGGCCCATAGCCAGGGAGACAGACCAGGGACACACTACACTTGCTCCCAGTGTGGAAGGGATTGTCACTCCCGAATCGGCCTTTTCAGCCACACTAGATGCTGTTCCAGAACCACCATCCAGAGCGCGATACCATAGTCTTCCGAGACTGAAGGTTGCCAACAACAATTACTGAGTCCAGTAAGAAAAGGACTTTGTTTGTAAGATGGATGATGGTTCAAAGCTCCTTTTCAAGGATAAATGTGGAGAGAAAAATGCTTTTTGCACCCCAGAAATGTTTTCATGGGAGGAATCTGTGTGATCCTTGTCCACTAGAGATTTGGTTGGCAGTAACACGAGTGGGCTCTTTTCTGTTGTGGGGCCTAGCCCATAGAACTCTCTGCCATGGGAGGTTTAATAAGCTCCCACACTGCCAATGTTGTGGAGGGGGGAGGAAAGCTTGATTTTAGGTTAGTTGGTTCATGCTCTGTATTTCTGGTTATGCTGTGTGCTTGCTGCTGTTTTAATTTTGTTTTTCATGATCTCTGATTGATTTTCTGTCAATTGTTTTGTTTTTAAATTGATTGTGGGCTGCTTTGGGTGTCACCAAATGGAGAGGAAAGGTGGAGTGCGAAACTTTATATAAATAAAATCTGGTGTGTTGACTGCCACAGAAAGAATACCAAGAGGGTCCCAATCAAATTTCACTGCAGCCTAGAATCAACTGGATGAGCCTTAGGTAAGCTTCTCTCAGGTCTCCAGTGGCAATGTGAGGGTGATGCTGGCCTACCTTACAAGGCTGTTGTAAGGATTGCCAAGGTATTGTACGAGACAGGAGATTCAGGACAGAACAAAGCATAAAATTCATGATTCATGGAATTGCTGCTACAGGCTGTGGTCATAGCCAGTGGCTTAAGTCCTTTTAAAAGTGGTTACACACAATCATGAACAAATTTGTGAATGACTATTAGTCATGGTGGCTAGATGGAACCTGCATGGGCAAAGGCAGCATCTCCCTGAATAACAGTTGCTGGGAGCTTTCCTGCCCTGTTTGTGAGCTTCTTACAGGCACTTGGTGGGCCACCTTGGGAAACAAAGTTTTCGTAGAGCATCTTATACAAGCAGAGCTGGAACTGAGCCAACCCTGTTCACTAAAGCATGCAATCTGTTCCTAAAATATAGGTAGCTGGGCTGTGGCACAGAGAGATGGGGCTGGGCTAGTGATTTTCTTGGGAGGAGTGGGGGGTCTTGTGAGCCCGGCAAGTGCATATAGGATTGCAGCCCAAGGGGTGTTACCAGGAATGCTGTGAAAACATGTGTCCCATGGGTGCACAAGCAAAATCTGTTGTGTGAACAAGGACCAAGGGACATAGCCAATGGCTTGGGACCATGGAAAGTCAAGAAAGTGAGGTTAAAGGTGCTATAACTGGTAACTGTTGTTGTGGGGATAAAATCACAGCAATAGGGAAGAGGAGTGAAAAAAATCAGTGTATTCAACACTAATGACCCAATCTTATACTTACCAGCTGTTGTCTTTGTGCCTCTTCTACTGGTGCTGCTTGCGATAAAGGAACTGTTCCTAGAACAGTTCGGGAACTGCAACTAGTGCAGAAGGCAGTTGTCTTTGTCAGCTTCTTCAGTTTCACTGCTTTTATTATTACTGTTATAGTTTTTAGATGTTGTAAGCAGTCTTGGATGATCTTATTGGGAAAAGGGTGGGGTGGGTAAGTAAGTAAGTAGAATAAGACTTAATATTGTTCTGTAGTACTTTCTGAGTGTGGAAAGTGATTCCCATGTATTATCTTGATCTCATCCTTACAACAACCCTGTAAAGTAACTGCATATACTCCCCACATTGCAGCTGGGAATCGGGGGCTGAGAGGGAATAGACTGCTCCAAAGTGGACACTGCCACACGCTGGCAAAGGCTTCCCTGACTCAGATGGTACTTACTGTTGCACCGGGGAGCCTCTGCAAAGCACCTCCATGTGCTCCCATTCTTCACCGTGTCCAGTTCCTTGTGCCCGGAAATCCGGGCACAAAGCCCGTAGGGGAGTTGGAGGTTAGAAGAGGCTGGATGCGGTGGAGAATGGGGACACTTGGAGGTGGTTTACAGAGGCTTGCCAGTGGAACGGTAAGCACTGTTCACACAGGGGAGGGCTTGGGAAGGGCTCTAGATCTGGCCTGCAGGCCAGAATCTGGAGGGCTCTGGCTTAAGGCACCTCATGGGTTCTGAGGCAAGATTCAAACTGGAAATTTCTGATGTGTACCTTTCAGTCCAATCCATTACCTCACCCCCCCACCAATGCAGTGGCACCAAAATGGTGACCGCTGCATCCTATGGTGGTGAGGTAGTCCAGGGGGTCTCCTCAAAGTAAGGCTGCCCCCCGTATAACCTCCTGCCACCCCTCTCAATGACTTACCCTTTGTTGACCAGTGTCTGCGGGAAAAGCCACCGGAGTGGGTGGGAAGGCGCAGGCCTTCCTGTCGGTGCTTCTGAAAACATGCAGAGTGGCGCTGTGTCAAAGCACTTTTTTGTGACTCGTGCTGCTTTATAGCACTCATACAATTGGGTTCCAAATCTTGGTCAGTACACCACTTCTCACATTGAGACAAGGACCTGCTCTCCAGTCTTGTTGGCTAAAAGGAAGGGTACAAACGCTTTAAATAAAGAAAAATAAATAAGTGCGGCAGGTGGATATAAGAGATACGGGCTTCTGAGTTGCAGTGCTAATTTTGCAGAATACAGTCCCCATGGAAGTCCGTCTAGTCTCATCACGTGTGTTCCATCTCCAAGTAAAGATGTGGCTTTTTCAGATCTGGGGGAGTGGGCTGGTTTCTAACCAGGATTTGCACTATTGCTGGGAGTGGGGGAGATATTTTTTTCCTGCTGGCTATTGCTGCTACACTATTGCTGTTGTATTATATTGTTTACTTTGCTTGAATGATTTTTGGGTTGTAGCTGTTCAATCTTCTACTGTTAGTTTATTTGGGTTCTTCGCAGAAGAGAAACGAGAAACAAATATTTAACAGGAATGAAGAAATAAATTGCAGTGTGCTGTACCCCCAACTTTTCCTTCTGAGCTGGAGTTCCTCACTCTAATGACAGAATCAATCTTGTTTCTTAAGAGTAATACAAAAGCTAAGGAAAAGGACAGTTCAGGAAGAAAATGCAATCTCGTGTTCTGAGCAAAACTGTTATGTGCAGTCAGGAGGGACTAGAAAGAGTACAAACCACTGCGGGTGTGTTTCCATTTTATTACTACATAGCAAATCTTTCACACAAAGTACTGGAAAGTATTCCCAAAGATGGGGCTTTGTAGATCTGAAAGACAGAGAGGAGTATTCAGAACATACCAGACTGCAGTCTCCAGGACACCAACAGACTTTCATGGTGCCTGAGTCAACTATACAAGGATTAAGTTCAATGTAATAAACCATCTCCTATCTTGGGCCTGGTTCTGCTGTTTCAGTAAAGAGCTGTGACTTCTCCAATTCTACATATGCTTGCCCATAATTAAATGCAAAAGGAAAGATCTGCAGGGAGTAAAACATGCTTCTTTGTGTTCCAACTTAATGTCAATGGGATGGGACAGACTGAAATGTATTGGCTGCTCTTGTCTAGTTCTTGTACAGAGCACTGACAAAAATCTCCTTTGCTGGACAGCATCAGTGAAAGATATTCTCCCCAATCCCATGTGGTCTTCCTAGGGATGTAGAGGGCGAGGTACTTCTGACTGCAGCATCAAGGCTTCCACTAGCAAGATCTTCAACTATTCCAGACAATCTTCAGAATCTCTAATTTAGCAGTCCATCTTTAAATCACTGGCTTTTCTGACTGAGGTGAACAGTCCTCTATTTAAAGGCAAAGCTGTAGACGACACTACAAAAAAGAGGTCACCTTCCTTTGACTGAGATGTTAAAAGTTACAAAGTCAAAATATAGCAAAATGCTATTATTTTAAGTAACTTTTTTATACCTGTACTAAAAACGCTGCTCAGTCTTCATATTGTCACTTTCCCGACATTCTTTCTGTGCACAGTCCTTTAAATGCTCATGCTATGCAGCTCGCTCCTTCCCACTTCGCCCCATAGTTTTATATAAAAATGAAGGTGATTCAAGTTCCAGTTGTGCAGAATAATTACCAGACCTTGCTTATAAACAGGTGAAGGAAAAATTTAACACTTGTTTTTTAGAGAGTGGATTTTTCTGTGCAAGTCTGACCCACTCCTGCATTTTATGTCTTCTCTCCAGTGAAATTACATGCACCACATTCTTTTTTGTAACAGACCATGCTGGGCAAGGCAAGCATATTTTCTCAGTCCCTCTTGCTCTGCAGTCTGGCATGTGCTTCTGTGTACTGGGTAACCACTACAAGCCTACATTCCATGTGAAGAGATGACCTTACATTAAGCATTCCTCCAGTCGCCCATTTGCTGACCATTTCACCAATTGTCTTTAAACCAGGAAGTATGAAAAGCACATCAGAAGACCTTCATTTCAAGAATTCTACATACATCTGACAAAATCTGTTTTTGTGAAAACATGGTGTGTTGCACAGGGCATGTATCTCTATTTTAGGGGAATTTTGTCAGGGGCTTTATCTAAAAGATTTCAAAAAAATTTCTTTGCAAATTTGTTTACTGGGCCCATTTCCATGAAAATGCATAAGCAAATAATGTACATGTCCTGAAGCAGGAACATCTACCGCATTTAAGATGAACACATCTTGGACAGGAGACATTCCTGCTGGGCTGCTCTTAATGCCAATAGATTTTTGTAAGTATTCATAGGAAGAATTCAAATTTTCACACTTTATTGGGAATAATGTCTCCTTGGTGGAAGAATCTCCTTTGAGGGAGGGTCAGCCTTATAAAAATCAAGCATTTATCCTTCCTGCTGCAGTATGAAATATTAATGCACAATAATACAATATTCTTTCAGACAGCTTTTTGTTTAAGTCATGGGGGAGACTCTACTAATTATCATCTAATGATGATTAAATGACATGCCTGCAGTAAACAAAGTAGTGAAATGCAACTAGACCCACAGAAAGCCTGAAAAAAATCAAGCTGCAAATTGCATCTTTTCAAATCAAAATATAATTTTCCCACTTTCACCCATTTTACATTTTTAAAAAAACCTGGCTGCTCATAACATCTCACTTAATGTTTAATATGCCCAGCCCCACTGCCACTGCCAAACCCCTAGTTTTTACAAATATATAAATAAAAGTTAGCATACAATCTGCTCAGTGTCCCCACAATAGTCTGGCTTCAAAGGTGTCCCCTGAAAACAAGGGTGGGATTGAACAATAGCAAAAAACTTCCTTCTTAGTAGGCTTCAGGTGAACAGACACACTGCAGGAGAGGGGGGTGGCCACATGTACACACTAGCTCTGACTCGCCCCTCCCTTTCAGCCAGAATCCATAGTGAAGAGCTGGATGTCTTGCGGATTCCAGTAAAGTGCCACAGCAGAGTTGTACACCAGGGACCAGACATAGGGGATAAAGAACTCCTCAGGTTGCTCCTCCTCCACGTACTTAAACTTCAGCTCTGGAAATTTCTGGAAAAAAGAAAGAAAAAATAATGAGAGAGCAGGTGAGAGCCTGAAGAAAACTAGAAGGAAGCTAACAAATATTTTCATAAGAAGCAATGTTGGTGATAGAATGAGCGCAGGAAAGAATGGATTCCTTAGATATTAAAAAAACCAAGAATGGACTCCTCAGATATAAAAAAACCAAGGGACCCCCACCAGACCTTCCTGGAAAATACTTCACTGCATGACTTGCAAGCTCTTATCTTTTGTCCCCACTTGGCTCCCAGAATACACATTTCTATAGAAGAAGGACAGTTACGTTTCCCTCTAGTCATGCTCACATGTTCCCTAAAAGTGTTTGTGGATGGAATGGGCAGAGAGGAGAAATGAAGAACAGCCTGCGGGTTTTCTGCATCTGTTCCATTCTGTTCTGCATTTTTCACACCATGTTCTTGCAACTATTGTCCCAAATGTATTGTCTCTCTAAGTGCTGGGTGCTCACTGCTTGCGCGACCTGTAAGAACAAATGTGTCTGGAATGCCCTCCCACCCTGCTCCTTATTGGGTCAGAAACTCTCTCTCTCTCTCTCTCGTCCCCTTCTTGATATTTATTCTGCAGTTACCATGACACAGCCAAGTCAGTGATAAGTACAAAAATGGCAGCTATTTGCTTTCTGGCATTCTTGGGGAGACCTACACCTGTTATTTTATGTCCAAAAAGGAAAAAAGCAATTACCTTTTAAGAAAAACAAAAACACCCAAAAATCACTTTTAAATTCTGCTTTTGTCAAGAGCTTGGCAGATGTTCAGATGAAAGCTCCATTTCAGCAATCATTACAGGGAGAAGATGAAATGCATCCCACTGTTATTTATAAGGCTGTGGGCAAGGCTGAGCTGAAACTGCTTCTATGGGACAGAGGCTGGCAAAGAGAGAGGCCTCTGTAGACACAATCAGAAGGCAGACACCTGGGGCCTCACTTCCCAGTCCACAGGTTGTCTTGAGCCACTTTCTTCTGACAACAAGCCTTCTGTTTTTAAATGGTGGGCAGAGAATATGATTGCCTATCTCACAAAGCTGTTGTGAGGACATAGCACTTCTCTCCTAAATGTTTAGAGGTTATTTAAAACCACGATAATAGTGGTTCAGTTAGAATATATACTACAGATTAGAGACTGCACCGTTATGGATGCCACCATTAAGAAGATGCCATATTTTACATACATGGTTTTACATGCTGTATTTTACATGGTTATTGAGCAAAAGCAAGGAAGCTATAAAAGGCAAGCAGACTTTCTTCAGCAAATGGGAGCCCTGCCCAAATGCAGAAGAACAAAAAGATGCACAGACTCAGGCAGAAGAAATGCAGGTTAATCAGAAGACTAACAAAAATATACAGTATACAGAAGTGTATACAGTAAATTCTTAAATTAATCATAATATTAAGAGGCAAAGCCTCTTTTCTGATTTGAAACTGCATGTGCTGAACTGCTGTCATGTACATCACTCAGACAGGTGTGGATCTGAACAATACAGCCCAGCCTAAACCTGCTCCCTTTCAATGCCATTTAATGCAGCACTAACTCTATTGACTTAATCACCCACAGCAAGTATTCCTCCCCCCCCCACCCTTGAACAAAGCAGACGTTTGACTTGGTGGTTGAGACAGAAGCATGTAGCTAGACAGGTCCAAAGTTTACCAGACTGTCTGAGCCATCAATTCTTTGATCAGATGCGAAACCACAGGAAGTCCCCATGAACAGATGCAGCTTGGTAACAACTGCAGTTTCACCAGCATTTCAGTGCAGTTTTTCCTCTCCAAGACACTTAAAGATCACCCAGAGAACATCAGAAGATTTGATCTGGATTTACTCCAGAGAGAGTTTAATAATACTTGGAATCAAAAGGCCACTGGAATACACTGACAATTGAATTTCAGCCTCTGCCAAGGGTACAAACCAGTACGTAAAATATTTCTGTTCCACAATTCAGTCTCCAAGGTGGCCAAATGCAATTCAGAGATGAAACACACACACACACACAAATTAAATAAATAAATCAGCAGCAGAAGTCAATCCCTACACTACCCTTTCTCCAAATGCTCATTTCAACAGAACAGATTTAACTTGATGCTGAAAGAGGGATGAACAGGCAACAAGCAATATCTTCTGGAAGGGCGTTTTACAATCTAGGTGCCACCCATTTGTCCCTGAAAGCCACCCACCTGGTAATAGCTAAACCCAGAGGACCACCTCAGTGAACCATCTCTCAGCAAATGCTCAGATTCATATGGGCAAAGGCAGCACCAGAGAAATCCTGAGTTACAGGCTGACAGCTGCACTTTGGTCTTCCCCTAGAAACAAACTGGATGCCAGCAGAGATTTTTAAGCACTTGGAGTGATACGTTTTTATTCTTTCCCCACATTTTAATATCACCCTTCCTCCAAGTTAAGTACATGATTCCTTCCCTACTTTTGTCCACATGATAACCTTGTGTGGCAGGTTAGGGTGTTACACAGTCGTAGTTACAGGTCCACAGTCACCCAGGAGGTTTCATGGCTAAGGCAGGGATTTGAAATTGGATCTTCCAGGTATAAGTCTAACACCAGAACGAGTACACCATCCATGCCTCTATTTACAACCTGGTGACCACATTCTGAACTGACTGAAGTTTCTGACTGAAGGATATTTTTTATAGCCTAAAGCACACTGCACAAGTCCATCTTGGAAGTTACCAAAATGTCTATAATTGTGGTCAGACTCCCCTCCTTCGGGGGGGGGGGGGGCTGGTAAAAGTTGATGAATGGTACTTTCTGGCTGTTCTCATCACTTGGACATCAGTGCAAGGAGCAGGTTCTAACAGGCTTCGCAAGATGGAAAATTAATCCTTAAAGTACAGCGCAACCCCACCTAAAACAGGCTGGGCACGACCTTACTCATGTACAGTCAATAATTCTGTTTTGTCTTGACTTTAAGTTTATTAAGCCCCAATCCAATCCAGTATTGACTTCAGGCACCTGCTTGAGATCACCACACCTGACTTAGGTGGAATGGAAAAATAGAGGTGGGTGTCTTCAGCATACTGACAACATCTTATTCCCAGTGATCTTTTCCAGAAGTGTCATGCAGATGTTTAAACAGCATGAGGGACAAGGAAGTCAGCAACAAGCTATGCTACAGCATAAATAACATGGAATAGAACAGAAGTTCGCCAACACCATTTTCTGAAATGCAGTGCAATGCATTTCTGCAATGAAGGAATGAAATGCCCACCTCTGTGTGACAGGGACTGTCATCATGCCTTTCTGCAGGTAGGGAACTAAGCCAGGTCACCACACCATCCACAAATCAAACAGCCACTTCACAGCAACAGATGTAGGATTTGCACTTGACAGAGAGTGCACAGCCAACCCCAATCTGACAACTGAACTTGTATGATACATGTGTTTCCAAACATCCATTTGTTTTTGCACTTCACATTATTGGGTGTAGAGTTAAAGAAACAACCCTCAAACATAATGTGAAAAATGGCTCTGAGGACTGTTACACTTTGAATCTTTTTAGCTATATACAAACTATTTTCAGTGTATATGCTTAAAGAGGTAAAGCGTGAATGTGACAGACCTGCGGTTGGTAACCATTCTGTCTTGGCCTAACTTGCTTGATTCTCAGTGTGAGTTTACACTTGGTAGCAAACATTAGTTTGTCCCTGCATGATGCATGAAAGAGCCCCGAGCGCCCTTAGTGCACAGTTAGCCCTTCCATTTCCAGTCTCTGACCCAGGCTTCAATGGGCCTTCACAGCTCCCCTTCTAACCTCAAAGCAGGTAATGCAAGTGCAGGTTCTACAAAGTACTAATGTGCCTGAAAATTCTACATCTCACAATGAAGCCCCAGACAAACAGGAGTTGCTCATTACTGACTCAATGCCAGTGCTGATACCTGCCAAATGACAAGGCCCGCATATCCAGAAAGGAAAAGTTAAGTCCCCTGGAAAACCCCTCAAATCTTCTTTTAAATAATTTCCATTTGTGCAAAATGATTGTGATTGAAAACGATACACCTGAATTTTTGCAAACAATGGCAGACCATCCTTTGAGGGGGTTCTACTGCTTCTTCAGAGTGCTCAGACGGACCATTGTCTTTTCTAGAACTGTTAGACAATTTGCATGTTCTCCTAAGCCTCACATCTTGAGGTTCCACTGGTCAAAGCTCTTTGCATTGCTTTCCTTTGCTGTCGAAAGAAAGTCGTCTCAAAGCGTTTTAGTTGAAAATGGGGATGTGATCTGGTTGAAGTGCCTGCATGGTATGCAGCCATGTCTGCCTGATAATATCTTTATGCCTTTTTTTGGACTTACTGAAGAGACATCAACGATGGAAAAACTCACAGTCAAGCAAGAGACAAAGCAGACAGGGGAAATTTACAAGGCAAAGCAAGATCTGACGCTTTCCATCTGCAGGCAGGCATGCCATGCAACTTTACTGCTAAATGAGCTCAAAGAACTAGCAATAAGGTTCGTGTGTGCCGCTCGTTTCTGTCTGTCCTTCACACAGCACTTTCTAGAAGCTGCTTATGACTTGATGAAGCTCACTGTACAGGCTAGAAAGAAGCAATTTTTGCTCCCTGTCTTAGTCTAGGGAGGGGCCAGTGGCAAAGCACATGCTTTGCATGCAGAAGGGCATGGAGTCAATCCCTGGCACCTCAATTTAAAATAAGCTCTCGGGTAGCAAGGCTGAAGAGATCTGCTGCAACACAGAGTAGAGAACATTGTGTTATTCAAACTCAATAGTTTGCTGTGACAGGAGGCAACTTGAGTGTTCCATTTATTCAGAGGGAAAGGTGTGGTATAAATCATTTAGGTGATAAACTTTGCATTCTTTTACAGTGAATTCTTTGGAGTTGCTCCAAATGTTAAGGAATACAATCAAGGCTCATGTGAACATTATTTTATGTCTTTGTATTTCCTAATTTGTATGTGCTAATTAATAGGTTGTCTCCCTGCCGAATCAACACACACACTCTACTGCAAATTTTGCTTTAAAAGTTTATTTTAGATTGAAAAGCAGCTCCAGTGAAATGGAGCGATGTCCCAAATGAGCTGCAAAAGTGGCAGCCATTTCTGATTGTCTCTGCCAACAAGTGGGGGTGGGGGGTGGATCAGTTTGCACTGTCTCTGCCCTTCCAGGGCCTTTGCTGCCCTGTGAGTGTCATGATGGTGCTTGTTCTCCCTGCTGTAGTGCAGCCATGGAGATGGGAATTATGGCGGCCGGTCCTCTGGCAGCTGTGCCTGACATTCCTGCATGACATTCCTTGTTGTAACACAGCAAGGCTATTCTACAGCTGGCTGTCCAAGCTGCAGTGATGCTTGCGGTGGACTGCCTTATGGCTTACCGGCTTGTCCAAGTGCCAGTGGGAGGGAGGGAATTGTGGGTTCTTCGGTGCTTCTCTGACCCCTGTCTGGCCCTTATGTGCTTTCAGAGTCTATTTTTAGTTAGTCACACATAAGAATGTAACATTCTGTAGTTCCTTCAAGGATCAGCTCCCTGGCCCTGAAGAACTAGCAAATGGAGAAGAAACTATTTGTATTTCTGAATTTTTTCCATTCTCACATGGGGAAAAAATTTGATATGCTGAAAAAGGTTTGAAATTGTGTTTTCATATGGTGTTTTGCTGAGAAATTTGCAATAAAAGAGGTGGCTGATTTGGGATGTGGGCAGCAAGCAAGCAATTGTACTTGAAAGATTAGAGATAACATGGTTTTCTGACGTCCCAAAGTTGGCTTTCCCTAACAATTACCATAATAATTCAGCAAGGATGGTCACTGAAAATCCGCCCTAATGAATTTTTTGGCAAACATACTGCACAGCAGCATGGAGGCAATGCCTTCTGCAAATTACTTCACAATGAATTTTGAAATCCACTTAGAAATGCCAATTAGGGATCTAGAATAACAGGACCAGAAAGCCCCATCATCATTGGAAGTCATCAAGTAGGATGCTCTGCACGTTAATCCCCTGCAGATTAGCCCATGTAATCTACTTTATTGTGTGCAATGGCAGGTTAGGCACTGCCTAACCTGCCTGGGGTGACTCCTCTTAGGACTGGTGGCAATGGTGGCACCCAAAGCGCTGGGGGTGTGTGCGCGCACCATGGAAGATCTAGTGCAGGGTTTTGCCCCAGGGCCCTCACCAACCTGATGCAGTGTCAAAAAACCCAAACAGGGTTGAAATAAATCACAGCAGCAGACAGTCTGGCACACACAACCCCAAGGTTGCTAGCCAATTTTACCTGAAGGAAAGGCCACAGCCCCGAGCCCAAAGCAAAATCTATATATGGAGCTTTCTCCCCTGAAGCACATGTTTAAAAGAATATGAATGAAGAAACAACAACAACAGAGGAGGGATATTTAATCAGTGCTCACTTGAATATTAAGAAACAATATTAAACAATCCCTGGTGGATTGGCTCGGACTCCATAGCAGAAACTCCTAGAAATTGAATAGCATAAATTATTCCATCAAGTGGGCCGTGTTCTGGATTAATTGGATATACGTACTCGGCCACATTAAACTAGAATGAAGGGTATTGTGATAATTTACAAGCAAGGGTTTGTTCTAGGTTGTGTGTAAGCATGAAACACGGGCAATCAATCTTATCCAGCAGAGGGCATCTATCACAAGTAACCTCACTCCAAAGAGATATTAAGCAGATGAAGGAGGGCAAGCGGGCAAGGATAAGTTCTTCTCCCATATTACATACAAACCAGTTTTTTTTTATAGTTTAGAACAGCCATTTTCAACCTCTGTGCCATGGCACACTGGTGTGTCGCGAATGGTCTGCAGGTATGCCATGGGAGTTTGGGGGAGGGTCATTTATTAGTAGGGCCATTTGGGTATGTCAGCCCCTTACCAACACTATGGTGTGCCTTGTCAATTCTCAAAAAATTGATGGTGTGCCTTGACAATTTTAGTACTCTCTGCAGAAGCACGTGTGGCCTCTGGGAACCCAGTGTCTCGGGAACAAAGTGCCAGGTAAGGCACCGCGAGTTTAGCCTCTGTGCAAGTTCAGCAGCAGGGCGAGGAAGCCAGGGCCCCAGATACTGCCTTTCACTTCCCTTGAGAAGAGGGCAGCAAACCAGTGTAGGGTTTTTAAGTACCCCTAAACAAACAAACAAACAAACAACTATGCAGTCAGACAGCCAGCAGCAGGGTGGGGGCTATCCAGTGTTTTGCACTGAGTGCCACATGTATGACTATATGCCTTTGGGGCATAAGTCATGGGTGTGTCCTTGGTGCAAGGAGCTCCAGGGACACAGGGAACGTGTCCGCTCCATTGAAGCCTTGCTGGCCAACCTGGAGAAGCAGAGGCAGGCAGAGAAGGACCATGGGGAGACTTCCGGGGACGATCAGCTGCCCCGGTGGGAAGTCTCGGGGCTCGAGGACGTCATCCTGGAGAGGAGGGAAACAATACCCTAGGGGGGGACCCCTACTCCAGGGGACGGCCCATATCCAAACGCACTGAGGATACTCCTTGGCAGGAGGGGGGTTGGGGGCTTCTTGTAGGGGGGATTCGATTATTAGAAACATAGAGAGGGGGGTTTGGAACAGATGTGAGGACTGCATGGCGACTTGCCTGCCTGGTGCGAAGGTTGCGGACATCATTTCTCGTCTAGACAGGCTGGTAGACAGTGCTGGGGCGGAGGTAGCGGTTGTGGTGCATGTCAGCACCAACGACGTGGGCAAGTGTAGCTGGGAGGTCCTGGAGGACAAATTTAGGCTATTAGGTAGGAAGTTGAAAGCCAGGACCTCAAAGGTAGCGTTCTCGGAAGTGCTGCCTGTTCCACGCACAGGGTCAGCTAGGCAGGCGGAGGTCTCAATGTGTGAATGAGACGGTGGTGTAGGGAGGAGGGGTTTAGATTCGTTAGGCACTGGGGAACGTTTTGGGACAAGCGGGGCCTGTACAAGAGGGATGGGCTTCACTTAAACCAGAATGGAACCAGACTGCTGGCGCATAACATTAAAAAGGTGGCAGAGCAGCTTTTAAATTGATCCCTGGGGGAAAGCCGACAGGGGCAAAGGAGCATCCGGTTCGGGACTCCTCATCCCTATGGGACGAGGATGGTGAGGTTAGAGAACAACAAGGTAAAGGCAGAGTAGGAGAAGAAATTGGGAATGGTAGCGTGATGGTATGTGATAGACCATTTGGCACAGTGAGAGGATGTGGGGACAAAGGAGCGAATAAGCAGCCCATCCTGGGGCATTCCATGTACAAATGCTTTTATGCAAATGCCTGAAGTCTCTGAGCAAAGATGGGAGAACTGGAATGTCTGGTGACAAGGGAAAACATTGCCATAGTGGGCATAACAGAAACCTGGTGGAATGCGGAAAATCAGTGGGATACCGCAATCCCGGGCTATAAAATCTACAGGAGGGACAGGCAGGGGTGTGTTGGAGGTGGGGTGGCCGTTTATGTTAAGGAAGGGATAGAATCCTGCAAAGTAGAGATTGAAGGCGGGTCAGACTCTACCCTAGAATCTCTGTGGGTTAAATGAGCAGGCCTGAGGAGCGATGTAATACTGGGGGCGTACTATCGTCCTCCAGACCAGAAACCGGAAGGGGACCTTGAGATGAGGAAACGGATCAGGGAGGTGACAAGGAGGGACAGAGTTGTAATAATGGGGGACTTCAATTATCCTCACATTGACTGGGTCAATTTGTGTTCTGGTCACGAAAAGGAGATCAGATTTCTTGACGTTAAATGACTATGCCTTAGAGCAGATAGTCATGGAGCCCACCAGAGGATAGGTGACTCTGGATTTAATATTGTGCCGTACTCAGGACCTGGTTAGAGATGTCAGTGTTACTGAGCCATTGGGGAACAGTGATCATGCTGCAATCCGTTTCGACATGAACGTGGGGAAAGAATACCGGGCAAATCTCTCACAAAAACCCTTGACTTCCAACGAGTGGACTTCCCTCAAATGAGGAGGCTGGTTAGAAGGAGGTTGAAAGGGAAGGTAAAAAGAGTCCAGTCTCTACAGAATGCATGGAGGTTGCTCAAATCAACAGTAATAGAGGCCCAGCTGAAGTGTATACCGCAAAGGAAGAAGGGCTCAACTAAGTCCAGGAGGGTGCCCGCATGGCTAAAAAGTTAAATTAGAGAGGCTGTAAAGGGCAAGGAAGCTTCCTTCCATAAATGGAAGTCTTGCCCTATTGAGGAGAATAAAAAGTAACATAAACTGTGGCAAAACAAATGTAAGAAGGTAATATGGGAGGTCAAGAGAGACTATGAGGAACACACGGCCAGCAAGATTAAGGGGAATAATAAAAGCTTCTTCAAATATGTTAGAAGCAGGAAACCTGCCAGAGAAGCGGTTGGCCCTTTGGATCATGAGGAAGGGAAAGGGAGATAAAA
This sequence comes from Tiliqua scincoides, assembly GCF_035046505.1. Lineage (NCBI taxonomy): Eukaryota > Metazoa > Chordata > Lepidosauria > Squamata > Scincidae > Tiliqua > Tiliqua scincoides. Next base: position 7,551,218 of record NC_089822.1, read on the forward strand.
GGAGACTTGGAGATGGCAGAGAAATTAAATGAGTTCTTTGCATCTGTCTTTGGGCAGACCTTGGGCAGATACCACTGCCCAAATGGCCCCTCCTGACCAAGGAATTAAGTCAGATAGAGGTTAAAAGAGAAGATGTTTCAGACCTCATTGATAAATTAAAGATCAATAAGTCACCGGGCCCTGATAGCATCCATCCAAGAGTTATTAAGGAATTAAAGAATGAAGTTGCTGATCTCTTGACTAAAATATGCAACTTGTCCCTCAAAACGGCCACAGTGCCAGAGGATTGGAGGATAGCAAATGTCACACCGATTTCTAAAACGGGAAAGAGGGGGGACCCGGGAAACTATAGGCCGGTCAGCCTTACATCTATACCGGGTAAGGTGGTGGAATACCTCATCAAAGATAGACTCTCAAACCACAGACAAACAAGGCTTGCTGAGGGAGAATCAGCATGGCTTCTGTAAGGGTAAGTCTTGCCTCACAAACCTTTTGGAATTCTTTGAAAAGGTCAACAGGCATGTGGATGTAGGAGAACCTGTAGACATTATGTATCTGGACTTTCAGAAGGCGTTCAACACGGTCCCTCCACAAAGGCTACTGAAAAAACTCCACAGTCAGGGAATTAGAGGGCAGGCCCTCTCCTGGATTGAGACCTGGTTGAAGACCAAGAAACAGAGAGTGGGTGTCAATGGGCAATTTTCACAATGGAAAGAGGTGAAAAGCAATGTTCTCCAAGGATCTGTCCTGTGCTCTTCAACCTCTTCATAAATGACTTGGAGATAGGGTTGAGCAGTGAGGCGGCTAAGTTTGCGGACGACACCAAACTTTTCCGAGCGGTGAAGACCAGAAGTGATTGTGAGGAGCTCCAGAAGGGTTGGGGCACATTGGGGCAACAAATCAAAACTTCACATATCAAAATCAAAACTTCACATATAGGCTAATGGGTTCTGAGCTGTCTGTGACAGATCAGGAGAGAGATCTTGGGGGGGGGGTGGACAAGTCGATGAAAGTGTCGACCCAATGTGCGGCAGCAGTAAAGAAGGTCAATTCTATGCTTGGGATCATTAGAAAAGGTATTGAGAACAAAACAGCTAATATTATAATGCCATTGTACAAATCTATGGTAAGGCCACACCTGGAGTATTGTGTCCAGTTCTGGTCACCGCATCTCAAAAAGGATATAGTGGAAATGGAAAAGGTGCAAAAGAGAGCAACTAAGATGATTGTTGGGCTGGGGCACCTTCCTTATGAGGAAAGGCTACGGTGTTTTGGTCTCTTCAGCCTAGAAAAGAGACGCCTGAGGGGGAACATGATTGAGACACACAAAATTATGCAGGGGAAGGATAAAGTGGACAGAGAGATGCTCTTTACACTCTCACATAACACCAGAACCAGGGGACATCCACTAAAACTGAGTGTTGGGAGAGTTAGGACAGACAAAAGAAAATATTTCTTTACTCAGTGTGTGGTTGGTCTGTGGAACTCCTTGCCACAGGATGTGGTGACAGCATCTGGCCTGGATGCCTTTAAAAGGGGATTTGACAAGTTTCTGGAAGAAAAATCCATTACGGGTTACAAGCCATGATGTATATGTGCAACCTCCTGATTTTATAAATGGGCTATGTCAGATGCAAGGGAGGGCACCAGGATGCAGGTTTCTTGTTATCTGGTGTGCTCCCTGGGGCATTTGGTGGGCCACTGTGAGATACAGGAAGCTGGACTAGATGGGCCTATGGCCTGATCCAGTGGGGCTGTTCTTTTCTTATGTACCTTGTCAGTCTGCCATGAGATGATAATGATTGAAAATCACTGGTTTAGAAACTACTATTGGATGAGAATGTATTGTAGCTATTCATAACGATGCAGACATTTTTGTTATGTTTGTAAAGTCACAGGCATGGAATAGTTTGAAAGAATCCACTGCTATGAACCTGCCCTTGTAAGTTTGCTTTTTGCAGTGAAACACCTAAATAATGTATATGGTCTGCACTTTCTAGATATATTTTAAAAGTAGGCAGGTTACAAAGCAAAAGTGTTATTCCCAAGTCAGCCAAACTGAGAAAGAGGAGAAGAACCCAGTAAAATTGAAATCCTGTGCCCACTTCCGAAATGCAGTGTGATTTAGTTCTGAATAAAAATGCACAGAATCAGGTTGTTGGTAGAAAAGATAAACACACTTTTAAATCCTATGTATATTCCAGTGAGACAGCTGAAACAAGTTTATATTTCTCTGGATGATTATGATGGGGTTTCAAAAATGTCAAAATGGCTGAATTATATCTAAAATGAAGTGTTTCATTCAACACCTTTTGGACGGAGAATGCAACCGAAAATAATCAATACACAAAAGGGCATGCACTTGTTTCACTTCTGCAGTGCCAACAAGAAATTGATCAATTAATACTATCATCTCTGTCTCTTTCTCAAAAAAGGAAGATAGAAAATAGATGTACAAGCCCATTAGTGATAGTGACAGAAGCATGCACAGCAAAAAATACACAGAGACCATCAACAAACAGAATGGGAAGGCAGCCCAATCATAGGTGTTGCTTTCGCTATGTTGTGTCTCTTCTGTATTCTGGGACAAATATGAATTAAAGATCCTTGTCATTAAAAAACAGAACTTAGAATTGTGGGGGTCTTTCAATGGTGGCCAAAGAGCATGCAGTCTGGGAAAAGGAGAAAGAGATGCCAACTCACAGCAATGAATATCCATTTGAGTTGGGCTAGGGAGGTGGAAAACATGATTTCCTAAAATAAGCAGATGCATTTCCTTTCTGTAGGGAATAAAGTAGGCATAAGGCATAACTTCATAATGGGATTAGACAGATAAGGGAGGGTTATGCACTACATGACAGACATGGTTGATGAGGACACTGTTTCAAGGCAGACATATTGAACAACAACTGAGCAAAAGACAAGATTCCACTAAACAAACAAGCAATAAATGACTGACACAACAGTTCTAGTTCCTGACCTTGCAAAAGCATTTGTGACCCCATTAAGCACACAAAATGATTGACTGCTCAGACAGATAAGTAAAATCCCTTTGTATGTTTTTGAGTTTGGGGAATTAAAAACTGAAAAACCAAATAATCCCCAGACCTGCATTTCCCTGTTATTAAAATAAAGCAATTGCATATTGTCATCTTTGGCCTACCACACTAAAGGAGATGAGCATATCAGGGGGCTGCTGCGGGTAGTCTTGACTTGCATGAAATGGGCATCAGCTGCTTACTATGGAGGGATTTATACACAGAAGTAGTAAAGAGGCTGTTTTTGGCCATGCTCATGAAGAATCGAGTAACTTTTGCAGCGAAAGCATCCTCTTTCTGCTCACTTCCTCGTGTAAACACAATAACTGCAAAAGGTAAATAGGGATTAGTGCCCTAACCTAACCTTAGCTAACCCAAAAGAGCAATTCTAACTGAAGACTTGAGTTGCTTTTAGGCAGTGAAATTTTGTGGTGAGAGGATAGGGAATCATTGCAGGATGGCCAGATCAAAAATACTAGTAGCAACAAATGTTTAGCATTAAATGAAATACTTGTACTAAATACTTGTCCATTACAGAATTGTTTTTGCAGTTCTGGCCCATTTATGAACCCATTTATGTCTAAGTGAGTAAGTGGGTAGAATAGAGCCTGCACACTTTTCCTTATTCTCTCCAGAAGTAAGAGATCTAGAGAGAAAAGAGAAAAGAAAGAAAAGAAGCTTTTATTCTCTTTTTCATTGAGAAAAGAAAGAAGTTGATCGTTTTGGGAGTCTGGAATATTTAATTTATTTTAAAACATTGATAACTGAAGGGCAACAGGGAGAGTTCTGTTCTTAATTTCACAAGGAAAGAGTTTCATAACTGGGGTGCCACTACAAAGAAGGCTCTTCCTCACATTGCTACCAACACAACTTTTGATAATGGTGGCATGAGCAGAAGTCTCCCCCCCCCCACCAAGGACCTCAAGGGACAGGCTATCTCATATGAGAGGAGGTGGGATAGGACCATTAATCCTTTGCAGCAATTTCTTCATAAGGAGGGGTTTTTCTCAAAAACTAATTTTTAGTTGAAAAGCACTATATAAATACTGTTAATAATAATAATACAGATAGATCAAAATGTGGTCCTGTTAAAGTAAGGTATAGGAGCAAAGCACAATAAGGGAACTTCCCGGGAGTCCCTGGCTACCACTCCCACATGTACAGCAAAGGCAAAAGTATAAAACAACAAGATAGAGATGGGTAAATGCCCTCTGGGAAACCTGGAGAACAGTAATTCACTGCAAGGATTTTTTTTTCTTCCAAGACTGCCGGTAGGCATTTGTGATCCTGTATTCTAGACACTTCAGGATATATCAGAGCAGTGCCATCCTTAGAAGGCATAAAAGGGGATTGGACAAGTTTCTGGAGGAAAAATCCATTACGGGGTACAAGCCATGATGTGTATGCGCAACCTCCTGATTTTAGAAATGGGTTATGTCAAAATGCCAGATGCAAGGGAGGGCACCAGGATGAGGTCTCTTGTTATCTGGTGTGCTCCCTGGGGCATTTGGTGGGCCGCTGTGAGATACAGGAAGCTGGACTAGATGGGCCTATGGCCTGATCCAGTGGGGCTGTTCTTATGTTAAGTGAACTCTAAGTTGATGGTTTGCATCTGTTGCAGAACTCTCTTCCCAAATGTGCAGTCTATCAATTCCTCCACCCTGCTTCTAGCTCAGGGCTCATTATTTCTGAACTCTGGTTGACCTACAAGAAGGGAAGGCAGTTTGAACCAATGCAAAAATGCACCGTGAGAGTGGAATCTGGTTCCGACTCCAAAATGATCCAAAGCTCTATTGAGAGGACAGTCAAGACCAGAAGCTTGTCCAGAATGACAAGCCAAAGGCTGGTCAGCCTCTCTCTTGGCTCTACATTGATGCCAGATATGATAAGCTGCGCCATGGGAATACTGGAGGAAAAGCAGCACAGGTGTCACCCTTTGAGGGTGCAGCATGAACCGCGATCTTCCTCCACTACCACTGCCATAGCTAATTCATATCAGGCAGGGGAGGGAAGAAGAAAGGAGGAAGAAAAGGTGTTTGCTGAGAATCTTGAGCTCCCTGGAAGGGACTGCTGCAAAGTCTGATGGTTATGCCTGCTATCCAGAACAAGGGACAATCCCGAAGAGGCTGGAATAAGAACTAAGCTTCCATGGAAGTCATGGAAGAAAAGGTTACCTAGAGTTTTTTGGGGCCTCAATGGTCATCTAGATCACCTTTCCACATCATGGAAGATACACAGACAACGGAAGCATTTTTGCAACACACACCCCTGGCTCTGCGACTCAAGAAAGTTCACAGTACTTTGACATTTATATTTCCATCAGGGCACTGGGACAGCCTATTTTTATACAGCTTGCCAAGAGAAAAACAAGAGGGAATTTTGAAAAGTTGAGATGTTTCCAGTCTTTGATTATGCTGACAATGTTTCTTTGTACAATATGCGTCTTTCTTAGTTGTCCATACGGTTTTTCAAAATGTCTGAGGAAAAATACTGAGCTAAAGTTGGCTTGCAACTCAAGAATGCACCCAGCTAGAATAAGGCAAAAACTACTCTCAATGCAGATTTCTGACTCAAGTGTTTCTCTGTAATTCAACCTTAATTTAATTTATCTCCTACTTTGAGAATATAAAGCCCAATTAGTTGTTCTTTCCTGATCAATACCCTAGAAGGAAACTGTGAGTTGCAAGTTAGAACTTGAGACTAGAGTTCTAGTCTAACTAGAGTTAACTTTCAGACTTTTTTTTTTTAGAACATGGAAGGGAGGGGGGAAAGAGAGGGAAAACAGACTACTGTACTTTTTGCTTCTTAAGCAGCCCTGTATGTCTACTGAAACTACTCTGCACGCTTCAGAGGCTGACTCAAATTTGCATGAATTGAAAACCTCTGGAATTCCAATGTTTGCTTTTACAAGTTGCAGATTCTTGGGGAACCTAGAACATGTCCCCATTATCTCCCCTCCCCCCTTTTGCTTACTATCTTGCCTGATAAAGAATCCTACAGGGTGCTGGCTGCTACCTCATCACTCTGTGGTAGTTTCTAATAAAGGCATTGCCCTATTTTGTACTGTGGATTTTTCTTTTCATGGACCAGCATGGACCGTTATTTAATGATTCTGTGTTATGATTTTATGATTCTGTGGAAACTCAATGTAGTATAGTTGCAGGAAACCCAGGTTTTAATCCCTGAAACTCATTTGGGTAGACAAGCCCACTTTCTCTTATGCTAAGGCTAAATCTACACAACATAGATTGACCTCTCATTAAATAGCATAGCTTCCTCTGAAACAACATTTGCCATTGCAGTCTTCTAAGAATTTTTATCCAGCCTCTGGATAGCCTCTAGATAATACTACAATCTAGTACTCTGGATAGTACTACAATCTTAGGACTCTGAGGCTGGAAGCCATGACTTTCAAATAGGCCTAAAACAGATTCAATCTAGTAATCATGATCAAATTTGTCATGGGAATTTCTTGTGGGAAGAAAATGAGCTGAGCTATTTTGTCTCTATTCCAAGTCTTGAGACATAAATTAAAACAATAAATACTTACAATAAAATTGTAGGAATAATTAAACTACAAGGTTCCAGAGCGTTGGTGCAATGCTAGTTGCTTCAACCATGTTTTGCAAACAGAAAGCCAGCCTTAGGGACATACACCTTCTCCCTGCCCCCATCTCCATTTGGACTTTTGGCTTTAAGAATCAAAATGGCAACTGCTACCTCCAATTTCTACATAGTGGTCGATGTGGGGAAGAAGCAGCAAGAGCAATTATCGGTTGTTCGTTTCCCCATTCTGCATGAATCAACTCTGAGCCTTGGAATTGCCAGGGATAGTTCCCATTTCACCATGTTGAAACTTCAGGGATTAGCAGACAGGCCTCCTGAAAGCTGAAAACCCCTAGTTAAAAATAGCCTATGTTTTTCATTGCATAAAAATCTTTTCATGTCGAGGGTGGCAAAAGGAACAGCACAGTGAGTCAGCCTGCATACTTTTCTAGCAAGGAGGTTCCAGACGTGCTTTCACTGGAAACTGGTGCAAAAGCAATGATGATATCATTGCTAAAGGCCCAAGCAGCCAGAGAGAATGTTGCTTGGGGCAACTGGGTAAAGGTCAAATGCAGCATCCATGCATCGCACCAGGGCCCCTGCAAACACTGCACGACATCTATTTCATGCACTGACAGTCAACCCCCTGCCTAGCCATCTCTCAGATAAAGTTTCCAAAACGTTTTCTGCTACCCCTCCCAGCAGATTTGTTTCTGAATAAAAAAAGCAGTTTATGGAATCTATTGAAAGATTTGCTTTCAAGAAACCACAGCCATGCAGATGAATATGTGCCATTTCTTTCCCTTGTACATTATCCGAATGGCATTGCAGAGCCTTCACATCTCTCCCTTTGCTTACAAAAAAGTGGGGCGACAACCCTAAGCAAAAGAAGAATCTAGAAATATAAATTTCTAAAGGAGTAAGTTCCTTTACGTTCTTCTCAGTTTTACACATTTTAGTATGAGGAAGCCAAACCTGTAAATATTACAAAATGATAACAATTACTTAAACAACAAGTGACAGACTTAGTGTCACCAGCTTTTAACTTTCTGATCAGGGCAGCCTAGGAAGTGAGCCCTTATCTAACTTAGTTCAGGACATGCTGACTAACCCGTATTCAGACAGCAGACCTTTGGCTCCATAACAGTTGTGAATTGGAAAATATACGTGGCTGACTGACATGTTCTCTTCTTAAGTAGCTAAAGGTATCCAAAATGAATGTGGAACTGCAGTCTGAGCTGAGAAGGCTGCATATGAGAGAAGGAAGAAATCAAATTCACAGCTGTACTTAGAGAAAAGAATGAAACTGACAGCAAACGCTTTGAATGTTCACTATTCTAAGACACATAAAAATGCAAAGTAGAGACAGGCAGATTGTGATGGAGTAAGAACTCACATCACACCCTGGGTGGAGTACCTTTTGTTATTTGTTTTAAGATGACTGCATCTTTCCAGAGCCACAGTGTGGAGAGTCATGGGATGCTAACAAGGTCACTTTGTCAAGTGTCTTGCTTGCTCTACCCCATGTCTCCCCACAGCAACCTATTGAGAGCAAAGATAAGGGAAGTTGCACTTTATTGACTTTATGACATCTTCCTTTGGCTTTTGGTACAGCTGGCCATGAGATACTGATGTCACAAATGAATAATCTGAGAGGCGTTTGTAAAATGGCTTGAATGCCTGTTTATTCCTATTACTACCAGAAACCTGCAGCCAAAGAATTGACTGGTTAATTCAAATTATGCAAAATCCAGCCTCCCTCAAAGTGCCTTTATGGTTTCCAGGTCAGAATGCTGCAGCAGAAGTAGAAGCCACACCTTCCAGAAATCCCCTGCTGGGGTCCTATCTCCAGACCTAGCAATCCCATATCCAGCCTATCTCCACTCCACAATCAATGTACATTTGAGGCTGCGAGACAAGGCTTTTGGGGTATCTTGAGTAAGCTGCCACTAGGCATGCCAGTGACAAATCATTTTCTATTAAGTTCCTCTGTGACCCAAGTCCTGTAGCTTCTGGGATGACTCAGTGTCTGGCCATGAAAAGGGACTCACTGTGGGCAAGCCTGAGCGAAACTGAATGCCAACAAGACTGAAGTAATTATGAGCTTGTGTATGTGTGCGTACAGTTTGCTCTCCCTTTCCAAGCAATGGAAGATCACGCTAACCTTTGTATGGTCGGTTGTTCAATTTGGAGAACAGCGTACAGAAGTTTTAATTGCAATCTATTTACCAACTATACAGGCTAAGAAAGAAGGAAAGGACGCAACAGTATACCCATGCACCTCTCAAAGCGGAATCAGAGTAGATCTCAGAGTTCAAGTGTAGACAACACTAGGCTACTTCTGCCTGACTTCCAACTGTAATAGGTACAGTTCCAAGTCAACTGGAAAGAGCTCCAACTGCATCATCATTCCCAAACAATAGCTGTTCTCCAGCAATGGACCAGGCAACACAAGGTTTTAGATTATGCCCATATGTGATGCAACAGGTGCCATCTTAGAATGGCACCTCCTGTGAGTGTGAAAGGAGAAAATGCATCTGACGTTCCCAGTTTTGGTATTCATTTTTTTACTTAAAATCTGTTGATTAATTGGGATGCACCTTTTTAATCAATTAAAAAGCTTCTATTTTAACCACATAAGTAACTAAACACTGCAGTCCTAGTCAGGCCTCTAGGAAAACGTTCTCCAGTACAGATGGCCTTCTGGAAAGGCAGGACACCCAGGAGCACAGATACTGAACCCAAGTTCTCAGTGAATTGCACAGTGCTTGAGGAGGTCTCATTATATATCGAACCACCTGCCTGCTCCAAAGTTCAGTGTGACATGAGCTCCCACCTCACCCCTTTTCCCCCCAAACAGGAGGTAGGGGTGGTTCTCTCTAATTTGCGGACCTCTGGAGCATGCAGAAGCAGCCTGAGAGAGTCACACTGCCTTTTTTCTGCTCCAAAGCCAAGCATGATGGGGTGAGGAGGGGAGTTTTCCAATCACAGAGGATTTTTGGGAGGTGGCAAGTACAGCCAATAAGTACAGTGATTTTCAACCCTTTTCATCTCACAGCGCAGTGATAAGGTGCTAAAATTGTCAAGGCACACCATCAGTTTTTTGACAATTGACAAGGCACACCCACAGACAGCAGGGGCTCACATTCCCCAGTGGCCTTACTAACAAATGACCCTCCCCCAAACTCTTGCGGAACACCTGCAGGCCATCTGTGGCACAACAGCGTGCCACAGCACAGTGGTTGAAAATGGCTGGTCTAACTATTGAGCGAAATAAAAATGTCCTTATGTAATTGACTACCATTCCTTGGAGTACCGATTAAGCAGAAGACTTTCTCATTGAAAGAATGCCTTTTACAATTACAAAAAGATTGCTTGTGATTTTTTTTTTACAAGAGCATATAGGCTACATATGGTTCACTTTTGCACATCCTGGACAGATTGAGGAAGATGCCATCCTACTTTCGACATAAAAAGGGTTCCCTTCCTCTCCCCCCACTCCAGATAGGCTCAAAAGTGGGCATTCCAGTTTCATCAGGACTGGCCACACTGGACTTGTTCCAGGTTGTCAATTAGCTTTTGATTCTCATACCATTAAAGAAAAAAAACAAATGTTGAGCAGCCCAATCCTGAGCTGTGTGGGGCTGTTGCGGAGGTGAAAATGGCTACGGCGGAATCCAGCACGCCCAGGCAGCCTCTGCCGCCTCCTTGGGAGAAGGGGATGTTCATCCCCTTCCCCTGAGTAAACGAAATAGCCCCACAAAGGGGCTACTAATTTCTACAGCAGCTCTGGAGCTGCAGCAGAATTGGAGAGTTCTGTGTTGGGCTGTGGGGTCTGACACAGAGCTCAGGATCCATGGAGCTCAGCTCCACTGGTCCCGCCCTCCTCCCTCCCCGTGCACGCCTCCTTCCTGTCCTCTCCTAGCACCAGCTGGCACTGGGCTAGCTCTGGCACTGGGCTGGATCCGAGTGCTTGCAAATGTGCTTTACAGCATGTTTGCAGCGGTGTGTGATGGCGGTGAGCCAGGATACACTGTTTAGGAATGGGCTCTAAATCATCCTTGGAAAGAAGGTTTGGATTAGCAGGTAGTGAGCGGACAGTTCTGCAATGCAAGAGTACTTTTGTGAAATCTGTGGACCAGAGTTATTACCTGCACAAATCTAATACTTTTAGATAATACAGATAATACAGTTGTCTTTAATAATTTTGAAAATGAGACATGTTCTTGGTCTGAACAAAAACCCTCAAACAATTTCTTATTTTTACATTTAGCTTCAACTCCAACTGTAATTTAGAGTGGTACTATTATTGCTTTCCTTCATCATTCCTTTTACATCGATGCATGATCAAAACTACATGCTTAATAAAATGCAGGGTCAGCGAACCAAGTCTTTCTAAATTGCAGTAATGCTTATAATGTGTCAAATTTCAGGTAATTTGCTCAAAATCACTGCATATTCTCCACTCTGAAAAAGTCAGATGACCTTCCTGACACATATAAAGATGAAGAGAAGGTATTAGGCACTCTTAAAATTGCTCCCCCCTTCCTAAAAAAATTGCTCAGTCAATCAATGCCAGACAATGCAGAATGAGTAAATCAGTTATTACAGAAAACTGGTGAGAGGTGCTGGTGGTAGAGTGATGATTTGCTTCCTAGGTGCTGCCACTGAATACACCAGCCTAGAGCAGTGTCTCATGAAGAGATGCACAGGGCCGACATCTCTGAGGAAGAGAATTCTGCTGCATGATACACTGAATGATGTAATCACATCCATTACAGAGATTACCCACTATAAGCCAGAGCTGACTGGAAGGAGACAAGGCCAGATCAGTGAATCATGCAGGGATACAGTAGCCAACCTTTTCTGTTAGTGGTTCACCTCATCCTTTAAATGAGTTTATATCAGCAATTAATCTTAAAATGAAAATTCAGAACAAAACAGGAAGAAGAGAAATTAGAATGGTCCCATGAATGAATACATGTTGATCAGATCTGGATCAACTTATGTACAAATCTATGCTGAGCCATGAAGGAAATTAAACACAAGTAGTTTCTGGCTTGTGCAGGCTGAAAGATAAAGGTGAGCTTGGAAAGAGGCCTCATGACCATGACTTACCTCTCTGCTTTTTAAGAAAAGTGTCTCATCCACAGGAATGCTGCGATTTGTTTCTTCTTCAAATCGAGGGAACATATTATATTGTAAATTTGTTTTTGACAGCTGGTGTAAGCTTTGAAAACATATGATTTTGGGGAAATCTCAGCAATGTCAGTAATTAAACTACGAGGAAGCCTAAGTCACTTGTTTATCCTTTGTTTTAAATGGCTTTATCCCTGCAGGGTCTAGACAATGCGCAAGGCCACTAGTTGGCACCAGACAAGGACTGGTCTTGCAAGAGACTGTAAATCTTAGAAAGAGGCAAATGAGACAGCCAAACATCCTCAGCAGGTCACAGGGTAGCTGAATAAAGGAGCAAATGTTAGGAAGGCGAGCTGGAGTGTACAGACAGAGGTTGAGCTACAGGATCCTTAATTTTCCACTGAGTCACTCTAATAAAAACAGCAGAAACAACTACAGCAGGACTGTAAATAGTTCTTGGTTTCAGGATCACACCACAAGATCAGGCCAAAAAAAAAATGAGGCAGTTTTGCATTACTAAAGCCTATCAGGGCCATCTCATACAAACTCAGGTTAACTACCAAATGCAGAATTGCAGTTGATCCCAGCTATCTGAGGAATGCACCTACCTGTATAAGTGATGCATTTGCAAACATGTTTTGTCACGTTCATACTTTACATTTTAGGTGTGAATTGCATACATCTTAGAGCTTGATCCTCTACATGTCTACTCAGCTTAGTCCCATTATAGTTAATAGGGCTTACTTCAAGTAAGTGTGGATAGTACTGCAGCTTTAAGACGTTCATCTAGGATCGCCATGCAGTAGTCACTTCCACAACCTCACAAATTATGTTTGGGCCTGTGTAGCGCTCAACCAGCCTTGGAGACCTGCTGAGCCAGAAAGGAAGTGCCGGCTGATCAACTGGGCTGAGTACTCCCCTTTCCACTGTTGGCTGTCCAGACTGGGAAAGGAAAAGGGAATGATCTCCGGAAGCTTGTGCAGTTTGAAATACTGTACTACTTCTAGTTTTAAGTAATATTAAGTAAATACTAAGCAGCACTTAGCACATACATTGTGGGATAAACTTTCCTCTGTAAGATTTAAGAACTGGAGGGAGGGAAGGTGCATACTCCTTTCCCAGACATTTATCAGGGTAGTTTGGAGTATTGTCCAAACCAGTCCACAAAAAGGTTTTTCTCGTCTTGTCTTCCATGTGAAAGAATAAGAAAAGGGGTGTCAGGAATGAACAAGCCTGGAGCCTGCAGGCTCATTCATATTGTGGCAAACCACCATTTCCCACTGCATCTGCACTGGACCCAGGAGAAATCCCATTAAAGTGTTCCCTTCAGCAACATTCTGTTATACAAAGGCTAGTGCAATGTCACTGCTTTGGAGAATGAAGTTGGAAGAATCAGTTCAAAGCCCTTAGAAAAACCTGGTGGGGGTCAGTTTCTCCAGCTACAACACATAGAATCCAACTTGGTACAACAAATCTGTAGTTTGTTGATAAAAGTCAACACATTTCTCAGCTCTTCATTTTGCATTAACAGTGTATTTTTCTAGCTTGCCTCATTTCTGGTGACAACAAAGAGCTCCAAAAACTACAGAATGGTCTGCAGGTGTTTGAATATGAGAGCAATCAGCACTTCAGTTCTACCCAGAGATGCTTCATCTATGATCCTTTGCTATTGGAAACAATGTCAAAGGCAAAACATGTGCAAACTATGGGCCCAATCCTATCCAATTTTCCAGTGCTGGTGCAGCCGTGCCAATGGGGCATGCACTGCATTGGGTGGTGGGGAGTCAGTCACAGAGGCCTCCTCAAGGCATGGGAACTTTTGATCCCTTACCTCAGGGCTGCATTGCAGCTGCACTGATTCTGGAAACTTGGATAGGATTGGGCCCTATATTATTTATGAATGGTGCAAATTGGTATAAATCATACAAATGCCACCTGGACTGGATCTTTAGTTGAATGTACTTTGCCAATAAAAGCTGTGATTTACGCATGTAGGTGCAACTTGCAAAACATGGTTTTGCATGTGCAAAGTACAAAGGATAGCATATGGAGCCATGTTTAATATGCAGTACTTATTACAAACGTACCTGAAATTTTGAGTTTATGCAACTAATCATCTTAACTAACCATTTTTTAAAGCAATTTAGAGACTATTCGAGGCTTAGGATTTGTAAAACAAATTAAAAGGAGGTATTTCTTATTATATAAGACTCTCAGTGATCTCCCTTCCAGGGAAATGGTGACCAGGTCCATACATGCTCAGCTTCAGCAATGCTACAGAATCAAAATACACCTGAACCACTGAATGAGTTCCCAGGAAAGAAGAACAAACGGATTCTGAGCCCGAGTGGCTCTGTGGGTCACAAAATAAACATGAGCCTCCTCCCCACCCCATGCCCAGTATAGTTCTGGTGGTTGGCAACCTTCAGTTTCGAAAGACTATGGTATAAGCCTACAGCACCCGGTATTCCCAGGCGGTCTCCCATTCAAGCACTAACCAGGCCTGACTCTGCTTAGCTTCTGAGAATCAGACAAGATCAGGCATGTGCAGGGTAACAGTTGCTGCATGCACTGAATATGCACAACACACTGTCTCCCTGTGGACATGCTGCTCTTCATCCTGCTCCTAATAGCCCTAAATTGAATACGGTAGTGGTTCTCAAACTTTTAGCACAGAAACCACTTTATAGAATGACAATATCTCTGGACCCACCGGAAGTGTTGTCATGACCAGAAGTGACAACATCCTGAAGTAAAATTGTTAACAATCTGAGGCTGCAATCCTACCCACACTTACTTAGGAGTAAGTCCCATTCACTATCATTGGTAAAGGCATATACATAGTAGCCTGTTAAAATAAGAACATAGGCCCATCTAGTTCAGCTTCCTGTATCTCATACCGGCCCACCAAATGCCCCAGGGAGCACACCACATAACAAGAGACCTGCATCCTGGTGCCCTACCTTGCATCTGGCATTCTGACATAGCCCATTTCTAAAATCAGGAGGTTGCACATACACATCATGGCTTGTACCCCGTAATGGATTTTTCCTCCAGAAACTTGTCCAATCCCCTTTTAAAGGCATCCAGGCCAGATGCTGTCACCACATCCTGTGGCAAGAGCTGTAACATTTCCCCAAATGCAGTCACATAGCATGGTAGCATCAAGTCTAATATATTAAAAGTAAAACAATGACAAGAATGGGGACCTACCTGAAATTGGCTCACAACCCACCTAGTGGATCCCGACCCACTGTTTAAGAAACACTAGGATATGGTATTATATTTGTACTTGTCAAGTACATATTGACATAGTAGCTGAATAGTATATCAAAAAATATGTTGAGTAGCATGATAAAAAGTAAAATTATTTAGCCATTGTTCAAGAGCTCATAAAGAAGAGATCACCTTCTTCCAAAGAGTGTGTTAAGTCAATTTTCTCCTGCCTGATTGAATCTGGAGTAACAAAATGGTTTTTGGGTTGCTAAGCAGGCTTCCATACCAGGTAAAAGTGTTTCTGCTTTGAAAAAGAGACATCTAGGAGTGGAATATCAAAGGAACGACCCCCATCTCCCACTCTGGAGGTAAAACTGTCAGGATTGAGGTTTTCTTACTTGGTCTATATACTGTACTGAGAATGAACATCAAAATGTTCTGAATTCCTGTATAATAGGACTTTATTTTAGACAATGTTAAAAAGAAACTTAGAGTAAGACTAAGCCAGTTAATGCACTCTGGCAATTACTGAAGCTAGCAGCAAACCAGATTTCATCAGTGAGGTTTGGCAATATGAGAAATCCTGTAACCAATTTCATTTCCTGATAAATGAATGGTCCACTGGGGAACATCGGTTAGAGAGTTTCGGAACTGTCGAGGTCTCAGACATTACTGAAAGACTCCTTGAAGGAGCCAGACTGTCTATTGCTTATCACTGCTGAGCCAGAGAACAGCATGGAAAACAGTGGAACTACCAGACTCCATTTAGAGCTCTTAGTGAGGAATAAAGTGATTGCACTTCTCTCTCTCCCTCTTTCCTCTCTCCTAGAACATACACACACTGATCCCCTTTACAAAACACAGAGCAGCTGCAATGCACATCCTATGCTGCAGGTATAAGCCATTGTGCTGGAAACCCATAGCTGGTAAACAAAAACAAAAAAGACCAAAAAACCACAATTTTTATCCATCTGTATGCCTTGCATATTTGAAAATAAACCCTATATACAGCAAAACAGTTTTTGAAATTTATTGACAAATCAAAGCATAAGAAAAAGATTCACATTTGTATATATTCTGGCCGAAGGGAAAAAAGGCCAACGCTCTGTTAGTGCGAAGCAATTAATAACTAGATCTTTCGGTAGACTGAATCTTCTTGAATTTTAGAATCTGCAACAATGTGCCATAAAATCGAATCTTCAAGAACAACAAATGATACATCAAGTAGTTATACAGAGCAATGTTGCCATTTACTATAACTTCTTCAACATGTAACAAGTTTAAATTTGTCTCCAGGTCAGGGGTCTCCAAACCCCAGCCTGAGGGCCAGCTGTGGCCCGTGGTGAGCCTCTATCTGGCCCACGGCCCGCCTCTGATCACGAGAGCCTCTGGCCCACTTGACCAAACACAACCAGAGTTGTGCTTATGGGGTGGGGAAATGGGGGTCCATTTAAGTGTGTGCTTTATTTCTTGGGCTATGCTCATGCTTGGAGAAGTCCTGGCATTTGAGCCCATTCATTTATTCATTCATCTAAGTTCCATCTCCAAAGTATTTATTTAAATTTTATATTTAAATTTGTTTTCCGGCCCTCGACACTGTGCCAGATATTTGATGCAGCCCTTCGGTTAAAAAGTTTAGAGACCTCTGCTCTAGATAAATACAGGAGTCACCTGGTATCAGTGGGGACAGGTTCCTGCTGCTACTGCTGATACCCAAAACTATAGATACCAGTGGACCCTACTAAAATTATCCTCCATCACACTCATGCCTCACCTTTCTTCTTTGCAAAACTGAGAGTTTTCCTCCTTTTACTTTGGAACAGGAAGCAGGAAGTAAACAGTGAGAATGCCAGGGGCATGCTACAGGAGGCAACAGTGAGAACGCTAACAGGAAGTTCTCTGGCAGCTAAGAGTCTAGGTCTGCGGTTTTCAAACTCTCTGGGAGTTTGAAAACCGCAGTAAGTCTTTGCAGGGGCAGGGGGGAGGCAGTGACGCGATCCCCAGGATCACATCGCTCAGGGGGCTGCAGGGACTGGGATGCACTCACCAGTCCCTGCAGCAGCCATCCCTGTGTACAGGGAGCCCTGCGCGAGCGCCTGCAGGGCACCCCAGGTCAGGGAAAGGGAGAGTGGAGCGATCTGTTGAGGGGCAGTGAGGAGATGTGGTTGAAACAAGTGCAGGATTCACTGGGGTAGGGCGAAGAGAGAGAGAGAGAGAATGGGAGGCAACTGACTGAACTTTGGAAGGTGGGGGAGGGGCAGTAAGAGGGGTTAACTGTAATTACAATGGAGGGATGTGTGTGCAGGAGGGAAAGGGGTGAGGTGGGGTGGGTGAGTGGGGGAAGAAAAACATCACTTGCCTGTTCATGTATTCAAGAAAGAGTGTGACCAAGCCTCTGTATGTCTACTCAGAAGTAAGCCCCATTATAGTCAATGGGGCTTACTCCTAGGTAAGTGTGGATTGGATTGTGGTCCATACCCTTAAAGCCAAAGCCTTGCAGGTGAGGCAACGCAGGCAGGGTCACTTTGGGGCATTGCTGGCAAGGAAAAGGGTCTCTCCAGAATCCTTTGCGGCCAGCTGCTTCTGGCTCCTACCTGCTTTCACCTTCAGGCTCGCTCTCACTGCCTTCTCGCCCTCACTTCCTCCATGTTCCCGTCCGCCGGGAGCTCTTCCAAGCTCCTCTGGCTGCCTGCCCAAACAGCGCGCGGGGCAGGCACCAGCAATAGCAGGAGTGTCCAAGCCCCTGTGCGGCTGCCCCTTTTTCTACTGCTGCTGCGAGTCTCCAAGCAGCCGCTTCTCCTGCATGCAGCAGCTGCTGCTGCTGCCGCCGCCGCCGCCTGACTCCTTGGCCATGCGGCACACCTGAGGCAGCCTCATGGCACACCAGTGTGCCGCAGCACAGTGGTTGAAAACCACTGCTTTACTGGTTTTCCTACAGAAGACTGATAGAAGCTACACCTTTGGAATCTAGCCTCCAATGTCCCTAATAACTTGGTCTCCCCCCCTTAAAAGAATACAAGTATTTAAATCTTTTTTTCATAAGAAAGATGATCTTTCCTGAAGATCAAACTCCTGTTCCCTGACAACAATTAGCAGTGGCTCATAACCTTTAAGGCTGCAGTTCTTTGAAAAGCTATGCAAGGGCTCCTCACATTCTTGGATGCTGGACAGGAACAGGGTTGAGGATCTGTTTACTCTTGGTCTACAAAGAAAAAAAATGTTTTACAGAGAACTCCATACAAAGCCAGATAATTATGAACTGTTGGAGAACTCTATGGCCTTGCTTACAGTAAAAAAAAACCTGATATTACACGGCAAGAAGTTTCAATGGCAGAAATTCAAGAAAGCCTGGCCAATGCACATTTGCTTATGTTGAGAAGGTGTAGTAGCGTTTATATTTCTTTCCAAGAGGGGAGCAAGGGGTGCCAGAAAAGCATTAGAACATTTTATAGCTCTGAATGCCAGAATGACAGGTAAAATAAAATTGCTGCTTCTTTCTTGCATGGGTCAGCAATGCCGGTAAGTTGTCTTAATTTTCCTTCTCCTAAGAGACTTCTTTCTTGACATCCATTTACCATTAGATGTATCCCACAGCAGGGCTTTGAACCAAATGTATGTGGAAATGCTGTTTTAATTCCAGAATTGACTGACAGCTACAGTATAAAAGCAAACCTCAAGTGTTTGGGTTCTTATGCTCAGTCATTTTTAAAAATGAATTTCCTGGAGGCCATCTAGGGAGCCCTTGCTTTCGTGAATAAGTCTATACTAAAATATGTACTGTAGGGTTTTCAGAACCAGGCAATACCTGGGGTGAGGTTTAGTGCCCATCCCCTTTTCAAATTGTAAAAGTAATATATAAATAATGTTTTGGTTACAACATGAGCAAACTCTCTTGGGAGAAACACAGAGGTTGTAGATACCACAATAAACATGACTGCTGTTATATCAAGCAATCCTTTAACCAACAGTCTACTTTAAAGTAAATAGGACCTTATGTGGAAAAAAGGACTTCTCTTTGAAACCGTCAGGTAAACCCATCCTTGGAATGAGCAACAGTTTAAACACTATTCCACAGGATTGCTGGTGCAGATATTTCACTGGGTATGCTATTTTGTTTTAGGGCTGTTCTATAACAAGAAGAGACAATTTTTAAAGATTGAGAGCAGTGGTTCCTGAATGTTTTTAGCACTGAAACCCACAACACTCTATCAGGACCCAGCTAGCTTTATTTTTAAAAAGTTTCACTTTATCAGGAACTGAAGCCTCTGTTTTTATCCTTTTTACTACGGTGGGGACTTCTGCAGTGTGTATTGAGCTCCACCTTCATCAGACCATTCTGGTAGCCTTGCATTCCCCTTCGCCTGGCTGATAAGCCAAGGCACAGTCACCTACTCAGGAGTAAATGCACATGTGTGACTCTGTTTCACTTTCCATAGGGCTTGATATACTTTCCTTGTCAGCTTGGAGGGAGGGAAACTTCCTCCCCGAGAGTTTGTTGGGGCCTTAGTTCATTGGATTGGGACCGTTCTGGTGTCAATGCATTCCCCTCGGCCTGCCCTTTGAAGTGGACTGAGGCACAGTCACTTTCGTGTGAGTAAACGTGCACATGCTGCTGTGTTTTGGTTTCCATAGGACTTAATAAATTTTTCTTGTTGGCTATCAGCTTATTAGTTTTGAGACCCACCAAAACTCAGGTCTTGGTGGGTCCTGACCCAGTTTGGGAACCACTGATTTAAAACCATATCTGGGGTATGGAAGTCTAGACCAGTGCCTACTGTGTTGTATTAAAAATTTAATAGATAAGACTTTGTTGTGGTTTATTCTCGTTTGTATTTTGATTTATTGTATGGTTTAAAATGTGAGCTGCCCTGATGATCCCTGTGAGGTGGGACTGACACATTTGAATATATAAAAGCAGAATATTATTTGCAACCTATGGTTCCATTAAGGAATGTAAAGCAGTTTAACCAAATTTCTCAGCTGGTCATCCATCAAAGTTATCTTATTCCTGTTTATCTCAGGAAGGGTGCTACAACATACTTCTTTAAACCATTCAGTGGAACTCATGTGCAAGCTCGTCATACGGCAGAACTGGGAATTCCCTCACTCCCATCCACACTTCCTTCAGTCAAACCTATATCCCAGTCATCCCCTCTCAGGTTCATACTCCAATTGAGACCACCAGTTTCATTCAGAAGCCTCAGCTCTTGACAATAACTTTTTCTCAGTTGATAATATTTTTCTTTTTATGATACCAGTTTTACTGTTTGATTCCTGAAATTTTCATTCTTGAGGCTTTCATAGTTTCTGTACCGAAAGGGATAGTATGCCCAGATTGTAACACAATTCTTCAAGAGCTTTGTAAGCTTTTCATTCAAACACTTCTTTGGAGTTTCTTAAGAAATAACAGTGTCCTTTAAAGTACTCTAACAGAGAAAAAAGCCTCTGAAAAAAAACACCACATTCTGGACTGCTGGAGACCAAGAGAATCTGCACAAAATAGACGGGAAAGACTACCATTTCATTTTTTTTCCCTCCCCTTCGGTTCTGTTTTAAGAGCAGGCTTCAGGCTTCTACTAAGTAGCGCAAGTTTCAATAAACATGAGGCACTTCATGCCATGCTGGCAAAGGACACCACAAGAACATGCTGGCAAGTATGCAAGAGACATGAAAGAAAAAAAGGAGCAGAAAGCGAGGCAGTGCACTGCGAAATAAAACTGGGAAATTCAAAGGAGGAAAACCATTTGTAAAATAAATGTTTTCTCTTCAAATGGCTTAACCAGTGGGAAGTTTCTTTCAAAAGCATTTAAATGTGATTTCTTGAAATGTTACTCATTCTGTGAACTCAAATGTCAGCTTCTAGTTAATAACCTCTGGCATTTACAACAGGTTTTCCCACTTATTAAGGGGGGAAAAAGACATCGAGCGCAGCTATCTTTTGGCGAACTTCTCTTAAAACCCTGAGATAACTCCCAGACTCCAGACACAGTCTCACTCCTCTCAGGCTCTTAATCCTCAAACTACAGATAATTTCACCCAATGGAAGTGGGGGGAGACTGTGAACTCTGGAAGGAGAAAACTAGAAGAGACACTGAAGCCAATTTTCACTTATCACTCTGATCTTTGAAATTACTCTTAATAATCTTCCTTTGCAATAAAACAGGGAGCCTGTGATGTGGGCTACTTGTCTGCAAAGGAGACAGCTCTGCAAATTCAGACAGCTCTCTGAATGCAGCAGCTACTATCTCAAGATCCAGGAGTATTAGCTTCAGTTTATCTTCTCCCACCAGGGTGAAGGAGAAATCCAAGAGTTAGTTATTTCAACACCTGCCCCTTTATCTTTTTGCTTCTGCTAGAATCTTCTAAGGAAGCTAATTACCCAGTTTGGACTTTCCCTGCCCTATGCAGCACATGGCCAGAAGCAGACACTTTAAAGTGACAGCTAATTATATCATGCTTATCTTGAACAGCAGTCAGGTAAAGTGTAGAGGGAGTTTCCAATTCTCAGGGACTTGTCTGTCAAACATGTTGGCCCTCTCCCACCCAAATCATGCACTGCTTCAGATGCATCTTTGCTCAAGGTTCATGTTTGTGCTGTATCTCTCAGACAGACAAACTCAACAGTTTTACTGGATCAAAAGCAACAGTTCACCTAAACCTTGCAGCTAATCTTCTACTCTGTAGCCTGGAGCTAGAGTGCTCCACAAAGGGTATGAAAATCACATGCCATTTATGCCAATTGGGAAAGCAAGGAAACGCCTGACAAATGTCTTTGGTTACATTTGCAGTATAAACACTCTCTTTTCAATTATCTAAATAATAGTCATTGTTATTTTAATTCACAGTATGTTCCCTCCATAAATAGGGAACCCTACCCTACACTTCTGCTTATTTGAACTTCCTATTTTTCTGAAGGGCCAACTGTTGAAGGACTCAGAGCTGATACTCACTGATAGTTAAAATAATGTTTTGTGGCCAAGGGCTTATTATTTGTATTTTTTTTTAATCTATAAATTGCAAGCCGCCTTAGGCATCTGCTTTCAGCAGGCAGGGCAGAAATCTTTTAAATAAATAAATAAATATTTGCCATGATGCCTGAGCATATTCTGGAGATGGTTCTCTTTCTAACTTTCCAATGATGGGTCAGATAGCAAAATGTTATTCTTTCTGGTGCCCCTTCATGGATCGGTCTCCAGGAAAGTTAAGTGACAACAGCAAAAAGGCTCTCAGTCCCAATAACTGGATTTCTGACTCAGTCTGCTTCTCATGATTTATTTGAAGAGAAGGAAAGGTGGCTATTTTTGTAAGTTCATGTACATTTCCTGGAAACTGACAGTATACATACAGAGTCTTTGTGATAAAGTGCTATCAGCCTAAAGTAGTGCTTCCCAGTCTTCAGTGTTTTGCGACCCTCCGCCCCATGCCCTGCAAACACAGTGTGTGGCTCCCAGAAGTGACTGGTGATGACATAATCACAAGTTACTTTTGGGTTTTCTGGTCAGACATGATGCTACAAAGGATGGTAAGGGGCTCAGGGTGGGCAGGCGAAAACTGCATGCAGGAGCTCAGCCAGCGGAGCCAAGCCTCCTACCGTCCTTTGTAGCATCAAGTTCTTGACACTGACTGGTGGCTGTCCTGCGGTTCCCCATGGAGTGAACATAGAAGAGCCCTGTTGGATCAAGCCATAGGCCCATCTAGTCCCGCTTCCTGCACCTCAGTGGCCCAACAGATGCCTCAGGAAGCACACAAGACAACAAGAGACCTGCATCCTGGTGCCTTCCCTTGCATCAACCCTTGCACTGATTGCCCTGCAACTTCCCTGGGAGACACACCTCACACTTCAGGAACTTGTGGCCTAAAGTATAAATTCAGTACTTTCTATCCAGTATAAATGGAAAGCAGTCAAGGACAAGGCAGATGTAACAGGCCAGATCACCTTAAAATGGTTATAAAATTGGGAGCAGGCTATGGCATTACATGTGACCCTTCCCCCAACAAATCAGACCGTAATCATAGTTAAGAATACATTAAGGTGAATATGGTTAAGGTTAACCATGTTCCCTGCTTAACCAGGATTCTTAACGAGCTGGAAACTAGTTGAGCAAGATCATGCCTTCACTCCCCACCTAATTAGTGCATCTGTTTTGCCTCCCAGGCTGCTGGACAATCATGTGAGCTCATAATGTATGACTACAGTCTAACATACATAGGTCTCAATGAGGTAATTAATATTCCACATAAATGGTGCTTGACCATAGAAAACTGTGTACACAATTTGGATTTGACACCCATACACCTTACTGAAATATTATATCCACTTGGAGATGTCTGGTGGCCTCAAAGGTTTGCCAGGTGGGCAGCGGGAGAAGGCACACTCTTCTCTCCCTCCTCTCAATTCAAGAGAGATCAGAGGATATTATTTTTTACTTCGGACCATAATTTTACTTTTCATTTTTTTCCCCATTTGATAGATGATATAGATGATAGATGAGTTTGTTTAATTGCTTCTAAGTTATTATAATAGGAGGCAATATATCTACAGATATATATGTAGATAAATACTGTATAATTGTATTGGCAACCTTCAGTCTCGAAAGACTATGGTATCGCGCTCTGAAAGGTGGTTCTGGCACAGCGTCTAGTGTGGCTGAAAAGGCCAATCCGGGAGTGACAATCCCTTCCACACCGGGAGCAAGTGCAGTCTGTCCCTGGTCTGTCTCCCTGGCTATGGGCCTTCCTTCTTTGCCTCTTAGCCTCAGACTGTTGGCAAAGTGTCTCTTCAAACTGGGAAAGGCCATGCTGCACAGCCTGCCTCCAAGCGGGCCGCTCAGAGGCCAGGGTTTCCCACTTGTTGAGGTCCATCCCTAAGGCCTTCAGATCCCTCTTGCAGATGTCCTTGTATCGCAGCTGTGGTCTACCTGTAGGGCGCTTTCCTTGCACGAGTTCTCCATAGAGGAGATCCTTTGGGATCCGGCCATCATCCATTCTCACGACATGACCAAGCCAACGCAGGCGTCTCTGTTTCAGCAGTGAATACATTCTAGGGATTCCAGCACGTTCCAGGACTGTGTTGTTTGGAACTTTGTCCTGCCAGGTGATGCCGAGGATGCGTCGGAGGCAGCGCATGTGGAAAGCGCTCAGTTTCCTCTCCTGTTGTGAGCGAAGAGTCCATGACTCGCTGCAGTACAGAAGTGTACTCAAGCTCTGTAGACCTGGATCTTGGTATGTTCCGTCAGCTTCTTGTTGGACCAGACTCTCTTTGTGAGTCTGGAAAACGTGGTAGCTGCTTTACCGATGCGCTTGTTTAGCTCGGTATCGAGAGAATGAGTGCATGAGAATGAGAGAATGAGAGCAAGAAGACCAACAAGGCGGCAGACTGGTTTGAAGCCCACTCTGAGGAGTTGACACCAGTCATTGAGGAAAAGAGGAGAGCTCAAGCAGCATACAAGGCCTGTCCCAGTGAGCGCAACCTGCAGGTCCTCCGAACTGCTCGCAGCAAAGTCCAACAGACTGCCAGGAGATGTGCTAACGACTACTGGCTCCAGCTCTGTTCCGAGATACAGATAGCAGCTGACACGGGCAACATCAAGGGGATGTATGATGGTATCAAGCAGGCCCTAGGTCCAACACAGAGGAAAATTGCCCCTCTGAAGTCTGCCACAGGCGAGGTCATCCAGGATCGGGCGCAGCAGATGGAACGCTGGGTGCAGCACTACTCTGAGCTATATTCCAGAGAAAATGTAGTCACCGAAGAAGCACTGAACAACATTGAGTGCCTGCCTGTGCTGGAAGAGCTTGACAGTGAACCAACCCTAGAAGAACTTCACGTGGCCCTGGACTCCCTTGCCTTTGGCAAGGCACCTGGAAAAGACAGCATCCCTGCTGAAGTCCTAAAATGCTGCAAAGAGATCATCGTCACTGAGCTGCATGAAATCCTCTGTCTCTGCTGGAGAGAAGGTGGAGTACCTCAAGACATGAGGGATGCAAACATCATCACGCTGTACAAGAACAAAGGTGACAGGGGTGACTGCAACAACTACCGCAGCATCTCTCTCCTTAGCGTTGTAGGAAAGCTGTTTGCCCGAGTTGTACTAAAGAGGCTCCAGGTACTTGCAGAGAGCGTCTATCCAGAATCGCAGTGTGGATTCCGAGCCAACAGGTCCACCACTGATATGGTATTCTCCCTTAGACAACTGCAGGAGAAATGCAGGGAACAACGACAGCCACTCTTTATAGCCTTCATAGATCTCACAAAGGCTTTCGACCTGGTCAGCAGAGACGGCCTCTTCAAGATCCTCCCCAAGATTGGATGTCCACCCAGGCTCCTCAGCATCATCAGATCTTTCCACAAGGACATGAAGGGCACTGTTGTCTTCGATGGCTCCACATCAGACCCTTTTGACATCCGAAGCGGAGTGAAGCAGGGCTGTGTTCTTGCACCAACCTTGTTTGGGATTTTCTTCGCTGTCCTGCTGAAGCAGGCCTTTGGAACTGCAACAGAAGGCATCTATCTCCGGACCAGATCAGACGGAAAGCTCTTCAACCTCTCCAGACTGAGAGCAAAATCCAAAGTCCAGCTGAAATGTCTGCGTGACTTCCTCTTTGCCGACGATGCAGCTGTCACTACCCACTCTGCCAAAGATCTCCAGCAGCTCACGGATCGTTTTAGCAAGGCCTGCCAAGATTTTGGACTGACAATCAGCCTGAAGAAAACACAGGTCATGGTTCAGGATGTGGACTCACCTCCCTGCATTACAATCTCTGAGCATGAACTGGAGGTTGTCCATGACTTTGTGTACCTTGGTTCAACGATCTCCGACACTCATTCACTGTATAATTAAGCAGGGATCAATCATATTTTTTTCTAAAAAAAGGTGTGTGCCACTTTGCGATGTTCCAGCTTACGCCTGGATCGCATAACCAACAACCACACATGGGGCACACACCCCAACCCTTCAAAAGTGAGGGTTCAACCACACACCAACCGCTCCCCTCCAGAGGGTTGTCTGAGCCTTCCAAAGGCAGAGTACGTCTCGCGTGATTTCTTGTTTCCTTTGTGAAACAGAAAATTGCGCAAATAGCACAATTTCCCTCAGTCTGAGCTCCGCAGAGGCAGCGAGTGGTCCCAATCCCTGTCATTAAGTGGCGCATGGTTGTACATGAATATAATTCAATGGGTTCTAAAAGAAGCATAAAGCTACAGAAATATCCATTTACCGCTATGTTCCACAGCTGCTCATTCCTTCAAGCAGCACATTTGATTCATAATTATACAGAAACCCAAACAAAAATTTATGTGGAACTTCATAGCAGACTATGCAGTAACTGGAAAAAAGAAAGAAAAAAGACAAATTATCCTTCAAGTGCTATTATGTGAAATGCCGCCCTCAGATTGGCTTTGCCAGCACTTACTCTGAGCCTGTCTTTGGGCAGTGCAACAGCTCCTTGTTTGATGATTTCCAGAACTCTCTCCACGGACAGCTCAGCCCCAGCTTGCTCAATCCGTGAACTGAAGAAGCTGATCACCTGCAGAGGAAGGGGGGAAAACATAAACAAAGGGAAGCATGGGTTAATTAAGCAAAATCAGTACGTCTGTCAACTGGATTTTTTCAAAGCACCCATGCTTAGGAAACTGCCCAAACTGAATTATGATGACAATTTATGTGAAATTAGTGGCTTTCTAATTGACATTCACCAACTGTCAGGTCTAATGCTAGATTAAAATATTTAGCACAACCAATGAATCATTTAGAGAATTTTAGCATGATCTTTGCATATTTACAGTACATCTTGTTCATATACATTATGGTAATGATCAAAAAATGCACATAAACCAGACCTAGCGGAGCACAATTGCCAAGAGACCAAGCTGTGAATGAGGATATTCACAGTTCAAATCTTACCGAAGTCAAGAACTCACTTGGTGGACCTTAGAAATGTCACTGTCTCTCAGTCTTTGTCTCAAATCTGCAACTGGAACAGTGCAGTGGCACAGCTAGGGGGAGCAGGGGGGTACACTGCCCTGGGAACCACAACTGGAGGGGGTGCAAACCCACACCCCTGATGGCATACTTGAGGTGAAAAAAATCTGCCTTCTGAGGCTTAGGGAGGCAGCGAAAAACAGAAGTGCCTTTCTAAGGCCTTGGGTGGAAACTACTTTGTGAACTATTCCTGTTGAAAAGTGGTATATAAATATTCTTATTAACGATGATAATATGGCTAGCTTTGGAAAATGATAATATTTACAGTTAAATGATGGAAATGAGAGTGAAATGGGATCACTCAATCAATTTATATCCATAAACTTGCAAATACATAAATTATTTGCATAATATGTAAATTACACTCTCCAAGATTCTGGGACTGAGCCACGAACTCTCAATTGTACAGATAGAAAACATCTGGTTCGCTCAGTAACAAGGGATGGTATGATTTCTGTTTTCATTTATTTTTGAAAATGGTTCCAGAACTAAATAGATTCCTATTTGGAGGGGGGATGTGATTGGTCTTTTCTTAGCAGTAATTGCTAATGCTGGGATAACGTCCTAAATGTTACCGAAAGTCAGCTATTTCTTACTTTTGTTATGTGGGGATTTTCCTGCAAGATGAGTGTTTCTGATAAGTAACTGACAGAACTTCAAAAAGTGGGGAAAAATCCAAAGAAATAAGTGAAGAATGACTACAGACATTAGTGCAGTTGCCAGTTTTTGGCCCACACGGATCTCTTTGCAGACAGCATGTACACATACTATGAAGAGCACAAATTATTGTTATATTATTAACGGGAATCTGCTGGATTAAAAAATAAGTTCCTTCCTGGGTTGGGCAGCAGATTCTGCCTGAGAATAAAATAATTCAATAATTGGTTCTCTGTCTCCAAAGGGCTCACAATCTACCACTTTGAAAGGTGCCTCTTAGCCCAGTTAGCAAGGGGGTGGAGCATATTACTTTGATCTTGAATTGACTTCATTGCCTCTCAGTTGGCTCACAGGATCAATTCAAAAGGGTGGTACTGAACTTTAAATCCCTAAATGGTCATTGTCTGCATTCCATTAATTTTCTGCTCCATGCTCTCTTATCTGAGGTGACTGCGCAAGACAGGGTCTTCTCAACAGAGGTACTTGGACTGGGAAACTCACTCCCAAAGGAAGTGCACCTGACACCCTTGCAGATGGGTTTTAGGTGGTAAGTTAAAAACTTCCTTTTCCAGAGGACTGCTGGGGAGATGGTTGGATAGTAGATGCTATGATTTAATGTTCTTCTTTATTGCAATTGTATTTTTAATGCTGCCTTGATATTGCAGATTTATTTTGGTGGGCCTTTTGATGTAAAGTATATTAAAGATTGTTTAAAAAGTTCTAAAAAGCCATTCATAGTATTTATCTGACAAAAATATTTCTATAAAATTTGTTTGGTAAGTAACTATAATGATTTTTGACAAACCTACTGAAATATTTCTGCCAGGTATTTGCTAGTAAAGTGTGATTTCCAGTGTTTAGTGTACATCTAGTTTTTTCTTACTATTATATTTTTTGATTGATTCTCAGATTCTGCTTTTTTGTTTGTTTTATGCTTTTATTTTGGCATCTATTAGGATTTCTCTGAAGTTACTGCACAAACAAGAACAGTATAATTGAAGAATATTATTTTCCTATACAGGTTTCAACGGGAGGAACTGATGAAGCATCACTGATTGACTGATGTTTTAATTATGCTGTTTGGTGGCTTTATATTCTTTTGTAGCTATTCAGGTACCATTCATTGGCAGATTATGTAGTTTATGATTTCTCAAAACAAATGAACAAAGAACTTCTCCTGTTGGAATAGCAATCTGACCAATTAAAAAGACCAGTTAATGAAAAGCTAAGTATTACCTACCAGATCTATATTCTGCATTATATCCTGGAAAGAGGGGTGAGTGCGAAATTGCTCAAAGAGATCCCTCTTGTAAAGCAGTGCATACACTAAGTTGGGATTGTGATGCAGAGAGTTTGTCAAGCATGAGTTGATGATCTCCAACATCATTCGAATGACTTCTTCAATCACATTCAAGTCCTGGGCCTATAAGAAACAAGACAGAACATAGGTTAAATATGTGATAGAAGTTATTATATAGGCAGTAATTGATTGTATATAATTGCTCAGGTACAAAATAGGAAAAATGATTTCTATCAGTATGATTTGGTCTGATAAAATGTATCACAGTACTTATGTCGATGTTTCATGAGACTAACAGCCCAATCCTATCCACACTTTCCTGTGAGTATGCCCCATTGACTCTAATGGGACTTACTTCTGATTGGGCTGTAAGGCCCCAATCCTATCCAATTTGCAGAGCTGATGCAGCTGCAATGCAGCCCGGAGGTAAGGGAGCAGATGTTCTCTTACCTTGAGGAGGCCTCCATGACTGCCCCACCACCACCACAGGATGCAATACACAACCCACTGGCACGGCTGCATCAGCACCAGAAAGTTGGATAGGATTGGGCCCTAACATGACAATACATCTTCTTAACTAAACTAGCCTTGTTGGAAATTTTCCATTTCAAAAGAAGGTTCTTAAACGTTTAGCTACTCCACAATTTTAATAGATGTTACAAGCAGGTTATCTTCTTGAACCATAGTACTCGATATTGGAGAGCTTTGTTCAAGGAAACTCTGAAGTTCTTTGGAGATTATTTACAGTTCTTCAGTGATAAGATTGGTAACAGCAAAAAGCTTCACTGAAAGTCAACCTATATCTTCTGACTAACCAACATCTTCAAAATGCAGCTGCCAGGAAGCTTGGTGCTTCTGAGGATGCTTGGTCAGTTAACCTGGGATAAAGGTGAGATCCAACAGGCCAGGAATTGCTCTAGGAGGCCTGAATGTGTGCTCTCCAACCCACACCACCTCAAGCAAACAAGGGGAAGTAGAAAGAGCTTTTTGAAGACAGAAAATGTGAAAACCATGGAATTAAATGATTAAAGATGAAAACAAATCCTCTCTTTTTTACACTAAGAAATGAACTCTGGATTACAAATAGAGGGTGGAGAAAGTTCCTTTGCACCATAGATGTTATATACTTTTTAAAGTTTTATATCTCCATGTCACTTGCAGGGCTCCTGGTATGCCTGAATCTTTTTGGTCTCCAAAGACTAAACTGATGCAGCTAACAATATTATTTTGGAAAATATGCCAAAATGGTGCAAGTGCCTCTTTTATATTTTAATCCCATATATTCCAGGTGATTTAAATGACATTAATACTGTACGAATTGTATGATTTTATGTTGTATTTAAATGTGGCAAGTTGACTCAAATGTTGTGAGGAGACGAGGAAGAAATCTATAAATAAGTCATTTTCTTTTCAAGTGAAGTATTAAAAGGATAACTTCATGGATGCCATCGTTATATGAACCCTCCCAGAGCCTCCACTCCTGGCAGAATTCTGCATAATCATTTATTTATAAAATAACTTATATTCTGCCTTTTCCATGCTCTGTGCTCAAAGCATCTGACAAATCATAAACTGTAGCAAACAACAAACTAAAAACACACATATGAGTGGTATTAAAAACTGTGCCTTTCCTGTCATAGATTTTTGTGTTGTGTTGGCAATCTTCAGTCTCGAAAGACTATGGTATTGCGCTCTGAATGGTGGTTCTGGAACAGCGTCTAGTGTGGCTGAAAAGGCCAATTCGGGAGTGACAATCCCTTCCACACCGGGAGCAAGTGCAGTCTGTCCCTGGTCGGGCTGCTGTTTTCTAAATTGTGGTTAGTGAGACCCCACCTAAATCACGTAAACAAAAAGGTCCCACCACCAAATAAAGTAAGAAAGCTATTCAAGGCATTTGGATGCCAAATACTTAAATCGGTTTGATAGACTTTCCTTCTCCCCAGAGAACACTGGGAACTATAGTTCTGTGAGAGGGAAGTCAGGATCTCCAAGAAATCTTCAGCTTCGGTGCCAAATGACAATTCCTAGGATTCTTTGGGAATCAGCCATGATTGCTAATCTGATACAAAACCAACATGAATTTGTAGAGTAGATATGCCCTAAAGACAACACCACAATGCTACCCCTCAGTAGTGTGGTCAAAAGCACACTGCACGTTCCAGTGATGTCTGCTTTTACTATTTTGAGTAGCTTTAAATGCCAGGCTTTGAGAAATAGGCAAGGAAGGTGGGGGAGGGAGGTAAAGAACAAGCTGAAAGCCAAGGACAGGGAGTAGATGAGAGAAGGGTGAAATGCCATCAAGAGATGATAAAATACTGCACTTTGTTGCTCTGCATCATCAGTATCAAGCTAAGGCACCTCTGCATCTAGACGTGGTGTCAGGACAGATATAAATGAGGTTATAAAAACACTTCATAGTTACCCAAAAAAGTTTTTATCACCTTGAGCAATAACTTGGGCATCAGTTTTAACAAAATGAACACACATGATTTTTTCCCCTCTTTCTCTCCCAAGACAATGACTGAAACAAGAAATGCTTTGGCAGCTTATTTTCCTTCAGTGCAACAGCTGCAATCCATGAGGATGGATAAAACGAACTGGTATTTTTACACCACACAGTTTATCCTTTCTGATCCCCCCATTCCACCCCAATTTGAGCTTTCAAATCATGGAACTAGTCTGGAAAAATATTCTAACATTCTACAAATTTGCACTGAAGTGACATCCATCTTTTTACTCAACTGTTACACTCTAAAATGTCAGACAATACAAGATGTAGCAGACTGAACAAGCCTGGAATGCTTGGCGAGTGAGCAGTCAAGATTCTCAAGATGATGGGAAAAAGTGGGACATCAATCCTAAACAGGCTGACCAAAGTGTGGAACTCTCATATTTTAATCTCAGAGAAATGGCAAACCTCCATCGTCTTCAGAAGGGAAGTGAACCTCAGTCATGAAACAGCAGAAGTGGGCTCTGTTTTAAAGGTACCCCAGTACTGCAAAAGAGACCTAATGTTTCTGACAGATGCCCCTCCTAATGAGGCACAGGTAGCTAAGACTTTGGAGATACAGCATCAAATCCCAGGTCACACTTGCATTTAATGGCCCAGTGAGGCTTCTTTTCTGTAAAGTGGAATTATTGAAACCTATTTGCCAAAGTTGTTGGAGAATGAATATGAGAGATTAAAAGGCACTCCATGGACAAAAAATGCTATCTAAATTACTAGCAATTACAGTAACCATAGCATTAACAATGAGTAAATGACAGGGGTGCTGTAATAGATACTAGTTTAAATTACTGTATCATTTTCCTTATAAGAACATGTAGGCGGGATCCCCACAATTCATTGTGCAAGTACAGTGGAAAAAACAAGATACACACTTGCACCTGACCTTCACATACACTTTTGGATTACTTCTGGGGTGACTACAACTGGAACAGATAGTCCCTCAAAAGGTAGCTGCTGCCACCAGGAAAAGAGAACTAGTTGACTGGCCAATCCCACTGCCTCAGCACCTATATACACAACCTTGTAGTATATGGCACAAGTGATCTGTAAGGGGTGGGGGATCACCAGCTCTCTGCTCTGGCATGACTGAATCAAGAAGGAGAAGTTTCAAAAATAAAAAGAGTTTATTAAAAGGTAAAAGGATAAGAAGGGAAATAAGAGATGATTCTAAGGCTCAAAAGCAGTAACTTGAATTTAAGTTCAAGTTGGCAAGAGTCACATAGCTTATTTTCTGTTACTATTTGAAAAGCAGATGCATCTTGTTTGCAATCAGTCTGGAGAGTTTCCAAGAGTGTTGCCTTAATTTCCTGCATTTGCAACAGAAAATAAAACCTTTGGCAAAACTGATATGGGGGGGGGGGGGAGAAGAAAAAGAAAATGCGGAAGAAAGAGTTCAGTGAGCAAACTGCCTTCAAAGTCAACCTATCAGTAGTCACAGCTCTACTGTATACAAATAGTTCACACACACACAAAATGCTCTCAGACAACACGGAATAGTCTTAGGGACATCAGGCATTAAAACAACATTTATTCTTTCATTAAGATATACACCCCTGGAACCTCTCTGTTTTGCATTTCAAAAGAGAATCCCTCTGAACTAGGAATGGAATTTGCCACTTTTAAGGATCCAAATTAGTATTAGGGGATTATCAATACCATGATCTAAGCTCTTTAATTTTACACCCATTCTACCCACTCCAAAAATATGACCAATAGAGTAAGTACTAATACCCACCAACCAGTGTTGTGTTACAATTTCCCCCCCTCCCATGTCACAGTAACTGTCCAACGAGGCATATATTGTTTCAGTAATAACTGTCAGGGAAATGGAGAAGGGAGGACCAATTCTGATTTGTAGAGGAAAATATTATTACTTCTTTTGGAATGGGTTCCATGAAGGAAATACAAGTGGAAAAAAGTTATTCTGAAGCTAGAGAAACTCATATATGGGGCAGGTATACACATTCTCCAAGGAAAGATCCGTGAACAGCATGCTATCTCCTGTTTACGGATCTCTCCTGGGAAATCCACATAATTTTTCAATTTCTACTTTACATTTTCGATATGAAAATGATTCTAAACTAGTTTGAAGAGGACTTGAGATGAGAGGCTACATCTTATGAATATGTTTTTATATCTAGGATCCAGGAGTACTATGTTCCAGATGTGAATGAGTAAAATGTCAGTGGCTGTAGCACATTTGCAGACCCCATTAAGACTTGGCAATACCCACGTCAAGCCACTTAGCGGTTACAAGGATTTACAGACATCTAAGCAGCCAGTGTGCAATTGCAGCTCACACAAGACACGGGGACAGCACTGCAATACCCACTGGAAAAAATGCCAAACTAAGTATGTACTCAAAAGGAGTCTGAATAATCAATCGTAAACAAAAAGCAGGTTGTAGCCTAAATTTAGTTAGTTGTGGCTAACTAGATGAAATCAACAGGACTTTATCATGACTAACTTGGGATACAAACTAACCTTACAGAAAATATGTTTCGTCAAGTGTGAAAATCTGATCCAAGCAGAAATAGAAGAACATGAAACAACACCATGCAGAATCTACCACAGGCCTGTTCAATTCGTGGTTGGATGGGATGCGCATACATTTGATTGGCCTGATATAAATGTCTTGTATTACAAGATGAGAAATGGACAAATACTCCATTTATTTATCAACATTATCAGAGGTCTCCAAACTAAGGCCCAGGGATTATATCCAACCCAATACAAGATTTTATCCTGCCTGCAGCAACTTTTTTTTTTGGTCAGAGTATTTGCTAATATTTGACATTTCATTCATTATATATTATTTCTCAGTTTAAGCAGGGCACTGTTTCTTTGCAATTGTCACATTTTTCTTTTGTTCTGAATCTTACAATGCTGATTACAAAAAGGATCCAAGTAAAACATTCATTTGTTTAAAAAAAAAAAAATTTTGACCTGCAAAAATATGTAAAATATACAATGTGGCCCTCACACTGAAAAGTTAGGAGACCACTGGTTTAGACAAACCACACACATACAAGCATATGCATGGTGTGGAAGAACAAAAACAACATTTACAAAAGGTTCATGGGTGGGAGAAAGTTCAAGTATTAATTCCAATTCATCCTTTACACTCCCAGTAATTAAGAATAAAACTTCTCTGAGTGTCAGTGCTTTGTTCCTGACTCATGTCTAGCAAGCTTATAGGAATGTTTTTCGGCTAAAAAAGGAAACTATGAATGTTCCATGAACAGGTTAATTACTTCTGATACATTAGTCAAACTACAGAGAGGTTATATTATGATTGACTGTTAAAATGAAGAAATGAGAAAATACAATTTATTTAGTCAATTTCTACCCTGCTGCTCCTTCCCCAAAAGGGGCAACACTTTAGTTTTATCATCAACATGTAAGAACAAACAAAATTAAGATATATACAATTATTTTATACTCACAAACGGGGGGGGGGGCACATCAACGGATCTGCGCTTTAACCATGGATCAGATCTGCAGGACCCCCCATACATGCCCCCTCTGAAGGATCTTCTGAACCTGCCAGAGTTTGAGCATGTTTGCCTGTGGCCTCTGCCGGGCTGACTGACAGAGTGACTGATAGAATGCCATCTATGCCACAAAGGGTGCAATCCTATTTTGCACTGGAATAGGCAAGCCAAGAGGTTTGCGCTGTATCCAGTGCAGGATAGGTGCCCAAAGTGGCTCTGCCAGAGGTAAAGAGAAACTTTTCCCCTTACCTCCAAGTAAGCCACCCTGATCCCAATGGGTCTCCTTGGACTTGCGCCACCTCATAAGAACATAAGAAAAGCCCCGCTGGATCAGGCCAAAGGCCCATCTAGTTCAGCTTCCTGTATCTCACAGTGGCCCACCAAATGCCCCAGGGAGCACACGACAACAGACACAACCTGGATCCTGGTGCCCTCCCCTACATCCGGCAATCAGAGGCAGGCTACCTCTAAAACCAAGAGTTTGCACATACCTACTATGACTTGTAACCCGTAATGAACTTCCCGTAATGAACCTCCTAAGGTGGCACAAGTCCAAGGAGAGCGGAGCTGCTTGAGCCACTCTGCGCTCCTCAGGAATGGGGGTTGGGATCCAGCATAACAGCTGGGTTCCAGCCCCGCCTCCTGCATACAGGATGTGAGCTGACTGTACTGGCTTTTCAATATTGAAGCAGTAGTTATTGATCAGTAGTTAGGACCAAATTCACATCAAATTCAGTAACTTAAAAAAAATGGTTCACACCTAGTTAAAAAAAAATATGTATCATGGCAATGTTTTCTCTTAATTCTGAAAGCACACCATGCACTCCTTGGAGCACCTTTACACAATAAGAACCTTATCTTAAAAGCAACCTCTTTTCACACTGCAACTGAAAAAAAATCAGAAACTGATTTTTAATTTTTTTCCGTATGAATCAAGTCGCTACAATTTCAGTCACCACTCCTGCTGGTGCAAGGAGGCTGACGTCCTTTGACAAGGGCAGTGAAGAAGTGTTGGCAGGGAAGGGATATCCTTGCTTGGGTATGATTCAGGCACCCTGTATACCCCCAACATGTGTGGACAAATGATCTAGCCCCATGCTTTCCCTTCCTGCTCTAGAGCAGGAGAAGAAAGCATGTAGGGAGGGCAAGAGCTTGGTGAAGGTAACAACAGTAGTGGTTTAGAGGCCAAGTCAATAATTGTGAAACCCTCCAAGTCACTACTAAAGCACTGTTAGAGAATTAATCCAGAAATGATATTTAAGGATCCAAGGAGGCTTACACAGATATTATAATCCATCATATAAGTAATAACATAACACACACAACTGAAAAAGCATATAGCAGCAGTAAGTTCTTCTTCAGCGTTTGTCCTGTGTGGTGCCGAGGTCCACTATTTTGGATCAGTCACCATTTCTCTCAATTGTAGGCTTGGTCTGGGTGTAGGCATGTGATTTTCATGTCACTGTGCAGCGTGTCAAGCCAGCGCTGCTTCAGTCAGCCCTTTGGTCGTCTGCCATTGACCTCCAACTGAAGGCCCTTCTGCCCCAGCATAT
Organism: Tiliqua scincoides; assembly: GCF_035046505.1. Lineage (NCBI taxonomy): Eukaryota > Metazoa > Chordata > Lepidosauria > Squamata > Scincidae > Tiliqua > Tiliqua scincoides. The sequence goes on from NC_089822.1 coordinate 7,587,651, forward strand.
CACTGTTGGCCCACAGAACGTGGTCGTACCACTGAGGTCGGGTTTCTCTCAACTTGTCGGTGATTGGAGCGACACCATAACGCTGCCGGATGTCATTGTTGTGCATGTGGTCAAAACAAATAATACCACTGATCCAACGCATAATCTTTGTCTCTATGACACCAAGGCGACGTTTGACTTCCCTTGTCGCTGGCCAGCATTCAGTTCCATAGAGTGCAACCAGCTGAATGACCGTCTGGTAGATCTTCGACTTGAGACGGTCGCTGTTCATCTTGTCACAAAGGACACTGGTCTTTGTGCACCACTTTGTCCAGGAGCAGCAAGTTCCATAACGAAATTATTTTTCAGAGGTAGCCAGGCAATTTGTATTGGCAACCTTCAGTCTCGAAAGACTATGGTATCGCGCTCTGAAAGGTGGTTCTGGCACAGCGTCTAGTGTGGCTGAAAAGGCCAATCCGGGAGTGACAATCCCTTCCACACCGGGAGCAAGTGCAGTCTGTCCCTGGTCTGTCTCCCTGGCTATGGGCCTTCCTTCTTTGCCTCTTAGTCTCAGACTGTTGGCAAAGTGTCTCTTCAAACTGGGAAAGGCCATGCTGCACAGCCTGCCTCCAAGCGGGCCGCTCAGAGGCCAGGGTTTCCCACTTGTTGAGGTCCATCCCTAAGGCCTTCAGATCCCTCTTGCAGATGTCCTTGTATCGCAGCTGTGGTCTACCTGTAGGGCGCTTTCCTTGCACGAGTTCTCCATAGAGGAGATCCTTTGGGATCCGGCCATCATCCAAGCCAACGCAGGAACTTTGTCCTGCCAGGTGATGCCGAGGATGCGTCGGAGGCAGCGCATGTGGAAAGCGCTCAGTTACCTCTCCTGTTGTGAGCGAAGAGTCCATGACTCGCTGCAGTACAGAAGTGTACTCAGGACGCAAGCTCTGTAGACCTGGATCTTGGTATGTTCCGTCAGCTTCTTGTTGGACCAGACTCTCTTTGTGAGTCTGGAAAACGTGGTAGCTGCTTTACCAATGCGCTTGTTTAGCTCGGTATCGAGAGAATGAGTGTCGGAGATCGTTGAGCCAAGGTACACAAAGTCATGGACAACCTTCAGTTCATGCTCAGAGATTGTAATGCAGGGAGGTGAGTCCACATCCTGAACCATGACCTGTGTTTTCTTCAGGCTGATTGTCAGTCCAAAATCTTGGCAGGCCTTGCTAAAACGATCCATGAGCTGCTGGAGATCTTTGGCAGAGTGGGTAGTGACCAGAGCCAGGCAATACAACTAATGAAACCATAAAAACTCTTCTTCCACCTCTAAAAGCTCATGAAAGAAGGGACTCCCAAAGCAGGGGATTCTGCAGCTTTGACCCCATGATGGAGAAGGCCCTCTTTTCTATTCCTGCCAACCCAATCCTCTGACAGAGTCTAGCCTTTTTCACAAAACCAAGCAGATGAACAATCTTATGGAGGAGGAGCAACTGTTCAAGCAACCTGGCTCTAAGTTATCCAGAACGAAGGTAATAACGAGCACTTTTAATTGAGCCTGAAAGAAAATACAGGTGGAATAGCAATGATATGCTTATAAAAACGGTTCAAATTCTAACTGTGGCATTTTTGACGAGCTGAAGTTCCTGAACTTTCTCAAAAGGCAGCCCTACAGAGAGTGCATTGCAGTAAACCAGACTTGGCATAACAAAGGTATGTGTAGTTAGCATGGCCAGCTCCCTCTTCTCCAGGAGCAGGTAAGGCAACTGGTACATCAACCTAACCTGGGCAATAGCTCTCCTAAGACAAAGACTCCTGTGCAAACCCATCAACATCCTAGGTGTACTTGAAGACTGGAAAACATTACTTCGATCACAGCTGCAGAGGAGAATGAGATGCAAAATGTAACTGTGGGTTTTAAACTTAGAAACGCTTATACTAAAGCCTTATAAAACTGACAGTTTATTGTAACTTCTTTCGTTCAGTATTAATGCTGAATGCTTCTCTCACCATTAAGTCTGCCTTACTGCACGTTTGCTACACCCCTGGGTCAGCACAAGTGACTTGTGCCAGCCTAACCCGGGGGTTAGGATTGCACCCTTAGTGTATTATCACAGACGCTGGTTTCAAAAGCAAGTCTTCCATATACTGCCTCCCAAGGCTGCTCTCAGTGAACGGACTGAAAGTACAAACAGGAAGGAAAAGTTAAGGCAGACTTGGGAGAGCTGTGATAGGACACATAAGTGTTGTTGTTTATGACATTCCATTTTGTTTTTAAAGTATTCCATTGGTCACTGGTTAAGAATTCAACACAGATTATGATAAACACAAGAGACAATGATGCTATTCAACTTCCTGTCTCCTGGGTTGGGAGCAAAGACTGGTCAAACTACTATGCAGAGCAGAAAAATAAGTATTTTTCAACAGCACATTTTCCAAAGGAAGGATATAGGGTCAATAATCCAATGTCATTTCCTTTATAGCCATATGTACTACCAGAGAAAATGTATTCAATAGCAATGAGAGTTGGCTGTGAGCCCACTCCACTCCCCAAATCCAAATCTAAACTGAAAAACCTATATTGTACTATAGGGGTGAAGCTTCTGACATATATGTTGGCTAGGTTAGTGAGATGGCATAGAATGATTAAAAAAAATCACCAAATGTACTGACTACTTGGGAAATGATAATGTTTGAATGCTTCTAGTCCAACTTCTGGAAGGTCATCAGTGAAGAAGCCACCCCTGCCTCTATCACTGCCTTCTGTGCCCTTAAAATGTTGAGCTGTCTTCCCCCCGCCTCACAGGGATCTACCAACTGCCTCTGTGGAGAAGAGGGAGGACATGTGTTGCAAACCAAATGTGAGCCATCTTCAGGGCATCTTAGGAGGTGGAAAGGCAGGATTCAGATTCTAGAAAAATAAAATAGTATGTTTATGGAATTTGTTGTCACAAGATATGCTATGGTCACTAATTTAGGGCGCAGTCCTAACCCACTTTCCAGCACCGACATAAGGGCAATGCAGCTCCAAGGTAAGGGAATGAGCATTCCCTTACTTTGAGGAGGCCTCTGTGACTGACCCCCAACTGCAGGATGCAGCACACATCCCGTTGGCACAGCTACACCAGTGCTGGAAAGTTGGTTAGGGTTTGGGCCCTAGTTGACTTTAAAAGAGTAGACAACAAATTTAGGGAGAACAGGAATATCACTAGCTATTAGCCTGTATGTATGCTACCTCTTGGATCAGTGGCAATGTGCCTCTGAAAACCAGTTGCAGGAGAGGAGTGTGGCTTTATTTTGTGCTTACTGGCTTTCCAAAGGTAACTGGTGGACCACCCGACACGGGAAACAAGATGCGGGACTAGGTAAGCCTGTAAGTACTTTAATAAACTTTGGCCTGATCCAGGAGTGTTCCTGTGTTCTTATGCTCTTATGCTATGACACATCAGACATGTATCAGGCCCTCTGATGTCACAGAGAGGCTGGTAATCTTAAATTAAGACAGTGGACTTGCTTGCAAAGCAAATGCCTACTGCGACATCTGAGCCAATCTGGTAGGGATAAATGGGAATTGTTAAAGACGTCAAAGGTTTAGAAATGAAGTGGCCTGAGGATGAAGATGGAAGTGTGGGAACACAAGTAGAGAGGTTCAAAGTCACTCTGCCATATTGTATGGCTATTAAGGTAATTATAATATTTGCTGCCTAGGGAAAAGCGATTGTATATGGAAACGAAATGCTGAGGCAGTGGGAGATGTCCTGGTTGGGATTCAGCTCTACCTTAGCAAACATGCTGCTTTCAAAAGGGTCAACAGAGTTGAGAGTGTGAGGTTTTTATACAAAACCACCACTCTACCTTTTGCATATCCACGGAGCCACTTAATTACCCTTAAAAGACATGCTGTCAGTCTGGGATGATTGTTAACTCCAAAGTTAAAAGCACAACTCAAGGCTAGGATTTCTAAAGAACCTTAATTAACAGACTATAATAAGAAAGAATCAAGCACAAAAGAGATATAATGTATATGATGCACAAACAAAGTAGTCCCCCCAAAACCTGAATTTCATATTTTAGGACGATCCAATTAAGCTTTTCTTCCCCAAGGCTGAACACCACAAGTTGCTTGATTACTCTGCTGCACCAGCAAACAGAAAGAACAGTGTGGGAACTTGAAAAATGCATGAACGTGATTGCTTATTTTCCCCAGGCTGGGAGCATGCTGATGGTAAAAGTGGCCAAGTTTCTGTTATTTCCCCCTCAATGTGAGAGAAAGAGCAAGGGGGCAAATTGCTGGTAAACGCCATGTCTACTCTGAAGCAACTTGAGGCTGCGAGTGCCCAGTTCCTCTAGAAACAGTGTTCTCATGGCATGAGGAAGTCCTTCCCAGGGAAGCACACATCTCCATCATCTCTGAGCCTCCCTCCAGACCATTTTTTGGTGTGATGCTTGTTCCAGGTTGAGGCTGAGCGTACCATTTATTTTTGCAATGTTTGATAGATCTCACCAAGCAACAAGACCATTATTTCATGACTTTTCACATGGTGCATGTGAGGCCGCTTGGTTCTGTTGTCAGGGACGATTGGGGGACTGCACAGAGTCAACCCCTAGTGAGATACTGCTGCAACTTTTCCCTTTTCTCTCCAATCCAGGAACTTTGATCATAATATAGCAGTTGGAACTTTGTGCCATGAGATCGTTGGCAGGTGTATGTGGCCCTATTTGGATGGCAGCTGCCTGAAATGAATATCATGGGCCCCTGTAACTGCAGATCACGGTTTCACTTATCCATGGTCGGGTCCATGGGGCCCCTCCTCGCATGCCTCCCAGGGCTTCCTCTGCCCTCCTAATGCCTTTCAAATGCCTTTTCAGCTGAAAACCGAAAGTTGCGTTTTTCGGTCTGCGATCGTCATTCTGAGCCTGACAGAGGCTGCGGTAGGCACACGCGGCATCTGCTGGGCTCAGAAGACCCTCTGGAGGCGTTCCCTCTTATCTGTGGTTTCACTAAATCATGGTGGGTTCTGAAACAGAACCCCTGCACACCTGTATTTCATTAACCATATTTGGAGCTACCCCAACGTAGATTAAATAGGAACAACAGCACAGCAAATTCCTTGAAGCATGTAAAAAAAGTGAAGTGTGAGATTGTCAGCATCTGTGTAGTCTAGCAAATGGCAAGCACTTCCTCTCCTCCTTCCCAAATGGTTATAGATAGTGGAGAGAGGAAGGTAAGAACCAGTCCTCATGGCAGACTGAGAATGAAGTGTGCTTTCCTTGCCGCAAGCTACTGACACACTCTTTCCCTCTGACCTTTTCTTTCTTCTACATTGCCCCTTCCCTTTGGTACCATTTCTCTGTCTTTAACTTAGCCTTCCAGATTCATTCCTCTTCTGCATTCTGTTCTGCGGACTGCTCCTCATAAGAGCAACAATTCACATGTAAAATTCCAGAGGTGCTGCTAGGAATGTACCTTAATGCAAGTAATGCTTCTAATGATTCAGAATGGGATAGAATGGCATGTTGTGCTCAAGGATAAACAAATACAACTGCAGATTAATTAGAACCATGAAGAATCCACTTCAGTGGGTTGGTCTTCAGTAGCTTGCAAGATGCAAGAGGCAGACATAAAAACATTTCTAAAATATGAATGAAGGCTTGTTCGCTTCTATGGTAATAGATGGCAGTTCTTTCAAATTAGCCTGAGTAAGTAAGGACAGAAAAGATTCAGGCTAAACAGTGGGTGACCCAGGAACTAGTGAAAAAGGAGGTACTGTTGGTCCATTTACAGTATTTCAGGGAAACTGTTTTTTCCTGTGGTTTTATGGCATGAATGAATGTGCATGTATCAAAGAACTCCCAAGCAAACAGAAAACTAGCTTAAACCCATTTTTGCCTGGCCCACAGGTGTACATATTAGGTCCCTGTTGTGTATATGCAACAATAGGCAGAAAGTGTCTTAGATGTGCTACTGTTTGGGACAGTGCACAACTGAGTAGGGAGCAAGGAACATACTAAAGCATAGGTTCTCAAACTTTAAGTTTGGACACCTAAGAGGACATGAAGCAGTTGAAAGGGAATATACTCCCTGAGAGAAACTAAAGCTAAAAAGAGGTGACACATCCTCAGCTCGCCCAGAAATAACTAGGTTAGTTGCTGCCCTGACATATAATATTTCATGACCATTTTGCCTACACTACTTACATTTTTTTAATCTACACCTGTGTTAATGAGGGAGTGAATAATACAAACTGACTAAAAATATCCTCCATCTAAGGAATGCTAGGTATTCTGCCAAAATACCACTGATTCTCACCGAAAGTACGTAAAATTTTTTGCCAAGTAATCAAGCTCAAATTATTACTTTGCCTTATCTCCAGATCAATCAGAGGGCAGAGCCTTTCAACTCTGAACAGTTTCCTTTCTTTCTCAAGCAGTAGGCAGGCACAGCAGATATCATTTGTTTCTACAGCAACTGGGAAATTCTAGCCAAAGTTAACCTTTTATTCTCCTTCCTTCATTCCCTTTTGCAAACGCTTGCAAAGCAGGTCTGTTTTTTTCAACACCAGGATGGGATCCTCCTTTCCATTTGAAACAAGTCCCAGGCTACAATTAAATAATGCGCCATTATTTAAGAATAACACCAATGGAAAGCAGTGGGTCTACTTCTGAGTAAAAAGGGTTGCAAATATACAACAGCTGTGCAGTTGTGCAGCTGTATCTCTCTGCTATGAATTGAATTGCACACTCTCAGTTATGTGTTATGGGTTGTATGTTGAGCTTCTGGCTTAACACACCAGACACCTTAAAGGTGGATTTGATTCATGGATCTCCTGCAGTGGTTCCCAACCTTTTTCACTTGCATATCCCTTGGCAGCCCATTGCCATAAACTGTACCCTTCATATTAGCAAAGTAATACAAGTCCTCATCTCCTCTCTATGAAAACCCAGACTTCATGTATTCATCACATATTTTCCCTTTTCATCTGTTTGAAGAACAGAAGACTCTGCCTTTGCACTCTTTTGCACCAGAAGTGTGCTGAGAAATTCTGGGTGACTGATCACTTTCCATATTATGTTTCAGCTTTTTTACTGTGCTGGTTTTCAATCACTAGTTCATACATGAATTGATGACCAAAAACTAGCTATTGGTGGGGCTTTCACAGCCAACTAGCTACCTCCTTTCCTGCCTTGCTGGTCCTTGCAGGGCATTCCTGTCTTGCAAGGCATTCTGGAGCATGACCTGCTTTTTTCTGCCATTATTTCATTCTTTTTCAATTACCCCTAAAGGTCCTGTTGAGTGTCCCTGGGAGTACATGAATACCAGGTTGAGAACCACTGTTCTACTGGTATGTTGTTTACAGTGCACTTATTCTGATAGTGATTACAAAAAGGTGGTGAAGACCAGAATTTTAAAAGAATAAAAATGTACCTTATGATCTTTTACTATGTTTTTAATAGAGACTACAGTTCTTAGGTAACAATTAGTGGTAGGTTATTTTTCAGGATCTGGCCTCAGGTAAAATCAGACAAAACTATAGTCAGACACCCACCTAAGTTTAACTGCCGACTTATTCAAAGGTCATAGGAAATTCCATGATTGTTGGCTCAAAACTTGCCCTCGACTTATCTGTGGGATCGGCTTATGGGCGAGTGTCTGTGGTGGTGACAGGCCCTCTGAAAACACAGATTCACAGCAGAATCCTATCCATGTTTACTCAGATCTAAGCCCCACTGTGTTCAGTAAGATTTACTCCCAGGAAAGCGTGTATAGGACTGTAGCCTTAGATTCTAAATCAGGGTCTGTTACCAAAAATTCCAGCCCTACCTGGGTATGCCAAGGATTGTAGCTGGGAGAGGGACCTTATCCTTATTAAACTTCCTTAAGATGTCTCTTTCTGGGTGGTATTAATAGAGATATTACTATATTGTTACTTTTTGAGGTGTTTTTTTCTTTCCAAATCTTATCTAATTGCATGAACTCTCTCCCTCCCCAGTTTCCAATCCCACCCCTAACCCTTCCCCCCTCCAATTGAAAAAAAACCGTTGGTCACTTTGGTAGCCCATCTTTGTGTCATCACCCATTATATTCTTTCCGTTTTGGAAGAAACAGAACTCCTTAGGAGCGGGGACACAGAAGCCAACAGAAGCATCCCTTTATAAGAGATCTGCATTCAGGTCTGGTACGTCCACACTTTCTTTCAGCAATCTGCACACAATGCCTGATTCTCCTTTGGCAGGCTCCACAGAGGGAGAGTGATAAGAGAACAATGGGAATAGACAGATGCATGAGGGAGGGAGATAAGGGAATAAAGAAAAGTGGTAACTGTGCAGCAACTTCTTTCAGCCTCATGGGGGTTCTATTATAGGTGGGCACCCATGCTTCCATGCAGCTTAGAGGGAAGAGTGGTTGCAACCCACTTCTGGATTTTGATGCACCTGTTGAAGTTCTCTGATCTTCACTGTAAATCCACTTGGCAGTGTCACTTCTGCAGCACCTGGTACAATGCTGGGGCTAAATGAGTATTATGCAGCAGTTTCTGCATGCCATCTAACCAGAATCCCTTCAATATACCCTAGCTGAGTCAACCCTTAGCACAGGGGTGCTCAACACGTCGATCCCGATCGACCGGTCGATCACGAGGCAAAATGAGTCGATTGCAGAGCCCTTAGTCTACTCTATAGATTAAGGGCTCCACGATCGACTCATATTGCCTTTAGCTGCTAAAGGGTTGGGCTTGACTTTGCAGGACAGCCCTCACTAATCGATTGCAGAGCTCTAGCTAGACCTCTCCCAACTGGGCCATGTGGGAGCGGGGAGGTTGCTTCGGGGGCAGCAGGCAGGCTGCTGATTTCTGCCCTTCGCATCACCAGCTCGGGCTCTTGCTATGGCTCAGCTTCAGGCGCGCTTCTTCACCGATGACACGAGGTACGTGTGGGAAGGAGCCTGGCTGGGGCTGCAGTGCTAGCCACTTACACGGGAGTAAGCCCTGTTGGCTCTAATGGGGCTTTCTTCTGAGTAGACATGCCTAGGATGGGGCTCTGAGGCTGCAAGTTGTCCACACTTTCCTGGGAGAAAGCCCCACTGGCTCTAATGGGGCTTACTTCTGAGTAGACATGCATAGGATGGGACTCTGGCTTCGTGGAACTAAAACTGAGCCACATATTCAATTCAGTCCCAATAGAACTGCGGGGTTGTTTTGTACCATCACATCACACTTCCTTGGAGGTGAATCCTTTGAACACAGATTTACTTCTGAGTAAACATGCAGAAAATTGTACTGTTAATCGCTTCCCCCCCCCTATAACTTTTTCTTTGTATCCCCCTGTGCATCTGTTTGCTAAATACAGACACTTTATGCATCTGATAAAATGGGCTTTGGAGCCCAATCCCATGCATGTCTACTCAGAAGTACATCTCATTATAATCAATGGGACTTGCTCCCAGGAAAGTATGGCTAGGATTGCAGCCCTACAACACAGTCCTATGCTTGTTCTACCCTGAATTAAATTCCATTATAGGCAATGGTGCTTACTCCCAGGTAAATGTGCATAGGATCAATCCTATGCCTGTCTACTCAGAAGTAAGTCCCGTTATAGTCAGTGGTTCTTACACCCAGGTAACTGTAGTGGAGCTAAACAAGGGTTGGGCTTGATTTTGCAGGGAAGGCTCGGAGCAGAACTTTGGTTGTGCCTTGGAGAACCTGAGGAGTGTCTCCAGAAGGGCTCAGGAGCAGCCTGGGACTGTCTGGAGGAGTTGCTTGGGGCCACTCAGAAGTGCCGCTGATGCAGGGTGGTGGCAGCCTCCAGCTGGGGAAGTTCAGCAGCAATTGAGAGATGCAGGTGCCCAAGGCTGCTGTCCTCTCCTCACTTACCTAGGAGTAAGCCCCATTGACTAGCATGGGACTTACTTCTGAGGAGACAGGCTTAGGCTTGGGCACACAAGCTGCAATCCTCTCCACACTTACCCGGGAGTAAGCCCCATTGACTAGTATGGAGCTCGCTTCTGAGGGGACATGCAAAAGATTGGGCTCTAAAGCAGGGATGCTCAAACTTTCAACTTTAGGGATGCTGGACCTTTAACAAGTGTATAGAAGAGAGAATTTCAGCAGGTGCAACTTGTCATCCCACAGATGACAAGCTGCACCTGCTGAAATTCTCTCCTACACAATTTTAAAGGTCCAGGATCCCTAAAGTTGAAAGTTTGAGCACCCCTGCTCTAAAGCTCCTATCCACACTTACCGGAGAGTAGTCCCCATTGACTAGCATGGGACTTACTTCTGAGTAGACACCATAGGGTTGGGCTCTGAGGTTGCAATTCTGTCCAAATTTACACAGGAGTAAGCCCCACTGACTATAATGGGATTTAAAAAAAAACTCTGGTAGATCTCCGGGCCTTGCTGGGTTTCAAAGTAGCTCTCCAGCCAAAAAAGTGTGAGCACCCCTGCCTTAGCAGGAATGGCCTTGCCTGACAACTGGCACGCATATTTACAACATAGTTTATTGAATGTCTGCTCAACCCCTACACAGATAGGGGTTTGTTTAAGTTGCTTCCCACCCACCCCCTCCAAGGAGGAAGAGGTACATGAGATTGTAATGTGGTATCTATTCAGAAAGCATCTGAAGTGAGGCTTCTTAAACACCATATTTAATTAAGTAAATTAGCAATCAAAGGTAAATTATAAATTACCATATTTTTTGCTCCATAAGACGCACCTGACTATAAGACGCACCTAGTTTTTAGAGGAGGAAAACAGGAAAAAAAATATTCTGAACCAAATAGTGTAATAAAATATTTAATAAACTATAACAGAACAACATTTGAACCATGTAAAGTGAACAGCAGTCAACAGTGGCATTAAGAACCATATCACTGTCATTAACAGATGGAGAGACTTAAAGGTTTGAGTACTCTAGTTTTTCTGGAACCCCCAAGAACTCATCATCGCTGGAGTCAGAATTTATGAAGCTCACAAAAGCAGGTGCACACAAATAGGGGATCACATTATCTTTCTGCTACAATGATGTTCTGCCAAATCCCAATCCACTGGGCCTTGTGCCTGCTTAAGGCTGATCAGTCCCCCTTGTGCGACTCACCAGTGCAGCAAGCAAAAGTGAGTCCAGTTCTAGTCCACAGATGCCAAGTAAATCAGTCCCATCAGTCAGAGTTACCAAATCAGAGTCCAGAACCAATAAGCCAAATTACAGTCCAAGGTCAGTCAAATCCATCAGGGTATCCAGGTCCAGTCACAATCCACAGTCAGATTCCAAATTCAATAAACCCAGTCAGTCTCCTCTCCAACCTGCACTCCTTCAAAACCCACAAACCCTTTCTGCCTCAGGTACTCCTTATATCCCTGAGGGCCCTATTGCCTTCCAGTGGCTGCAGCTGTGCAGCACACGCTGCTGAATGCCCAGGCCTTACCCTTAAAGGGGCCACTGCTGACACCACATCTACCTCCTCGCCAGTTCTTCCGTGATTCCAATACAAATGAACAAGTGGAAAGTCCAACCACAACTTGAATTCTCAAGACACAACAAACCTCTGGATTTATGGTGAGAACCGAGCCTTACCTGGGGCTTGTGCAATAAGCAAACACTGGCATTCTGACCAAGGAAAAAGTTTTTTCTTTGTGATGGGGGGGGGGGGGCTTACATTCAGATGCTGGATGAGGTGAGTGAAAGCGCCCCATCCCTGCTGTGTGAGTGTGGGGGGGGGCAGAGCATCTGTGTGTGTAAGAGAAGGGGGCAGCCTGTGTGTGTGAGAGGGGGGGAAGTGTTTGTGTTGCAGAGAAGTTGTGATGCTCCAGGCTTGGGGTGGGGAGGAAAGAGAGGCTGTGATGCTCCAGGCTTGGGGGGGAGAGAGAGGCTTTCCTGGGAGTAAGCCCCCCTGACTCTAACAGACTTACTTCAGAGTAGGCATGCACAGGATTGGGCAGCGAGACTGCCACCCCACCCACGCTTTCCTGGGAGTGAGCCCCAGTGACTCTGAGACTTACTTTTGAGTAGCCTCTGACTGCCCGGGGAAGCAGAGCAGAGCGGGCAGGGGGCGGGGCCAGGGCTGGGGCGGAGTTGTTTTTTTTGTGTTTTTTTTGCAGTATTCGCTCCATAAGACACACACACTTCCCCCCCACACTTTTTTGGGGGGAAAAGTGCGTCTTATGGAGCGAAAAATACGGTATATTATTGAGGTGCAAACTTTATCCAACCGGCCAATAAAATGTTAGAATGTTAGAAAACCGGATCCCTAATATTTTCTCCTCGACCACAAGTGTCTATAAAAAGCTACTTGGGTAGCTAGTAGACTGTGAGAAAATGAGCTTGTCATCCCAGTTTCATTTTGAGTGAACAAATACTGTCTACTCCACCAAAACCACTGTCTCAAACTGTCACGTATGGATAGTCCCAGCTGAGGCATCATGAATAAAGAAGATGGGACTTTCAGAAAATAGGTTTCCCTGAAAACAGGCCATTAGCATGCTTTATCTTGTTAAGAGAATGCTAAAATGCTGAGGATGTCCCAACCAGAGCACTGCTGGCTGCCTTTCTTTCTCATTGCACAGCTAGGAAAGCATCAGGTCTGCACTGCATGCCTGGAAAACACCCAAAATGCATAGGCCTTTTGACTCCAGCATGTCTCTTTCAGGCCTCTTATACAAACTCAGTTAACCTCTGGATGCTTCTGTCATACAAGGAGACACTCCTGTGTTTGATCACCCAGTTTAAACCACAAAAAACCTTTAACAGAGCACCACTCACATTACACTAGAAATGTATGCAAACATCTATTTAGATATGAAACAGCAAAAAAGAACCAGGAATACCTTTACATTGGAATCAACTTTACCATCATCCTTATGCCCAAAGACTATCTATATAGGCATGGCCAGTGCCAAAGAAAATCTAAAACTTTTCCACTTCCACCATTCCACTTACCTTGTGCAACTCATTAAATTCTGGGCAAACTGTTTTACTTCTGCATAGCTCACACAGGTATTTTTTTTCCCTACATAAACTGGAATAGTTTGGCTGAGAGAGCAAAAGAAACAGGGACTACAGATTCATGGGAAAGGGTTCAAGATATGGGGCACATGAAATCTACCCAGACAACTGGAAATTCTCCCCTAGTCTTCTGCTGTGCTTGATGAATACTTCAGCCACGAATCAGTGGCAGAGCACATGTTCTGCAGGTGCAATTTTCACTCTGCTAATCACAACTATCTCCAATAAAGGGATTTCAGAGCTGGAAACAATCTCAGCCTGGGATGCTCATGGATGAAAATATTTGGACAGATGAACTAGCCAGTTTAACACCTAAAGCAGATGTGCACAAATTGTGATCTCCAAGCCAAATGCAGCTCACCTGTTATGCACTGGAGCCTGCCACGAGCTAGACAAGCACAAATCAAGTTTTTGCAGCCCAGATAGGGCAGCAAGAACAGGTTTATTAACCCCCTAAGTTGGATACAATGTATGCACAGAGCCTGACTCCATGGGTCACAGTTACACAGGTTTTGCAAAAAGCAGGTCATAAGAACATAAGAAGAGTCTTGTTGGAACAGGCCAAAGGCCCAACTAGTACAGCTTCCTGTATCTTTTACTGGTCCACTAGATGCCCAAGGGAGCACACGATACCTGCATGCTGATGCCACTCCCTTGCACCTGGCATTTTGATATAGCCTATTTCTAAAACCAGGAGGATGCCAATACCCATCATGGTTTCTAACCTGTGATGAACTTTCTTTCAGGTACCTGTCCGATCCCTTTTAAAGGCATCTAGACCAGACACTATTACCATACCCTGTCAGGCCTTTGGCATCCCAGGCCCTGAATTGTTGTAAGTCAGGATGTGGCAGGAGGGGCCCTGATGTCCAGGCTTGGTATGAAATGTAAATAAAGGAACAGCAGCACTGTATATGTATGTGATTAGCAATCAGATGCACCTGTGTTAGGTGGGAGCCATGTGACCTGGGGAGATGCGTGCAGAGTCACGTAGGCTATGGTGGAGTGGTGCGATGCACCACTGGACAGCCAATCAGAAAGGGTCACAAGACTGTCTTGTGACAATGAGGTCGCCCTATTCTGATTGGCTGGCCCCAGTATATATGGGGGCAAGAACAGACACCAAATGTGGGTTGCTATGGTGGAGTTTCTGTGTGTCATGCTGCTGGTTTGTTCTGTGACTTGGACTGTTTATCGTGACTGTGTCTTGCTGTATCCCTAACTTCTGAACCGTTTGCTGACTACTCTTCTGCCTGCTCCTTTCCCAATACCTGCTTCTGCAGCAAACAAGCCTGTGTCTGCTTCTTTGGCTCTGTTTGGGTTCCAAACAGAGCCAAAGATAGCCTGCTTCTTGTGCTATCTCCCTGTGCTCCCGTGCCACTCTGCTATCAGGAAGGCAAGGGCTATCCTCCCCTGCTGTCCTGACACACTCTATGGCAAGATGTTCCACAGATTAAATACATGCTAGGTAAAGAAATATTTTCTTTTGCCTGTTCTAATTCTCCCCACACTCAGTTTTAGTTAATGTCCCCTGGTTCTGGTGTTGTGTGAGAGGAAAGATCATCCCTCTATCCACCCCTTACATAATTTTTTACGTCTGAATCATATCCCCCCTCAGGCACCTTTTATCTGGACCTTATAGTCCTTATTTATGAACTCTCATAAGAACTGCCCACATACCTTCAAAATGTTCTCTTGAACTGTTGATGCTTTGAAACTTGGCTTTCCTCACAAGTAAACCAACACAACCTAATTCCATGCATGTTTATTCACAACAATGTTGGTCCCTCTGTGGGACTAATTCTCAAGTGCGTCTAGGATTGTCACCTTAGTAATATCAAACCAGAGTTTGTATCACATGGCCTTGAATCTACACATATAAAAACAAGAAATGTCTTGTGGCACCTTGAAGATCAACACATTTATTTTGGGGACAATACTCCATTTCATCATACGGCTCCCTTAAAAAGGACAGCATTCATTCTAAAAAATTCTGTTTTTAACATTGTCAGTTAGCTTTCAAAATGGCTAATATGTCTGTGCTATCATTCAGCAACATGCTGCACATGCCAAAGCATGTAAGGGGAAATTAAATATGACTTCTAAAACACAATTCACTGGAAGGAACTAAAATAATATAAAAGGAGTAATTTAACATCTATCAATGCATAAAGACAGTAAGATTACTGGTCTTTTGCTTCTCTGTCCGGAAAATGAAATGAAGGGCTATTTATAAAGTGCTTACTGCTTTGGCTATAATCAAAAGTAATAACAAGATAGAACAAAAACAATCTTTTTGTTGAAACCACTTTTGTAATACAGTTTTTTAATAACCCTCCTAATGGCCAAATTAGAAGGACCCCAACTGAAGTCATTCATCCCACATAAAACAAACATTGCTTTTTCTTCTTAGCTTTGTTTTACAAGCTATATTATTTCCAGATGATGCTTGAGGGGTTTAAAGTTTTCAGGAGTTAGATGCTTAAATTGGCAGCTGCTTTCTATTTATCATGGACAAATATAAGATGAATCTAAACAGGGGACTTCACTGACTCCTTTATAGCGCTTTAGCTGAGAAAGAAAGGGAATGAGAGAAGCATCTCACCTACGAACATCATCACTGGGGTACCTGATTTATTAACACAACATGAAGAGAAGTCGAGGAAAAATCAGAAGCGCGTAAATAAGATTGGGAATACCTGTCTGAGCAGTGGGAAAAAGATTTGGATGTTTTAGTGGATGACAAGCTACACGCACTGGCAGCATGATGAGATGGCAATCATCAATTCTAGGCTGTATCAGTAGAAGTATAGTAATGAGACCAAAACACGTAATGGTGCAGGCATCTCAGCATATCTGCAGAGGATACATTCCAGGTCCCAACCCAATACAGAAACCACAGACAGGTTTCCCTCTTAACTCCACTCCACATGCCATTTACTTTGTTTTCTTCTTACCTGTTGGCACCAAGTAAGAACGTATTTTCCTTTTACAGAACACTGTAAGTATGCAAGCTTACAGAATAATGTGCAGGCAGGCAGCCTGAGCACTAGAAAAGACTAAGTAAATGTTGACAGGAAGCTTCCTATTAACATTTTGGCTGTATCCCTCTAGCATCCAGGCTGCCTTAAAGCAGTGGATTGCAAGATCTGCTGCCATATGCCCAGGACAGAATTGGGCCATGATTACACTGCGGAACATTAAAATTGTTCATGTTGAATTTTTAATGTTTTTTATACAATTCAGAGGCACTGATTTCAATGGTAATTGTAAGTTTTTTTGTATCATCAAAACTTTTTTAGTTATCGAAAATGTTGAATTCTTATCTAAATGCACTGTAAACCACATCACATTATACAACCGCACAGCATAAACTGCAGCTAAACCACTGATGCTGTGCCAAAAATTGTAGCATTTTTTAGATTCTCACACCAAAATTTATAAAGTAACATCAAAATATTCAGATAAACATAGTGTAGTTCAAATTTTGTTATACAGTATAATTAGTAGAGGTGTCTGAAAACAGTGTTATTTACCTGACTCAGAAGTAAGCCCAATGTGTATAGTAAGACTTTCAGTCCAATCCTATGCATGTCTACTCATAAGTCTAATTGAATTCAATGGACCTACCTCCCAGGTAAGCATGCATAGGATCGTATCCACAGGCTATAATCCTATTTTACTCACAGGAAACAAACACCTCTAGTTATTAGTATTACCCTTTATTACCACCACCAAAAACTAGAACTACAGCAACTAACTACTAGTACTTTTGCTGAAAAGTTCTGATAATTATGGCTGAGTTACACACAATGTACAATGTGTGTTTTAGCCAGTTATTTCTGGTTTGTTTATCAATTAGTGCAGTGATTTTCACATTTAGCACCAAGACTCACTTTTTAGAATGAGAATCTGTCAGGACCCACCAGAAGTGATGTCATGACGAAGTGACATCATCAAGCAAGGAAATTTTTAACAATCCTAGGCTGCAATCCTACCCACACTTATCCAGGAGTAAGTCCCATTGACTATCATTGTGAAAAGAATATTCATAGTAGCTTGTTAAAGGTACAGATCTGTAACATTACCCCAAATGCAGTCATATACCATGGGAGCATCATGTCTAATATATTAAAAACAGAGAAATATTGAAATGAATGGGGACCCACCTGAAATTGGCTCGTGACCCATCTAGTGGGTCCCGACCCGCAGTTTGAGAAACACTGAATTAGTGCACAAGGGCAGGGGTGCGCAAACCCCGGCCCTGGGGCCACTTGCGGCCCTCGAGGCCTCTCAATGCGGCCCTCAGGGAGCCCCCAGTCTCTAATGAGCCTCTGGCCCTCCGGAGATTTGTTGGAGCCCAAGCTGGCCCAATGAAACTGCTCTCAGCGTGAGGGTGACTGTTTTACCTCTCGCTTGAGCTGAGGGATGAGGGCTCCCTCCACTGCTTGCTGTTTCACGTCTGTGAAGCAGCAGTGGCAGCAAAGGAAAGGCCAGCCTTGCTTTGTGCAAGGCCTTTTATAGGCCTTGAGCTATTGCCAGACCTTCATTCATTCATATAAGTTCATCTTTAATATATTCATTTATGTAAACTTATGCAAATTTATTCAAATTTTAAATGTAAATTAATTCTTTATTCCCCCTGGCCCCTGACACAGTGTCAGAGAGACAATGTGGCCCTCCTGCCAAAAACTTTGGACAACCCTGCACAAGGGAACTGATGAATCCACAGTGAGTAGGTAGGGGATTTCCAATTCTTTGCTCCCACCATGATTCTGATTGGGATTGTTGTCATCCCCCACTATGCTATTTTCAATAGGAAAAGAGCTTCCACTAAAAGGCAAGAGAAATTCTTTTCCTATTGGAAATAGTAGATGTGAGGGGGTAATTCCTGTTGGAACCATGGCAGGTTCCCCCACCAGAGTCTCACCAGTGTCCTGGATGGAATTTGGATTTAACAATTGTATGGGGAAAATACACTCATTAGCATCTGCAAAACAAGTCAGAGCTAAAGAATTAGAAATAGCAAGAGAAATGTTCCTTCATAAAAATTATATTTCAGTATATTTTGTGCACAGTTTCTGAAGCACGTTGCTCAAACACCATCATCTGCCCTCCGTATTAAGCAGAGACAAAACCATACATTAGCTGTATGCTATGGCAGCCTGAGGGCTTCTTCTGCGTTGGAAGTGGGGAAATGGGTTTGAGGGCATCAAAGTTTGAATGAAAGACATAACTCTTCAAGGCAGAGGAAAAAGTGTTAAGTCAGTGGAGAGAATTGGTGGAGAATGAGAAATATGAAGTAGTATGAGAAACCTTTTTAAAAGAGATGTGTTTTGACCATCTTGCCTGTGTGTGCCTGTAAGTGTGTAAGTGTAAGGATACGCATGCTACAGAGCAAAATTTTACGAAGGGGCCACAGCCAACAGTGCATATTCATGCTTTGTATATAGAAAGTCCCCTCTTCAATCCCCAACATCTCCAGTTTAGGCAGCAGTTGGTTCTGGGAAAGATCTCTGCTACAGTTCCTGGAGAACCATTGCCAGCCAGTGTAGACAATTGGGCTACATAAAACAAAGTTTAGAACCTGGCTACAACAGGGAACAAGTTAAGTTAGTTTTAGTCGGATGTTTTTATCCTTGTTTCTCATACCATGGCCTCTTACAGTGTTTTATAGCTGCTTTAAAACTGTTTTTCCTTGTATTTGGTTCACTAAAACAATTTTTCAAAATCTGTAGTAAACATCTTTCTGGTTGTTAATGAATTTTTGTTTTCTTCATCCCACATTTAAGAGCCAATCCCACTCTACCCAGTAGTGGTAAAGTGGCTGGATTGTAAGCAAAAGGTTTCCTAAGACAAGAGGGCTGCTCTAAGTGGAGGGCATGTATTCATAAACTTCCACTTGGTGGCAGCAAGGAAGCCTGCAGAAGGGAAGGGGAAAGAAGGGGGTTCTATACCAAACTATTTTTGCTCACCTTCCCTTCCTCTCATGGCACACATCACTGCTTGACCATGACAGTTGTCATTAGAACGCTGCAAAGGGCTGTGCTACATTAAAAGTCTTGATCACAAGTATGTTTAGTGGAGAAAGCCTGCAAGTCAATTCAGTGCAGCACTGAAAATATGTACAGGGTGATGTAACATTAAAGTCTTCCCTTCTTCTGTGGCACATTTGATGAAAATAGGGATTTATTTCCATTCTCAAATGGGGGCAGCAGGAGGGCAACAAAAAGAAAAGCAATAAATAGAATCCAGAAACATTTGGGAGGAAATCAAGTACAACAAAGAGGTGTCTCAGCAGTTGTAACTGAACATTTTTATGACTACTGATCTTAGGGTGTGTGAGCACATCTCATTTTTTTGCTTGTTCATGCATACATAAGTGAACAATTGCACAGTAATGTTTATTAGAACACTTAATAGTTTCATGCTGATGATTGTGCCACTTTATGTCAATAAATTCTGTTTTACACTGGTCACAATAATTGTTTTCATGTATCCTGTTCTGAATTTTTACTGGAGAAGTAGGACATACGTTTCAAAAATAAAATTTATATAGTATTTTTCTCCTAAGAGCTCATGGCACTTCAACATACAGCACCTTGATTATCCCTCAGACAAGCCTGTAAACTATGCCAATTTCCTCAGGCACCAATGGTCTCATCATTGTTAATTTTTTGTCACCTGGTTAACTTTTTTTTTTAATTTAAAAAAATAAACACAAGATCCAATCCTATCCAACTTTTCAGCACTGATGCAATCATGCCAATGGGGCATGTGCTGCATCTTGCAATAGGAGGACAATCAGAGGCCTCCTCAAGGTAGGTGAACATTTGTTCTTTTACCTTGGAGCTAGAAAGTTGGATAGGATTGGGCCCACAGGCGTTCAGTTGAGTTCACTCTCTTGTGTTGATTTAAATTGTCTACAGTGCTCTCAGTTTGTTTTTAAAAGACATGTTCAACTCTAGTTTATCTTGTCTTCTTTTATTGCTTATTGAATCACATTTGTTTATGATGTTGCCACCTTGAGGGCCTCTCATTACAGGAGTGAGCAGAAGAGAGACAAGTGGCTTCCTCTGCTAAAGTAAGGGAAAGTCATTCCCAATAAAGTGGTTACTTTGGGAGCGAATGGTTGAACTGAGAACTTTCCAACTTATACTCAAACTCATAACTCAGTACACTGGATCCCACCCAAACTCAGGTTATTCCAAGTCTGTAAAAAGAAGCTACTTGTAAACAGTAAGCAGCTATTGCCTTGAATTGTTTGCAGAGATTATGACCACACATGGCTGGCCCGACCATGATGCAATCAACATTGTTCGGATTGAGCAACGGGGGGGGGGCATTCCTTCCAGTCTGCCACCAATTGAGCTTAGTCTTTACCTGTTCCTTCCTCTATGTAGGCTCTTTCATCAAAGCTGATTAAAGACCTAGAGCAGCAGTTCCCAAACTGTGGGTCCAGGACCCACTGGTGAGGTTGAACAAGTTACTTCTTGGAGGAGGAGCACTGCTAATCAATTACCATTATAGCAGAACCCCTGATTATAAGTCAGGCAGCAGCCTTAGGGCCTCTAAAAAGTTTGGGAACCACTGGCCTAGAGGAGACAAGTTGGCAAGAGGCCACAGCCAAGCAGAGGGCAGCCCACAGCTTGAACACTACACGTGTACCACTTTTGCAGGCCTGAGACCATGTTAGATCATATGCTACAGGTATTTCAAATTGCTTCTGTTTTGCAACATTATGTATGGATGCTGCTAGAAAACCAAGTTATGGCTTGTCACCGCTTCAGTTTCCTGCCGTCCTTTGCACACACAACTACTGCTCCACTTCATCCACACCATTATAAGGGCAAGCACATACAAATGCTCAAAAATTGCAAGCTGTCAGAGACTGAAGAAAATTTCTCAGCTATGAATAGCTGTGGTTTTTATTTTGCCATTTGCAAGTGTACTTTTTATTTTCTCAGTGAGTTTCAGACATGATGTCATCAGCAGAACTTCCTATATTTTGGTGCTGGTGGTTTGATAGACTTCTGCAAACTTAGGGGTGTGGCCTTTGCTTAGATTTTGGTATGTCCCCTAAAACATTACACTTGGTACTCACGTAATCTGGAAGTGGAGAGTCATCCGAAGCAAGGGAACCTCTCAAGGACTGTGTGGCCTGCTCCAAAACTTTGTTGTGTTTTTTTGACAACAAGGAAAACAAACTGGAAAACAAACAAAAACAGAAAAGGTTTCTTTTTTTTACAAATAATTCGCAAGGTGCTAATTTTCTACAAAACAAAGACTGTCACCTTTGAAGTGCCCTTCAAACTGCATCTTACATAGAAAATTTTGTTTTTTAAAGTTTATAGTTAAATACAAACGTATCCTTGGAAACAGAATTCTGAAAAGAACAGGTTTATTTTGATAATGGAACATTTTTGAAATAGTTCACAGAGCTAACGTTTTGTTTTGCCATCCCAAATGGGTAAGCTCTAAGTGGCAGTGCAGATGAAACATAATATTGGCCCTTCATTAAGAGTCAAAGGATCAGGCTGCAGGGTTTGCACGACCACTTCTCCCCAGTTCCTCATGTAAACTCTCATCATTCCCTCTACCAAGGATTGGCATGATGCCTGACTGATGTTAACCAGTTAACACTAACTTGGAAGTGCTCCAACCCTAACATTTGGAATCAGAATTAATGCCAATTTCTCTATCTGGAGTTAGCATTACTTTATATTTCATCTCGGCAAAACAGTTTAAGGATTAAAAAATGAAAATAAGCCCTGCAAATACTTCAGTTGCAAATTTGCCCTTTAATCAACAGATATCACCCCAATATTGCACTAACAGCCCAATTCTACCTAAATCTGCACCAGCATGACATCCGCTGCATACCATGGGAAATTTTTAGCTGCTAGAGGCTTCCTTGGGGTAAGCCCCAGCAACCGTTATGGGGTATCTCAGACCTTTGGCCAGCTTTATTGCATTGTTCTGTGCAGGCGGATCAGGCTCAGGAAGGGTCCTGGGATTTGGCATGTGCTGCTACTTATCCCTTCCCACCCGATCACTGCCCCATTCCTCCCACCCTTTCCCATGCTGTTCAACCCCCTTACCACCTTTCTTTAACCTCCTGCATGGGCTTACCTGCTCTTGTGGGCATCTGTCAGCCCGCCAGTGCACAGGAGGCAGCTGCAACCCCTCCGCTGGCACAACACTAGAACACTGACAGGGGAGGGGGATAGGATTGGGCCATAAAGCTGTGAAAAGGCTTGCTGCTTTTCCATAAGAACATAAGCCCTGCTGGCTCAGACCAGGGGCCCATCTAGTCCAGTTTTCCATATCTCACAGTGGCCTATCAGATGTCTCAGGGAGCACACAAGACATCAAGATACTTGCATCCTGTTGTGACTCCCTTGTATCTGGCATTCAGAGATAAGCTTTACACTCTCACATAACACCAGAATCAGGGGACATCCACTAAAATTGAGCATTGGGAGGGTTAGGACAGACAAAAGAAAATATTTCTTTACTCAGCATGTGGTTGGTCTGTGGAACTCCTTGCCACAGGATGTGGTGACGGCATCTGGCCTAGATGTCTTGAAAGGGGGATTGGACAAGTTTCTGGAGGAAAAATCCATTATGGGTTACAAGCCATGATGTGTATGTGCAACCTCCTGATTTTAGAAATGGGCTATGTCAGAATGCCAATGCAAGGGAGGGCACCAGATCTCTTGTTATCTGCTGTGCTCCCTGGGGCATTTGGTGGGCCGCTGTGAGATACAGGAAGCTGGACTAGATGGACCTATGGCCTGATCCAGTGGGGCTGTTCTTAAGCTGTCTCTAAAACCTGGATGTTGCATATAGTCACCATGGCTTCTAACCTGTGATGGACTTCTCCTCCATAAATATCACCAATTCCCTTTTAAAGCATCTAGGCCATCACAACATCCTATGGCAAGGGGTTTCACAGATTAATTACAGGCTGGGTAAAGAAATATTTCCTTTTGTCTGTTTAAACTCTCCCAGCAGTCAATTTTAGAAGACGCTTTCTGGTTCTGGTGGTGTTGCATGAGACAGAAAAGAACTTTCCTCTATCTAATCCATGCACAATTTTATATTCTCAATCATGACCTGTTCTCTCTCCTGGCACCTTCTTTCTAGACCGAAGAGCCCCAAATCCTGTAGCCTTTCCTTGTAAAGGAGGTGCCCCAGCCCACAAATCATTTTCGTCACTGTCTTCTGCACCTTTTCCAGTTCCACTATAACTTTTTGGAGATGTGGCGACTAGAACTGGACACAATACTCTAGATGCGGCCTTACCATTGATTCGCACAATTATTATTTGTACTAAAAACACTTAGATATAGCTTTTCAACAGGAGTAGTTAACAAACCAAGGTGATCACCAACTTCACTGAGCCACGGCGCCGGACAGATGCCAACAGATGCCAACAGATGCCGGACAGATCCCAACAGATGGGAACATTTCAAGAATACCGTTTACAACACTGCCTTGTCCATATTTGGCAAGAAGACCAACAAGGCGGCAGACTGGTTTGAAGCCCACTCTGAGGAGTTGACACCAGTCATTGAGGAAAAGAGGAGAGCTCAAGCAGCATACAAGGCCTGTCCCAGTGAGCGCAACCTGCAGGTCCTCCGAACTGCTCGCAGCAAAGTCCAACAGACTGCCAGGAGATGTGCTAACGACTGGCTCCAGCTCTGTTCCGAGATACAGATAGCAGCTGACACGGGCAACATCAAGGGGATGTATGATGGTATCAAGCAGGCCCTAGGTCCAACACAGAGGAAAATTGCCCCTCTGAAGTCTGCCACAGGCGAGGTCATCCAGGATCGGGCGCAGCAGATGGAACGCTGGGTGCAGCACTACTCTGTGCTATATTCCAGAGAAAATGTAGTCACCGAAGAAGCACTGAACAACATTGAGTGCCTGCCTGTGCTGGAAGAGCTTGACAGTGAACCAACCCTAGAAGAACTTCACATGGCCCTGGACTCCCTTGCCTTTGGCAAGGCACCTGGAAAAGACAGCATCCCTGCTGAAGTCCTAAAATGCTGCAAAGAGATCATCGTCACTGAGCTGCATGAAATCCTCTGTCTCTGCTGGAGAGAAGGTGGAGTACCTCAAGACATGAGGGATGCAAACATCATCACGCTGTACAAGAACAAAGGTGACAGGGGTGACTGCAACAACTACCGCGGCATCTCTCTCCTTAGCGTTGTAGGAAAGCTGTTTGCCCGAGTTGTACTAAAGAGGCTCCAGGTACTTGCAGAGAGCGTCTATCCAGAATCGCAGTGTGGATTCCGAGCCAACAGGTCCACCACTGATATGGTATTCTCCCTTAGACAACTGCAGGAGAAATGCAGGGAACAACGACAGCCACTCTTTATAGCCTTCATAGATCTCACAAAGGCTTTCGACCTGGTCAGCAGAGACGGCCTCTTCAAGATTCTCCCCAAAATTGCATGTCCACCCAGGCTCCTCAGCATCATCAGATCTTTCCACAAGGACATGAAGGGCACTGTTGTCTTCGATGGCTCCACATCAGACCCTTTTGACATCCGAAGCGGAGTGAAGCAGGGCTGTGTTCTTGCACCAACCTTGTTTGGGATTTTCTTCGCTGTCCTGCTGAAGCAACAGAAGGCATCTATCTCCGGACCAGATCAGACGGAAAGCTCTTCAACCTCTCCAGACTGAGAGCAAAATCCAAAGTCCAGCTGAAATGTCTGCGTGACTTCCTCTTTGCCGACGATGCAGCTGTCACTACCCACTCTGCCAAAGATCTCCAACAGCTCATGGATCGTTTTAGCAAGGCCTGCCAAGATTTTGAACTGACAATCAGCCTGAAGAAAACACAGGTCATGGTTCAGGATGTGGACTCACCTCCCTGCATTACAATCTCTGCGCATGAACTGGAGGTTGTCCATGACTTTGTGTACCTTGGCTCAACGATCTCCGACACTCTTTCTCTCGATACCGAGCTAAACAAGCACATCGGTAAAGCAGCTACCACATTTTCCAGACTCACAAAGAGAGTCTGGTCCAACAAGAAGCTGACGGAACATACCAAGATCCAGGTCTACAGAGCTTGCGTCCTGAGTACACTTCTGTACTGCAGCGAGTCATGGACTCTTCGCTCACAACAGGAGAGGAAACTGAGCGCTTTCCACATGTGCTGCCTCAGACGCATCCTCGGCATCACCTGGCAGGACAAAGTTCCAAACAACACAGTCCTGGAACGTGCTGGAATCCCTAGCATGTATGCACTGCTGAAACAGAGACGCCTGCGTTGGCTTGGTCATGTCGTGAGAATGGATGATGGCCGGATCCCAAAGGATCTCCTCTATGGAGAACTCGTGCAAGGAAAGCGCCCTACAGGTAGACCACAGCTGCGATACAAGGACATCTGCAAGAGGGATCTGAAGGCCTTAGGGATGGACCTCAACAAGTGGGAAACCCTGGCCTCTGAGCGGCCCGCTTGGAGGCAGGCTGTGCAGCATGGCCTTTCCCAGTTTGAAGAGACACTTTGCTAACAGTCTGAGGCTAAGAGGCAAAGAAGGAAGGCCCATAGCCAGGGAGACAGACCAGGGACAGACTGCACTTGCTCCCGGTGTGGAAGGGATTGTCACTCCCGAATCGGCCTCTTCAGCCACACTAGACGCTGTGCCAGAACCACCTTTCAGAGCGCGATACCGTAGTCTTTCGAGACTGAAGGTTGCCAATACAAGTTAACAAAGCAGTTTACATACAATGGCATAAGCATATTGGCAGTTTATTCTCAATCCCTTTTTAAGGATCTCGAGCATGGGATAATGCATGTCCAAGTGTGTCTGAAGTCCAGGATGCAGATAGACAGAGGTTCCAAAGAAATGGGGAAAATTGCCAAGGTCCACATATTGACCTTGCTGGCTGAATACAGCATGGAACACATCATTCATGGTAAAGCCTACATATCCAGTGAGGTTTAGTGAAAGTAGTGAAAGACTCGGAAATTTGTATTGTTTATTAAATTTTGGAACACTTATTTTTCAGCAGAACATAGGATAGATATAGCATGGCTTTGAACATAACATTCCATTCAGCATCATTTGTACCAACAAGCAGCCATCACTTCAGCTTGTGTTTCATGAGGCATCAGTATGTATCACTGGCGTCACTAGGGGGGTGCAGGCCGCACCGGGTGACGCGCCCTGGGGGGAGGACGCACTAACTTCGCGGCGTTAGGAGCTACCCTATCGTGCCATACACCGTTGGAAGCAGAATGGCCAGCAGAGTGCAGTGCAAAAAACAGAATTGAAATTGTTCCTTTTGTTCCAAAAGTTATAGCCAAAAAACCAGAAGGAAAAAATGCTTGGAGCCTTATGAAAAGTTAAAGTGAGCTGTAGCATGCGTTTACTCATTAGTAGGTGTACTTGCCATAGTCTGTCGGAAAGGACAGGCTGAGAGGAATTCAATGACACCAGAATGGTTCCGATCCAATGAATGCAGCCCCCCAAAAACACCCGAGAAGCTCCCCCCTTTCAGCTGTGAGTCTGAGCCAGTAACGAAGCCACGTGGTTGCGTTTACTCGCAAGTAGGCGGACTTGCCTTAGTCAAGGCAGGCTGAGAGGCTCCAAGGACGTTGGGATGGTCCTGATTCAATGAATGCAGCCCCAAAAACGTGGAGAAGGAGGTCCCCCCTCCCAGCTGCGAGTCTATGGAGCTCTATGGAAAGTGAAGCAGCCTCATGGCGCTTTACTCGTGAGTAGGCAGACGTGCCTTGGCTGGTGGTCAGGCCAGGCAAAGGGGAATGTGAGGACACCAGAATGGTCCTGATCTGATGGAGCTGGAGTGCACAAATGCTCCAGACGGCAGCCTCCCGCCCCCCACTAAAAAGGATAAAAAAGTGGCTTTAACTGGTAAGAAGAAGTTTTCTATTTTGCACTTGCAAAGCCAGGTGGGTCTTTGTATTGATATGCTTGAAACAGAAGAACTTTCAACTGGGCAATGGGAGGGCTGGAAATCTCACTGATTCTTTTTGGAGGGTTGTTATTGCAGGCAGACTACAGAGTAAGCTCCATTGACCACTATGGGACTTACTTCAGAGTAGACATGCATAGGATTGGGCTTACAGGCTGCAATCCTACCCACACTTTCCTGAGAGTAATCCCCATTGACCACTATGGGACTTACTTCAGAGTAGACATGCATAGGATTGGGCTTACAGGCTGCAATCCTACCCACCCTTTCCTGAGAGTAAGCCCCATTGACCACAATAGGACTTACTTCAGAGTAGATTCACTTGGTGGAACAGGACTGGCTCCCCCTTATGTAATTATTTTATTTTAATTTATTTATAATTATTTATTTTAATTTGCTTGATGATGTCACTTCTGGCCATGACATCACTTCCAATGGGTCCTGGACAGATTGTCATTCTAAAAAGTGGGTCCCAGTGCTAAAAGTTTGACAACTGCTGCAATAAGGTGCTAGTAAGTTGACATGGGGTGGTGGTGTGCGTGTGTGAGACTCTACAACTTTTCAAAACCACTAAAATCAGAGTTTGGAGGAATAAGACCATCATGTTATATATCAATCAATGCGTAATGAGGACATCCACTCAAATTGAGTGTTGGGCGGGTTAGGACAGACAAAAGAAAATATTTCTTTACTCAGCGTGTGGTCGGTCTGTGGAACTCCTTGCCACAGGATGTGGTGCTGGCGTCTAGCCTGGACGCCTTTAAAAGGGGATTGGACAAGTTTCTGGAGGAAAAAGCCATTATGGGGTACAAGCCATGATGTGTATGCGCAACCTCCTGATTTTAGAAATGGGTTATGTCAGAATGCCAGATGCAGGGGAGGGCACCAGGATGAGGTCTCTTGTTATCTGGTGTGCTCCCTGGGGCATTTGGTGGGCCGCTGTGAGATACAGGAAGCTGGACTAGATGGGCCTATGGCCTGATCCAGTGGGGCTGTTCTTATGTTAATTTCATGCAGAATGCAATGAAACAAACCACATTGAAATATCTGTTATAACAAAAGGTACAGCCAAAAAACCGGTGGGGACGGGGCAATGGTACATCACCACATCCACCTGGGGCGTTGCCCCGCCCACGGTGCGCAGGCCTCCCGCACCGGGTGACTCGCATCCTAGTGACACCACTGGTTTGTATAGTAGCATCCCTGCCTATGAGTCAAAAGAATACCAGACATGTTCGCTTGTACTGGTTTACATGGGTCATACTCTACCAACCACATTCTTTAAGAGTATTTCTGAATATATCCAGAGGCTTCAGTAGGAGTGGTGAAATTGTTCTACAGAATTTGATTTATGGATGCTAGCTTCTTTCCTGTGATTTTACATATCACAAGGTATGTGGTTCCAAAAGACAAGGGGTATATTTTATTTCCTGCTTCACTGTATTTTTAAAAAGAAGATCTTATGCAAAAATAGAACTAATGATATCTTCGTCACAAATGCAATTCCCACACCCACCATTGCGAAATCTGCACAGCACTGCAAGGGCTTAATACTAATACAATAATTTATATAAGCTATTCATTTATATACAAATCCTTTCAGTAGTCACTTATAAGAACAAGTCCACAGTTCCAGGCAATTCATTCTGCATGTTGCCTCTAGATTCAAACTACTACTACTAAACCAGTATTGCCTTGCAAGAAAAGAAAAATTATCAATGACACATACATATCCCAGAAAACCACAAGGAATTGTTAATCCATAGCATGTCCTGCAAATGTGACAACAATGTTGTCTATGAAGTACACTAAGCAAAGGCTTTGTTAGAACTTGAGTAGCGGCTGTGCTTGAACACGCAAGTTGGGAGCAACCTTCATGCCTCTACCAGGTTCTTGTGAAATTAGGGACTACAGCACCGGTTTTCAAACTCTCAGGGAGAACTTGAACTGCAGTAAGTTTCTGCAGGGGGTGAAGGCAGTGATGTGATTCCCAGGATTGCATTGCTAAGGGGACTGCAGGGACTGGGATGCACTGACCAATCCCTGCAGCAGCCTGTCAGGGGTGTGGGGAACCCTGTGAGAGTGTCTGCAGGGCTCCCTTGCAGCTTAAAAAGTGGAAGTGGAGTGATCAAACTCAATTTCCGCAAAACTGGAAGTAGAGCGCTATCGCTGTGTTTTCACTTTTAGAAGGCTGGGGAGCCCTGCAGATAGTCACTCAGGGTTTCCTACACCCCCGACAGGCTGCTAAAGGGACTCGTGAGTGCATCAGTCCCTGCAGCCCCCTTAGCGACTCGATCCTGGGGATTTCATCACTGCCTCCCTCTGCCCCCGCCCCTTAAGGGGAAAGTGGCCAGGGCTCACAGACTAGGGCATCGCAATGCCTCAGTCTGAAAAGCCCTGGGCTACAGAGTTACGATCCAGGCCTACAAAAAACCTCTCATCTGCAGCAAAAGGTCAAAGAAGGTCGTGCAATATGGTCTAGAATAGGGGTTCCCAACCTTTAGGAGCCCACAGACCACTGAGGCAAAATAGTCATGGATTATATGCACTTCCCTGCCCCAGTACCCTGCACACAAAAATACAACTAAATCTGCAGTAATTAGATGATATTTATTATTTATAGAGATTTGTGGGTTCCTGTTTTTGTGGCCAGCTAAGGCTGGGGCAGTCCATTCTCCTCCCTCTCTGGTGGTTCAAGGAGGAGCACTTGCTCGTCAAGATGCTGGAAGTAATCGAAGGCAATCATTTTTGTTCCTGAGACCCTGTGGACCACTTCTCAGGGTCTGAGACAACACCTGTGGTCTGTTGGGAACCAGTGGTCTAAAAGCTTCCAGGGTGGGATAACAATATTTTAAAATAAATAAAATCTGAAGGAGGGCCCCTAAAGTTGATTGAAAGAAGTGAACCAATTTCTGCCCAGGGCACAGTTGTATATATGCAGTGTTGAGCAGAAATGGCTTAAGCAGGATCACGTGTGGCAACAAGCTGCCACTGCAATGAAAGGGCCGTTAGCATTAACCATGGTTAACATCAGCACTGGTACAGCAGGTATGCAGTTAGCAGAACAAAAGTCCACCTGCAATCAATTCAGGTTATTTGCTGCTTCAGGTGGGAATAGAAATATACTACGAGAAAACTGTTAAAATACTTTCAACAAATATAAATAAGCTAAATCTGCTGGGAAAGTCAAGACAGCCTTGTGATTCATACTACCATGGTTGTGCAAATTTTTCCATATTTAAAGCCACCATGATTTTGAAAAGAAAAACATTTGGGGCCTCTGGTGACACACTAATTAGATTTACATCGTCTTCAATTTATGTGCAAGCTGACCTTGTTTTTGCAGAGGAAACCTGATATATCCTTTGAAATGTTGAAATAAAACACAAGGCACAGAGCTTAAACAAAAAAGGGTGCTCTTTTGGAAATTAAAATCAATTCATGGACAAGTTTATCAGAATTTTTATTCAAGAGCACATTTATAATTTTAAGTGAATGGGACTCAAGATGAATTAGTTATCAGGTTTCTTTAAATAATGATAAAAATCTGAGTTCCAAGCAGCATATCATTCAACTGTATGTACTGTGTGCATATGGCTGCAGATGAACATTTTTTTCCTCTAGGGGGAAAAAAGGTGCACAGATATCTCCATCAATGCCTTTCCACTTAATTCATAATAAAATTATATAATGCCAAGGGAAGAGTTGATTTTTCCAAGTGCCAGAGCTATTGAAGATCCCTATTTGTTCAACACAATGTTTGCCAAGCCGCAAAATGCACTGGTTAGAAGAGAAATAATTTTCAGTTTCACTTAACTGTAAAATGACCTTCCTATTCCTGGAAAAACAAACAAAAAAACCTGTGTGGAGATATAAAGGTCTGATACAATGGAGAAGGGTAGGCTGCTTACCCATAACTACCTATACTTCTTTTGACTGAGCATTTATGTACGAGACCAATATAGTGGAGTTGTGTGCATGCACAGAGCCAGCTTTGGAAGCTTCCTTGCCCCACATCTGAGTAGGGAAACCATGTGAGCAACCATATGTCACAAGTGCAGGTAGACTGTTCCATTCCCCCATTCTTCTGAGGTCTACCCCAAAATATAAACTGCCACATTTGAACAAAATTATTACAAATGTTTCTGTATCACTTTGCAATTTAAAAAAATCACAAATGGCATATCAAATTAAATAACTGAACAGTTCCCCATCCCACAAGGGCTCCCTTTAAAA
Organism: Tiliqua scincoides; assembly: GCF_035046505.1. Taxonomy (NCBI): domain Eukaryota; kingdom Metazoa; phylum Chordata; class Lepidosauria; order Squamata; family Scincidae; genus Tiliqua; species Tiliqua scincoides. The sequence goes on from NC_089822.1 coordinate 7,618,815, forward strand.
AAATGAGGAAGAAATATCAGCAAACTACCACTAGAAAAGAGGCTATGCCGGTGTCTATAGGGATAGTTGTCATCCCCCTGCTATAAATAAGACCATCCCTTCAAAAGGTACCACTTCACCCGGCTAGAAGGGGTAAGCTGGAGCTAGTCCTGCTGAGACAGTCAAGTAGGTTGCACATCTGCACAGATGACTACTCATGTTATAGGTAAGCAACCTGACCTCCTCCTTTGTGGCTTCTGTAACACAACCCATTTTAGGGAAATGTTTTACAGTCAGCAGAGTGTTGTGATTTTTAATCTCAGATGGTTAGAAGCGAAGCATTCTCTGAGCACAGCTGCTCTTTGGGGGACCTAATGCAGGGTTAGCTGCCTTGCTACTAACTCTGGGTTTCTATTTGCTTTCAATATTCTCTGTTCTGCATGTCACTAAAACACCAAAAGTCTCTAATGTACTCTCAGATGGAAATTCAAACCCTGTTTTGCTGTTGCTGGACTTCTCACAGCTTGAGGAAGGAGGGAGCACAAAACCAACATTTGTTTTTCAACATGACATACACAACCTCTCACAAAAGAAATACTGGAGCACCAGGCAGGTTCAGAATTCCCTCATTTGAGGTACAAGAGAAAATGTTGTTCTTTTAAATTCAGCAATAATACCATCAACCCCCAATGCCAGAGAAGTTAGTAGCATGACTTCAATTGTATTACAATTGGACCTATGCAAAAGGTCTTTAAAAAAAAGAATTAAGGCACTTAATTTACTGATTATTATGAGCACATGTGTGCATAAGTTCATCATATGAAAGCATGGAGATAAAGGAACAATTTTACTTTGTTTCATCTAGCCTGCTTTCAATATTAGCAATTATTGCATGCAATGTCAGATTTTGGTAGGTTTATTCACATTTAAGACTAATTTTTCACATAGTTGCTAAATCCCAACACAACAATGGGATCAAGTCTCAAAGGCAATTAGTAGCAAAATAAAATTCCAGATGTAATCAGTGGGTCTGATGCCCAATAAAAACTCTTGTAGTAGGGAACAGATCACGTTTTAAGCAGTATGCACATGTGAGGTTTTCAATTTTTTTTTCTGGAAAAGCTCCATTGCATTGCCTTTAAAATCTGTATGACAAAGAGGACAACTTGGCAGGTGACGTTTTCCCCATCATGGCACCGGCAGTCCAAATGCCAGTTTGTCACATCACTAATATAAAAGAACAGGAGTCCTGCCAGGAAAAACCTGGCAATGCTACATGGTGCACTCCTCTAAATCTCACACTAGATATGGCCCTAAGCATGTAGGTAACACTTCTGTGTATGAAAACAGTGTGTGGTTGGGTGTGAAATGGCATAAAACTTCAGCAGGGGAGAAAGGGGGCTTTAGTAACTTGCCCCCACCATGGTTCTGATTTTGATTGTGGGTCTTTCTGAATGCTGTTTTTAATGGGGGAAAAACCTTCCATTGGCTTTTCATGCAAGTTTTTTTCCATTAAAAATAATGATGGAGAGGCACTGCATTCAAGGACAAAGTACAGTGAGCCCTACTTATTTGAAAGCTTGGCATCTGCAGACACCTCCCCACGGAGGTTTCAGGTTGTCCTACTGCATACACAAGGGTATGCCTGCATATTTCCTCAAACAAAATATAGAAGCACTGTTTACACATTTAGGGTCACATCTAGTTTGACTCTTGAAGTTGGCCGGCCACTCATCCAGTCAGCTAGGGCCAGGTGCTGACAGCCACAGAGCTCTTGAAGCCACCTATGCCTGCTGGATCTATAGCCAACCCTCTACTGCCTCTACATAACAGCTCTTATGTGCTGTTAGTTTTGAAGTCAGTAGAGACTAGGTGGATTACATATTTTGTGGACTGGGGTCAGGTGTCTCTCAGCCAGAGGGCAAGAGAGGCCTAGCCTCACTTGGCTTAATGAGTAAATTCGGTGGTGGAAATTTGAATATGCAAAGGCACAACAAAATGTCTCACTCCTGGCCCCTGGCCAACAGGAATGCATTTCAAATGGAAACTGTAACATCAATACTGTGCTTTATTAGTGCCTCTTAAAACCACATTATTCTTTGTTGAGTTTATTGAATTAGAGTCTAGCTTTTATTGTGAGATCTCAAGTGAACATTCACAAATGATTGAATTTTGTTGTCATGCTTGCAACACAAGCGCTTTGCAGTCTATTACAATTCTTTTTTCTTGGTAAAGCAGCCCAAATTTCATTTTATATTAAAATGTTTAGTTTAAGGACAATAGTGAATATAGTCCATAATAGTTTCTACATGCATGACCGCTAGTTCCCTGAGCAAGAAGTTATAGGATAATTAGCTTACTAGTTTCTCCCCCCCCCCCCCCCCCAAAAAAAAAAATACTCATAACTGCTTCATTTCAGAGGGGAAGGGGTAAAAAGAATGAAACTTGCTTCTCTGCAGAGCTTCTGGATTGAATAATCTTTCATATATGAAATGAATATGTTAATGGACACTGCCAACCCACGAATGTAATCTAGAACAACGTAACGAAAACAGAGTTTTTAAACTGGCACCAATATTTGTTACACTCCTAACATGTAAACTTAAATTAGTTTCAGCTTTCAGGAATGCACTGTTAATGAAGAAGACCCAAATTCTTGTTTAGTTGGCACAAAATAACTATCAGTTAAAAAAAAAAAGTACAGGTTATTATTACAGTGTATAAGTGTATAAGTACAGTGCCTCATTATCCACTAGGGTTCCGTCCTGGAACCACTAGTGGATAAAAAAAATCAGTGGATATCAGGGGAAAAACAGCTTTAAAGATCCATTTCACATTTCTTATTCCTCCAGTCGCCCCAGAATGCATTGATATAGACACTATACTGCAATCAGCACTAGATGGGGTGATAATGGAATCTAGTGGAATGAAATTATAATTTTTTAACAGCTCAAAGGCAGGAAATTGAATTTTGGTGCTTTTTCCTTGTTACAAGGCATTTAAAAGAACCTCAGTATCAGTGGTGAGTAAATTCAGTGAATACTAAATCAAGTACAATCAAAACCGAGCTAAACAAATGCATTGGTAAAGCAGCTACCACGTTTTCCAGACTTGCAAAGAGAGTCCAACAAGAAGCTGACGGAACATACCAAGATCCAGGTCTACAGAGCTTGCATCTTGAGTACACTTCTGTACTGCAGCAAGTCATGGACTCTTCGCTCACAACAGGAGAGGAAACTAAACACTTTCCACATGTGCTACCTCTGACGCATCCTTGGTATCACCTGACAGGACAAAGTTCCAAACAACACAGTCCTGGAACAAGCTGGAAACCCTAGCATGTATGCACTATTGAAACAGAGGCGCCTACGCTGGCTTGGTCATGTCTTGAGAATGGGCGATGGTTGAATTCCAAAGGATCTCCTCTATGGAGAACTCATGCAGGGAAAGCGCCCTACAGGTAGACCACAGCTGCGATACAAGGACATCTGCAAGAGGGATCTGAAGGCCTTAGGAATGGACCTCAACAACCTTGGCCTCTGAGCGTCCCGCTTGGAGGCAGGTGTGCAGCATGGCCTCTCCCAGTTTGAAGAGGCACTTGCCCAACAGACTGAGGCAAAGAGGCAAAGAAGGAAGGCCCACAGCCAGGGAGACACACCAGGGACAGACTACATTTGGTCCCAGTGTGGAAGGGATTGTCACTCCCAAATTGGCCTCTTCAGCCACACCAGACGCTGTTCCAGAACCACTTTTCAGAGCGTGATACCATAGTCTTTCAAGACTGAAGGATGCCAAATGAATGATGATATCCTTGGCTGCCAAATCAGAAAATTTCTTCCATCAAAACAGCAAAACCTCCCATATAGGGAAACTGGTGGCATATACTCCACAAATGTTATGGTGAAAAGAAGCTAATAGAGATCAGGGCTATGATTTGTAAGTTCTCCCACTGCACACACCACACTTTTCCAAAAAGAAGAGCTGTTTGGTTGTTTAAAAAAAGTGTCAAAAGAGGGAAACAATCAAATTCAAAAAGTAAAGTGATGGTTAGGACGTGATAAACTACCTTGCACTTTGCTGCTCCTTGTACCCCAAAGAGAAAGGCGTTCAAGTGAACAAGGTTAAATCTGCAATCGCTGTGTTAAGAGAGCTGTTTCACACAACAAATCGCCAAGGGGTAGTGGCAGTGGTCATGAGGGAAAGCACAGAAGTACGATTGCTTCTAAAGATATTTGAAAACCACCACCACCCACCTAAATCCTGTGGCACAATAAATCTGTTAGGGTTTATTACAACGTAAGTTTTTGTGAACAAGAACTCAGGGAGCTTGAGTCTATAACCCCTGCTAACTGGTTAAGAGGCACTTTTTCAAGTGGTGCTCCTCTTTTATTTAGCAGGAGGAGAATAACTGGCCCACCTCACCCCAGCAGTGTCTTTTCTAGTGGCTGTCTGCTGGTGTTGCATCTTTTTAGATTGTGAGCCCTTTTGGGACAGGGAGCCATTAGATATTTGATTTTCTCTTTAAACCGCTTTGTGAACTTTTTGTTGAAAAGCGGTATATAAATACTGTTGTTGTTGTTATGACAACTTCTGTCACAATAAATCCCTTCATCCTCAGATATCACAAGACATGTTCTTTTTGCTACGACAAACCAACACGGCAAACCTTCCAATAGCCAGTCATCAACTAAAGGTATGGATGGGCACCAAACATTTTGCAACAGCAGGAACGATGGGCTTGTCGACATCTCTTTATAAAAACAAATACTGCAGAATATTTCATGCTTTATCCCTTGAGTATCCACAAATGCACCAAATGGCAGACCATGCTCTGGGAGTGAGGAGACAGTAACGTGCTGTACAGCAAGTGGCAGCATGTACTTTTGCATCCGTGACTTGGTCCTGCCAACTACCTTGCTTTTAGAACACAGGTGAACAGCAACAAATTTAATGTCTTCTTTCATGAAATCCACATACAGGTTGTTACATCTTATATATCATACCCCCCTACACAACACTTTGTAACGGTAGTTCTTTTGCAAGGATAACACTACCCTGAACTCCCACCCATCAAGAGAACTCTCGGCCACTTTGGTTTCGCCAAAGTCACTGCCTGAGCACTTTTCCAAAGCATTGCTAAGGCTGACCCATTTACAAGGTAAAATGTCTTTGACTTGGATAATGTTTGATTTTGTTTTGCTGATTTTTTTTTTTTTTGGTTACCTGTCTTGAGCCTTCAGGATGGGGTAGCTTAAGCCTACAAGTATCCCCTGCTTTTTCGACAGGTTAGGGACCAGAGCAATGGCAAAAAATGAAAATGATCAAAAAGTGGAATCAATTGGCTGCCTTGTAGCTGAGATAGAACTTTCTTTTTAATTTGTTACTGAGATTATTAAAAGATTTGGAATTTGTAACCCATTAGAAAAAAATAACCAGTACATTAACCAGACTCCCTCCCTGGTTGGCCTTGCGTGGTCTTGGTGCTGAGGTCACCTCCGTGGCCGGCAATCCTAGAAGAAGTGGCTGGCAAGCGCTGGTGTGCCACCTTCCTGGATCATTGGGTGACACAGAGGCCTGAGCTGAGGCCTGGCGAGCCCAGGGGCCGGTAGCTGTGCAGAAACCACAACACTTCCTGGACCCACAAAGGTCCAGGAAGGGCCAGGTGAGAGCGGACAGGCACTGCCACCATGCTGCGTCCTGTTCCAGCTCATCTTTGGAGGGAGAGGAAAAGAGCACTGGGTGGCACAGTGAAGCTTCCCATCTCCCCAAACTGGCTCCAAACAGTGGGGAATAGATTGAAACAGTTGAGCATGAGTCAAATGATTGACTACTGGGTATGAAGTGTGTCTAAAGAGCGGACTGTCGAAAATGGTCCATCCATCAAAAACTGGGGTTTACCGGTATCACTTAATGTAAAAAAGCAAATCATTGCACAGAATAAGTGCATTTGGACTATGCAGAATGCCCAGAATTAGAAATACTTGAAAAGGAAAAATTACCAAAAGAGAGCCACTTGGTAGATTTTGATAAACCTTCTTTCAAAAAAACATTCTTACGGTTGGCACTTGGCTATGAAGAAGGAAGAACATTAAAATTATTTCTGAAAAACTAAACTTGTGACTTGCTTCAGGCATGATCTTGTCTGGACCACTCAAAAAATTATGCGATAATGAATTTGTGATGTATCAGGAAGCCCCATAATTACAGTAATTTAATGGCGTCATTCCCTTTTTGATAATGCCTAAAGGGCGCAGTGAACGCAAATTTTAGTTTTTAGCTTCAGGCACATATTCCAGGACATACAGAAGTTTATCAGCTAAACAAAAGTAAAAGAATGTAAGAGCTCATGCTTATACATCCTATATACAGTTAGTCAAAGTGCTCATGGTGAGCAATATGATCCTTGGAATATTTCACATTACATGCGTGAAAGTAACATATTCAAATCCAGAGCAGCCGCAGCTGCTTTTCCAGTTTCTGAGGGCCCTTGGCAAAAGCCTTGCAAGGGTCCTTTAATGCCAGAACTCCCCCACGCACTGGAAAGGGCATCCACGTGCCATCTACCTCCCCCATCCCCCCATCAGAGTGCTTGGGAACCAGGCAGCAAACAGATGCAAGTTCTCCTCCATGCTGACAGCTACAGCTAGACTTGGGGGCAGTAAAGGATGACTCTTGCCTAGCTGCTAGCTGGTTCCCAGGTTATCTCCCCAGAGATTCATTTTAAACAGCAAGGAGATCTAACCAAGCAGTGGGCATGCACAAGTTTGTCTTCACTGCTGCCACACAGGAGAGAAAAGAAGGTCACATGTCCACTGTTCCTGCCTACTGCTCACTGCATCCCTGTTAACCACCCCATTTGGCCTTGACTGGCTGGTAGGACAACAGTGGGAGCAGCAGACCTTTCTGACTTCAGGAGTTGGGTTGGTTAGGCATGGGTGGGCAGGGAGTCCTGGCCCATCACACACCTATGGAGCTATTCCTGGCACACAGTTACATGTAAGCCCCACTGACTTCACTACAATTTAAGGCTACAATTCAGAGCATTCCATTAGGGCCTACATTTCTTCTTTTAATCTGTATACAATAATTTCCTATAAATCTTATTTTAATGTGAAATTTTGCTTTGGCTATCATACAAAAACAAAACTAATTGTGAACCCTCTGAGCCCATTTATTAACAGTATTTATTAACAGTATTTATATACCGCTTTTCAACTAAAAGTTCACAAAGCGGTTTACAGAGAAAAATCAAATAACTAATTGGCTCCCTGTCCCAAAAGGGCTCACAATCTAAAAAGATGCAAAAGAATACCAGCAGACAGCCACCAGAACAGACACTGCTGGGGTGAGGTGGGCCAGTTACTCTCCCCCTGCTAAAAAAAGGAGCACCCACGTGAAAAAGTGCCTCTTACCCAATTAGCATTTCAAGCAGGGGAACATATTTTCATTTATTTCACTATGTAAGCTGCTTTGTGAACTTTCTGCTGAAAACAATAACACAGAAGGAAAAGAATGCTAAGAGGTGGGCTGAGTAAGACAGTTTTGGTAGAGCAATTTGACTCTTTGAAAGCAGGTCAAAGTAGCCCAAAGGGCAGTGGTAGGTGCTCTGGTGGTAGGTCTGCTTTCGCCCAAGGTAGACTCTTGCACTATATTATGATTACAAGATGGTTCATTTGCTGTATTTATGGGTTGTATAACCAATGCATGAAACTGATAGCGGATTACTTTATCAAACAGCAAAACACTTAGAATTCTTCTAATAAAATCTTTCAACATTTTAAATTTACCAGACTCTCCCAAAAACATTTTCTTTTATTCTAATTTTTTGGCTCTCATGCAGACTAGCAAAATGATGAGAACATACACACCCATGTATATGTGTGTGTGTTTTAAAGCAAACACTGTCCTCATAGTTGCTTATTACCACTTATCCCACTGTATACATCAGAGTCTGCGAACATTTCAGTACAAAGGCCACATCATATATTTTACACGCTTTTGTGGGCTAAAAAAATCAGTTTTATAAATAAATGAATGAAATTTAAATTAAAGAATAAGTTTCACTTGGATCTTTTTTGTAATCAGCATGATATGATTCAGAACAGAAGCATGACGATTACAAAGAACAATGCTGTGTTTAAACTGAAAAATGATATAATGAGTAAAAATTTGCTATCCAAATAAAATGAATGAATGAATAAATAACTAAATAAATAAAAATGTCAAACGTTAGCAAAAAACAGCAATAAAAATATTTTAAGTTGCTAAGAGCTGGACAAAATCTTGTGGCGGGCCGAATGTGGCCCCCAGGCCGTAGTTTGGAGACCCCTGGTATACATGAAAACTCAGTTACCCTATTGAAACAAATCACACAAGCAAAGGGATATTTAATTATTGAAACAGATCACCCCAATGTGTATCAGATCACCCCAATTACTGAAACAGATCACCCCAATGGGGCATACATAAGTTCTTGAATCCATTTGGTTCAAGATAACAATGACTACAAGTGCAAAATCATATTTCATTACTCAGCATGTGAGTAAACCTGTGTTTGCCTCTGTTCCAAAACACTTTCAGGATTCTTCATAACTAGTTAGCTTCCGGAGAGCAGAACTAACAACCATGAGGTTCCCAATCCCATGGGTGCTGGGACATTTAAGAACTTCATTTTCCTTTTGCAAGTATCTTCCTCACATTTGAGTTTGTTCAGCAAACATGAATTTGAACCACAAGCTTGCCAAGATAACATGCATTTCTGCACTGAGGGCATATTTTCCCAAGCCACATACATAATTTTGGAAACTTCAATAAATACCTACCCAAAATACCAATACAAACATTTGACGCAGGCAAGAAGTTTATATCTAACAATGCTTTGTATCTACATTGAGGTCTCTAGTGTTGTGATATTACATGCCAGGGAACAGGGCTTCCGGTATCTAGGATGCCTTATGAGACCCTCCCTGGCAAGTTTCCCATGCTTCCTCAGGGTTGCTTTCCATGCACTCTTTTTATTTCCACACTGGGCACTCTGTACCAAAAGTGGTTTTCTCCACAGTCAACTTAACTCTTTCAGGTTAATCCAGCTCATTTCGTTTCCTCATTTTTTTCCTTCAGGTGGAACCCAAAACTTAAGCTGTCAGATATGGCAGCATCCAGGCAAGACTTTTCTCCAGCCTTCTCAGGATCTCTTTCTTGACAGCTCACTTTCTTAGTGCCTGTTGCCTGACGTGGCCACTACATGCAACAGCAGATCAACTCTGCCCCTCTGACGCAGCATTCCTCTTATCCTGGGCTTGTGCTAGTTACTTCATAGTTCAAACTAATGAAAATTAATTGCTACGCATGGAAAAAATGGCTTATTTATAATTTTAAGTTGGACTAGCTTGATAATGGTTTCTCCTGCAGCTAGATTCTCATCTTTGATTCAGACTATCCAACAAAATTCTATCATTAAAGATTGCTATATAGTTTGTTCTGTTCTAAGAAAGGAAAGTTGTTTCAAATTGCATGCCACATTTTCTTCTTCCCTTGACAGTCAAGCTGGTTTTATTTATGTTTACTGTGTGGTCTCTGTGCCATTATATGCTTCCATAGCTGAGATGCTGTTATTTCCATTCTGAATGCTCTCCATGTTCTGGTCAAATTTTGTCATGCAACTTTTCCTTGCTTTCCCAAAATTCTTGGCACCAATAATAAAACATTAAAGAATGTGTAGCATGGGTTTGAATGTACTATTTTATTCAGTGAAACTATACTAGGTTTTGTTCTTTGTAGCAATGTAGTTCACCCCTGAGCATTTCCATAAATTAGAAAAGCAACTCAGAAATGTACACAAAACACACACACACTTAAATTCTTGTGTTATAGCAAGGGTGCCCAAACCCCGGCCCTGGGGCCACTTGCAGCCCTCGAGGCCTCTCAATGCGGCCTTCAGGGAGCCCCCAGTCTCCAATGAGCCTCTGGCCCTCTTGTTGGAGCCCACACTGGCCCGACACAACTGCTCTCAGCATGAGGGCAACTGTTTGACGTCTCACGTGAGCTGTGGATGAGGGTTCCCTCCACTACTTGTTGTTTCACATCTGTGATGCAGTAACAGCAGCAAAGGAAAGGCCCGTCTTGCTTTGTGCAAGGCCTTTTATAGGACTTGAGCTATTGCAAGACCTTCATTCATTCATATAAGTCCATCTTTAATATATTCATTTATGTAAACTTATGTAAATTTATTCAAATTTTAAATGTAAATTAGTTCTTTTTTTCCCCGGCCCCCGACACAGCATCAGAGAGACCATGTGGCCCTCCTGACAAAAACTTTGGACACCCCTGTGTTATAGTATACATGAAAGTTTCTTTATCCTCACTGACTTTTGGGAACTGATGTTAATTACATGATGGTGTTATATTCTACGCTTTGGTATTCATTCATGCATTCTGGTATGTCAAAATGCTCTGCTTAGTAGTTAGCAACTGGCAGCCTATGGGCCAAATCTAGCCCACAGAGGACTAGCTTGAAGCTAAACAACAAATGCCACCACTATAGTCAAATATCTGACAGAACTGGTCTTCTCTTCCACAAAGAAAATCAAGAAACATACATGTATTATTTTTTAGTTCCCTGCCTTTCTCTTCTGAAAGAAGCAAGAAGCAGAGTAGGATCTTCAGACAAAGGTTAGAGACGGAAGTGAAAAGCGGTCTGGTACCCAGAAGTTCTGTATGTGACAACTGAGACAGGGCTGACGTTGCAACAGAAGCTCTGTGCCTCATTCTCTTCCTCTACCTCTCTTATGAATAAGCAATATATGAAGTGACATCACACCCCTCTTTTACAAACGGCAGCCAATAGAAGCAGGGAAACACTTAGCATGATGCTATGTCTTATGTTGAAGCATGATGATATGTCTAATTGTTGTCACAGTGAGAGAAAAAGGAGACATGAAAACTCCCATACTGTAGAGTTTCACCCTAAACCAACTGTTTGCAAATTGTGCTCTCGGGACCCTTGAGGGTCCCTGGAAGAATATAAGGGGTTCCTGAATGAGAACTCGTGTAATGGCAAAAAAGCTTCCCTGAAATATAACTTGCCTACCATTATGTACTTAATCTAGCACTGCTGCATTTCATGTGGGGTAATGGTGAGGCCCAGCAGGCCCATGAACTGAGAATGAATCCTAGAACATGCTCCAAAATATTTTGCTATGCTAGGCATTCCACAAGTTGATGTGGAAGAGGTTCCCTAAAAGTAAGACCTACTAAGGCATTTATATGCTGTGGGTCTTGAAAATTTATCTTGCAAAGTACAACTATGTTTCATTTTGATAGCACAAAATATGAGTTAGGTTATTCACTGGGCCTCAGAATATGGAACTCATTCCTTTTGTCTTAAAAGAAAGTGCACTGACTCCTAATCACCTGACAAGTCCATTTAAATGGACTGGATTTAATAATATAATAATAATATACAGTATTTATATACCGCCTTTCTTGGTCTTTATTCAAGACTTTATTCAAGGCGGTTTACATAGGCAGGCTTATTAAATCCATGCAGGGATTTTTACAAATTGAAAGAAGGTTCTTTCTTTCAAGAACCACTACATTCAAGGTGTTACACTCCGATCTGGTTTAACATTCTGGCCTCCATCCTCCCACGCTCCGAGCAGATGGAACAGCTCAGCTGCAGCTTGCCAGCTGCTTCAAGGTCGCACGGTGCCGGTGGCCTCGAACTGGTGACCTTGTGGGTGTTAATCTTCAGGCAATGGAGGCTCTACCCTCTAGACCAGACCTCCTGCCCCAATTTAGACTTTACAGCCCTAATGACTTTTGGGTGTGCAGCTCTCTGAGGTGATGGCGGGTAATCTGGGACAGAATGTTCTCCACTGACTTTGCAACACCAACTTTGGAATGCTCTCCCCAAGAAGGTTAACCGGATGCAGAGACTGTCATATTTTTGTTGCCACATGAAGACCTTTACTTGCACAGGCAGTTTAGTGTGTCTCATTTTAAAATTATTGCAATCTAGCAATTTTTCCCCTCTTTGTTGCTGGTTTTCTTCATTTCATTATATTTTTATTGATTAGTTTTAATGTGTGTGGTTTTTACGTATGTGAATCATCATCCTCATCTTCATGCATAAAGGGTCTGTTAGTAATAAGCTACTGGTGATCTTGCACCCACCCAACCACCACCCATTTATTCCCTATGGCATGCATAGACGAGTCACACAGAACATGCAGCATGCAGTAAAGGGAGAGCAGAGGTTAATAACCTGGAAGCATAGGATCTGAGAATGTGAGAACAAGTTAAAGACAACAGTTCCTCTCCATTGTCACTGAGGGTCGAGAAGCAATGCTGCAGCGTAGAGCAGTGAGAGTGGGGGAAATAGAGTTTGTCCAAGACATACACATATCTCCGCAAGTGGCGGCAGGTGTAACTGTAAGACAAGGGTAAAGGGAGGAACGGAAAAGAAAAAGAAACAGAAAACAGGAATTTTCCTTTGAGAAAGCTGCATCCAAACATGTTATTCTTTTTTTGCAATAAAAGTCAGTGGCAGACGTCAAACAGCAAAGCAGCAGTTTTTAAAAAAATGTAAAAGGAAGTTGTAAAGACAGAAAAGGGTGGATCATCTCTACAACAACCCAGGATGATTTCATTAGTGATGTAAAGGAGGGTTGCCGGCTTTGGAAGGGAAGGCATGTGTAAACACACCAGAGTTTGCAAATTTACTTTTGGAAAAAAAATTTAAAACCACCATTTCATGTGACTCGAAGACAAATGCTCTTGTGCCAAGACGCAGTATAAAATGTTATGGGAACAGTCACACAGCCTGTGTGGTTTTACACAAGCTGCCATCTTCAACTAAAGGAATGAAAAGGCCAAGCTCATTCCTGAATTACTGCTTTGAGGTTCTCATGGCCATCTTTAGAAAGCCAGCAGTTAACAATAACCCAGCATGCCACAATAGCTAGAGAGTTACAGGCTGGTTAGCCCTACAATCCATGAATCATCCTGGTCTAAGTTTTAGGACTGGTTAATTTTTTCCAGGACATATCCACACTTCCATCTTTGTGCTGCACATAATGAAGCTTCTTGGGAAATATCACTGGCTCTATTTGTAATTGATCTCTTGTGTAAGCGAGTTTCTCAGCACCAAGAATCAGAACACTAAAAGGGGCTATTCGGATGAGGGAACAGGGCTATGTAGATAGGAGCAGTCTTGATCCTCAATAGTCAAGTTGGGCTGCGGGGACCCAATGGTGTTTCCAAGTGGACACATTCCGGATGCATAAAGCACATTCTGTGCTTTATCCCCAACGCTGAGTCTTCACAGGGGAGATTGGGAAGGGACATCTTGTATTGTATGTAAAACCTCCAGTTATAAGACTCCATCTGTTATGTCAGGCATTCTGCTAGTCACACATAATGGACTGGAAACTGGCTTAAACAACAATGTCACACTCTAGTGAGATCAAAAAACAGATCCATGTGCAGGGCTATGCACACAGGGCTAGTATGATTTAAAATGTCTTTTAATGAGTTATATGAGACAACAAAAGCTGGTTGAAATCTGGGACACAGTTGAGATTTGAGGACGGGGAACAGTTTGGTTCAGACATTGGGATCACCAGCGACAGGTTTAGCTCCCATCACTATAGCATCTTCAAGTATGCCCCTATAATTTCACCCATAAATGAACAGTTACCATTTATTACTACAGAGAAAAGCAGAGTATTGCACTTGAAAACCATGTTGCAATGGGAGAAGGAAGATGGAAACGGGACTATAAGGCAGCAAGCCTATACACCAGTGGTTCTCACACATTTAGCACCAGGACCCACTTTTTAGAATGAGAATCTGTCAGAACCCACTGGAAGTGATGTCATGACCGGAAGTGACATCATCAAGCAGGAAAATTTTTAACAATCCTAGGCTGCAATCCTACCCACACTTACCAAGAGTAAGTCCCATTTACAGTCATTATTAAAAGAACATACATAGTAGCTTGTTAAAAGTACAGGTCTGTAACATTTCCCCAAAATGCAGTCACATCTCATGGGAGCATCAAGTCTAATATATTAAAAATAAAATATTGAAATGAATGGGGAACCACCTGAAATTGGCTCGCGACCCACCTAGTGGATCCCAACCCATGGTTTGAGAAACACTGCTATACACGCTTTCCTGGGAGTAAATCGTATTTAATACAATGAGACTTCTGAGTACATAGGATTGCACTGTGTGTCTCCATCCTGCCTCATCCACTTGCCCATCAACATTGGCAAACCTTTATTAAATCAGATTGATAGAGCTATGGAAGGGAACCAAGTACCTAAAAGTAGGACTTCTGCTTGCTTTTTCCAGCATCCACTCTTTCAAGTGTTTGTAGATACAGTCAGTGACATGCTCATGTTAGAGTAATTCATAGCTCAATTTGTGATTTTAAATGGCCATTTACAAGTTTGTTCAGTCTTCTCCCCTGCCCTACATCTTTACCGATGTAGCAAGAAATGGGTTGCTTTCTCCTCCATGGGGAGGAACTGAACACCAGAATCAGGACATGAGATGTACATATATCTGAATGTGGAACTGCTCCAACCCTTCTTTCAAAACCCTCATCAAGAATTCCTGACTTCTATGAAGAAAAACTGGGCCAGGAAGGTGGAGGGAACTGAGCTACATTGTACTCTAGGTTCTCATACTTTCTGCAAGGCTTTTAAAAACAGTTTTTTGAAAGATATACTTATATCCACATTTTATTACTAAAAGGAAAAGGAAGTGATTGAAGAAAAAAAATTATGTACTCACAGAAATTTTCTACTAAATTCCAAAAGCAACCAGAAGAATTTTTTCTTTATGAGTGGGTGAGGCAAGGAGACATGTGCTACTTGCAATAGATTGTGGGCTGCACATTTTCCACTTACGAACAGAAAACTTAATTTCTAGCTATGCGGCAGTAAAGCACTGAAATGTTTGATATCGCCATCTAAAAAGTTAGCAGTTGGAATGTCTGGGTAACTGGAGCCTGGGAAATCAGCAAGTGTGGTTTGGAGTTTTCCTATTGAAAACAGTTGTTCTTAGTTAAAGATGAAACTCTGCCATTTTGGAGATAATGAAACCAATAAAATATCTCTAGTGCCTTTTCAGTGTATAAAATTTTTCCAGGGTTATGTGCTGTATAAATCTGATGAGTTATTAGAAAATAAAATATCATCATCTGTTCTATTAAACCAAAAACACATCAAAATTCTCTGTGTTCCTGAACTACTATGTTGTATAATCCAAAATAAGATCCACAGGCATGTGCAGCCAAACCAATAGGAAAATAAAACCTCCAGAGAACAAGTAGTTTCGAAAGGATATTCGAATAACTATTTCAGAGACCAAATAACTATAACCAGCTATTTATAAGATGGCCTGCCAGAAACACTTCACTTAACAACTCACCAGCTACTCATTTTCACATGCTTACATACTCCCAGAAAGGACATGTCTGAGATCTCAGGATCCTCAACACTTCCCAATAGCTACTTTACATAATTTCTAATAATTATTTTCAGAATTTGCATGCCCTTTCAGTCGAAAGTTTCCAGAACAGCAAATAAGGAAATGCAATGTTGAAATTACACATTAAACAATAAAACATAAAACAATACAAGTTTGCTATAAGGGCACAAGAAGCTCAGTTGACTCAGGGTGTAATCCTAATTTGCACTGGAGCAGGTAGGTGGTCTGTGCTGTATCCAGCATAAGGTAGGGGTTGGTTGGAGTGCAACTTGGAGTAAGGAAATGCATATAACCTTACCCCATGTCCGTGCAAGCCACCCCATGGGGCCACCTGGATCTGTGCCAGCAAAATTGCTGATGCAAATCCGAGTGATAGATACTTTATTTACGGTCATCCGACCAGCTAGACACAGACAACAAAACAAAATACACAGAAAATCCGAGTGGCCCAGTGCAACACCGGGCTGGCTGGGGGGTGGGGTGTTAGGATCTAAGTTGCTGAGGCCAGTTCCACCTCCTTCCCAGGCTCAATTCTCCCATTCGGCTGTCCTTCTTCTGCCCAAAGAAGCACCTGTTCCTCCCACCACACTATCCAATGCTCCCATACCAGCCTTCCCAAGTCGATGCGAACAAACTCTCACCAGGACAGGATTTGATGCCAGCAGGCCCCTTGCCAGCTCTCAAGTAGCCACAAATGTATTTTATGGCATGTTCGCGACAATCAGGAGCTGGTGCAAGGGACTTACACCAGCATTGGGAAGGGGGGCTTGGTTTGCTCTGTCAGTCTTTCAATCTACATGGTGAGTACATTTATTCCATTCATGGATTTATGTTCTTTTTATCCTTATCTCAAAAGTCAATTTTGCAGCTGACCTGGAGCTCAATTCTGAGCTCTTTAGTGCTGGTGGTAGGAGTGCATGGCCAGTGCTAGGTGTTACAAACATGCTGTAAGGCATTTCTGCAGCACCCAGAGAGGAGGGGCTGCCAGCGCTGGGTCAGCACCAGTTGGTGCTGAGCCACAGCGCGACTTGGAGGGTTGGCCAGTGCTCCAGCCATACTGACCGATGATAAGTAGTACTGCGGGAGGCGGGGATTAGGTGGAATGCGAGAGGGAGGAACTGGGGTAGGAGGGGGTGGGACCAGCAGAGGTCTGCTCCACCAGTTCCTGAACTCTGTGTCAGGCCAGAAGGCCCAATATGGAGTCTCTCAACTCTGGGCCAGCAAAATAGCCAGGGCAGACTTGAGAAGCCCCATTGTGGGGCTTGTGGCTTTCACTGGGAAAGTCCCTTCCCCCCAAGGAGATCTCCAGTGGTTGCTGCAAGGCGTTAGCTGCTTTGGTGCTGCTGCACCCGGCGGTGGCACCACCTTTAGAATTGGGTTGCCCAGTTTGTAAGAAATAGTAGAAGAGGGTTGTTCTTGAGGAATGCTTTATTATTTCAAAATTCTCACATACTGACAGGAAAGCATTTAATTGGTGTAGTAGCTAAACAATAATAGGAACAGTGCTTATTTCTTCACCAATACTGTACTAGCAAATGAGGTGTGTTCTACTGTTTTATTGTTCTTATGTTGTTTTACTTTGCCACTATGTTTTAAACAGTGACTGCTGGTTGCCTTGCGAGACCCATTAGAGGCAGGATGAATATTTAAATAAATATTTATAAGGAAAGTAAAGCACTATAGTTAGAAGTATTGCTAAGCCAGTTTCAAAATTTAAAATATTTTACAAAGACTGAAACCCCATGAACATTGACCAGAGGTAAGTACAACCAAACACAGCGGAACTTGCCTCTGAGATTGTGAATTGTCTCTGCGTCACTTCAGATGTTATATTTTCTAACACGAAGATCAAGCTTGATAAAAAAGTACATACTCCTTAATGGCTGAAGGGTAGCACAACTGTACTTTACACCGCAAATACAACCATCAGGCACCTGATATGAACAGCGGTTGTGCAATCAATGTACTTATGGCAAAAAGAATCAGAAGAGAGATTGATCACTGTGTGGGAATTTTAACAATTGAAGTGGTCCTAAAATAAAAACATATTTGAGTTGATTAGTCACACATCATAACCCAGAAAGTGTGGTTTGCTTTTAAGGAACACAACAGTATCTATAAATCATGGCTTCTCGTTGTTGTCTTTCACAGTTAATCTGCTACAGTAAAATGCTTTCAAGTTGCATGCTAATGGGTGGGTTTTACTTATACTTTAAAGCCATTTTAGTTGGCAAAGTTCAGATACTAGCTTCCATGTCTTAAGACAGCAGTGGAAAGGAAGAGTGGCTTCTCAAATTACATGCTCAAAATATGGGGGAAGACTACTCCTGCTTCCCTGCGACATTCAAAACTGATGGGTTCCAGAACTTCCCCCTCCATTACTACTACTACCTAGGTGAGAGCGAATGGCCTCTCCATGATAACTGACATTGCTTATTGGAGCATCCAATCAGATGGAGAGATCCCAGTCAACCCTTATGTGCAACTGTGCTCAGTGCCACATGAACAAAAATATTTTCAAACCTTCATTTAAACATTACATGGTTTAAATGTTCATTTAAACATTACTGGCAATTTCTATTATGAAAGGCTGCGGAATTGAAATAAACAAGCTCGGCTTTTCGTTGAGGACTCAAAACATACCTGTTTCGTCTGGTTTTTGGTAGATAGGTGGCTGTTTGCCGTCTGCACCTCTATAATGGTGCTGTGGCTTAACCGCTTCTCTGGATGAATATGTTCCCCCTCCCTCATGGTTTGACAATGTGTGTTGGGTTTTTACTCTGTTTTAATGTCTTCTTTTTTAATGTTTAGTGTTTAACCGTTAAAATTAATGTTTTAATAGCTTTTATATTTTTTTCTCCTCTCTTACTGTTATGATGCACTGTACATTTATTATGTAGCTTTATAAGCCGCCTTGGGCATTTGCTTCAGCATGGGAAAGGTGGGATAATTTTTCTAGTAGTAGTAGTAGCAGTAGTAGTAAACACGTCCTCCCAGACTGGCTCTGTGATATCAAGTGCTTATTTAAGAAACTCTGAGCAAAAAGAAATTTGTGAGACAGTCAGTTTGAATGGCCAGAGGAATTCAGATCCCTGTCCTGATTTTTAGATAGATACAGGATATAAGAATGTCTTATATTTACATGATATGAGAACATGCAATGCCAATTTAAACAATGTCACACACACTTTCTACGCACAATTGTACAGTTGGATTAAGAACGAAGGCCTTGTACTTCCTGTGGCAAGGGAGTCGCACAAGTCCTTCCCAACTGATGGGAAGTCCTAACCAACTGATGGGTTAGCTGAGAAACAAGGGACCACACTGTCACGCTTTCCCTCCCCAGCATCAACTCTGAGGAAACTTGGTCAAAAAATGCTGTGAGGAACAGCCTAAACATGGGCTTCTCTTGCATGGCCCCAGACCTCCCACACTATCATAGGCAAGTGAGAAATGATGCTGCTGCAGCTCCCAAACCACCAGAATAATGTAAAACCCCAGCCTACTATATAAGCACAAAACAGAGCTAAATTAATCTCCTTTTTAAAATGACAGATTGGTGTTCTCAGGTAAGACAGATCAGTAGTGTTAGTAAGTGCAAGCTGGCATAAAGCAGCACTATCACAACATATTTAAACAGAAATAAATCTCCAATACTGCCTTTCAGTATGGTGGGAGGGTGAAAAAAAACAACATGAAGATGATAAATCTGTACTTGCATTAAAAAAATAAGGTTTTGATTTGCAAATCTTCAGCACATGCACATCACATATGTTTGCTCAGAGACACTCTCATGAATGGTGAGCCACAAAAAACCAGTTCTGCTAAGCCTGATTGTCCGACCACACACATGCACACATGCTATTCTTTGCAATGTAAAATATTTTTAATCCAAACTGCCTCTCTGAAAATTTAGTCATCAGGTCGACATGTGACACAGCTTTTGTCTTTGGAAAAAATACCAGTGAAAGTCAAGGCTAAAGTAACTTGTAACTTATATGCAGTAACTTATATTTAACATGCAGTGTGCCTGAAAATTGCACACACATCTATAGAGGGGTGGGCAATGATGGGATGCCAAGGTTTTAAATTTGCCTTATATTGTGGTAACCCACATTTTGGGAGCATCCCATTGTGATGTTTTGAAAGAATCAGTAATTTTAAAAAATCCTGTATTTGCCTGCGAAACAAGATGGCAGTGATGGGGTGAGCATTATGTAACCTCCAGCCAAACACAAGGGTGCTTTAGATATTATGTATGATTTCCGAAAACACAACCTCCAACTTCTGTAACTGTATGAATGTATACACAAGTACTCTGCAAACATAACAACAGATGTCCTTTTGGGAAGATTTTGTTTTCCCCACCAAAGTATGGAATATTATTTTCCATTTAAAGAATTAAAACTCGTTTTTAGAATAGGAAACATTTCTAATTAAAATATAAATCAATCAATCAGTGGCAATGCTTCAGTCTCCATCTACCTGAGTTAACCAGCTCTGCTCAACATTTGCCTTGGATCAGGGCAAATTTTTCAAGATAAAGATAAAGATAACAACAACAACAACAACTTTATTTATATCCCACCCTTCTCCCCAAAAGGGACCCAGGGCGGCTTACAACATGTTAAAAACAGATTAAAAAACATAATTTAACAGCAAATAAAAACAGATTAAAACACATTAACAGATACCATAAAAACAGTAGTCAGACAAAAAGTCAGATAAAAAGAGCAAAACACAGCAAATCACAGAGGAATCAGGCCTGTAAAAATACTAAAAGATATAGAAAAGCTGTTAAAAAGGCCATGAACTCAGAAGACTTGTTTAAACAAAAAGGTCTTCAGGCCTCGCCAAAAAGTCTCAAGAGAGGGAGCCATTCTCAAGTCAAGGGCAAGGGAGTTCCATAACGTTGGTGCCACTACTGAGAAGGCCCTATTTCTTGCCGCCGCCCCACATACCTCCTTAGGCGGTGGCACTTGTAAAAAGGCCTTCTCTGATGACCTAAGAGGACGAGCCGGATTGTATGGAAGTAGGCGATCTCTAAGATACCCTGGCCCAGAGCAGTATAGGGCTTTAAAGGTCAAAACCAGCACTTTGAATTGGGCCCGGAAACGAATGGGCAGCCAATGCAGCCCCCGGAGAAGCGGGCTGACAGAGTCAAACCGCCTACCTCCAGTGACCATACAGGCCGCCGCATTCTGCACTAATTGCAGTTTCCGAACCGTCTTCAGGAACCCTTGTGTTGAAGAGACTCTAAAACAAAAAATCTTGCTTTAGCTACTACTGTAAGGATGGAAGAGTACTTAAAGGGTATTTGCAATATCTTGGGAGCTTTATTATCTGAAGAACATGTTTCTTATAAGCAAGTAATAGCCTTCCCAATTTTCTAAAAAAGTAAATGTTTTTATCCAATTTATACATTTGTGTCGCCAAGTGTTTGTAGATACAGAGATGCATGGTTCATGGGTTACAGAGGTTTCTATTGATTATGAGTTCCTGGAAATATAGCAGTACCACCTAGCAAGGAAGGCTGACTACAACCCAAGACAATGAGCATCTAATAGCCAGCATTCAACATTCAACTGCTGGTGCATGTCAACATTCATCTATGAACACTGATAATCCTTAAGAAATTCTGTACATTTCCAAAAAGTCACACAAGTAACGTTGACAACAGTATACCTGTACATGTGATTGCCAGGATTCTCTTATGCATGCCCCTAAAGTGGGAGGAAATTTATTTATTTCCAGACATTCATAAAACTCATTTGAGATTGCCAGATTTCTTATATGAATGTGGACATTAACCACGCTTTGGACTTTCATGGTAACATATACACATATGCACAATAAAAAGCTATGCTTTTGTGAGCTGGCATTGCTTAAAATCACCATAATAAAGACAAACTCAGAAGTATTCTCATCACTGAAAGTGGCAAGCTGTTCCAATATTTTGACTTTCAGGCTTATACAGGTCTAAGCAAAGTTGAGAACACCAAGCACATATAGATTATATTACAGATAATGCAACTGTTACTTATAAGTAACAATCTGTGTTTTTAACACACAACAAGATCACAAATGAAATGCAAATAAAGAGAGACCAACAGATGACATTTCAGTGTCTCAGACAGTAAAGAAAAACAGAAGGAAGGGGGGAAATGGTTAAGAGATCCATAACTAAAGTAAAAACTAAGGGCGCAATCCTAATCCACTTTCCAGCACCGATTTAAGGGCAATGTAGCTCCGAGATAAGGGAACAAACATCCCCTAACTCTGAGGAAGCCTCCGTGAGTGCCACCCAACTGCAGGATGTAGCCCACGTCCCATTGGCACAGCTCTGTCAGTGCTGGAAAGTGGGTTAGGCTTTGGGCCAATGTCTTGGTTTTCCAAAACAGAGATAATTCAATGGGACCAGCTCTATACCTATAAGAATAAAAGCATTACAGAAACTAAAGAGCAAAGCTAGAGCAGACAAAGAACTGCTGAACCATGTAGAAAATGATGTAAAAGAGCTAAAGGGGAGTATTTTTATTTGTGCAAGAGAAAAGCATAGTAAGTTTAATCATTTTGCATTTTTTAAAAATGTTTCTCAGAAGCCAAGCTTGATTTCCCAATCTGCTTAATACATCCTACTGTAATGAGCATGTTCCCCTTAGGCTGATAATTTGTTCACAGCAGCTGATTCTTCAAAATCATTTAAACATTCTACACTTAAATAAATCATTGTTTACTCTGTTTAGCAGCAAGGTACTGACAGTTTATATTTTCTCCCATAGGTAGATACAGAAAGCACCTAATGGCTGCAAAAAATGACAACGAAACAAATGCTCTCAAATGAAATCATTTAGTGTTTCCCACAGTTCTTCATTAGTAGATTTTAACTAGCTCATTTAAGTACTAATATTGTATTGTGCTATGTTATAAAACATTTCATTTCTCCAGGAAAGCAATGTGTTTTTCCAAAATGAGAGCCCTACACAAACTGGCAGGAAGATTTGCAGACCAGCCAGGAGGATTTGGGCAGCTTTCGCTCCACCTAATGAAATACAACCATGTCAACAAAAACAATTCTGCCAACTTAAGCTCCACCCACAAAGGGTTAGACTGTGGTTTCTGATGCAAGCACATTGCTGCCTTCCTATCCTGAAACCCCAATTTCCTAAGTACAAGCACTCAACACTGCCTTTTGAACCCAATTTCAGGGCCACTATCAAGCACGCACAGAGTTGAACCACTTGGCAATTAAAAACATTAACAACATGTGCAGGCATAACAGACATCAATATATATCAGACATCATAAGCGCTGACAACCGCTCCAAACCAAACACATAATTACTATCACATTTCTAACTTAGACAAGCAATTCAGTCTAGACTAGTGATTGTCAAACATTTTAGCACTGGGACCCACTTTTTAGAATGACAATCTGTCGGGACCCAAGGGAAGTGATGTCATTGACCTGGAAATGATGTCATCAAGCATGCAAATTTTATCACCCCTATATAATCAAATCAAGTAAGTTAAAAGTATAAGTATATGTTCAAAATTTTATTTAAAATTAAAAAACCCACCTAACCCAAGTAGTTGCTGATCTGTTAAAAAAAACTCCCCCCAAACACCTTTAAAGGCTGCAATCCTATCCATTCTTACGCAGGAGTAAACCCCATCAGCTGTCATCATTAAAAGCATATACAGAGTAGACTATTAAAAGTTCAGATCTGTAACATTTCCCCAAATGCAGTCACATACCATGGTAGCATCAAGTCTAATATGTTAAAAATGAATTTATTTACGAACATTGAAATGAATGGGGACCCCCTGAAATTGGCTCACAACCCACCTAGTGGGTCCCAACCCAAAGTTTGAGAAACACTGGTTTAGAAATTTGACAGAAAATATTCCACAAGGCCTTGTGCCCACTGAAGTCTGATGTTGAGAGGCTGCCCATCTGGACAATCTGTCTAACCCGTGACCTCTTTGGCCTCCTGGTTCACAGCACCCTTCTAATGGAACGCAGTGTACTTGGATGCTTGCACCAGATGGATAATGAGGGTATTACTATCCTGCCAGGTGCCTATTCCTGTGTCTCCAGAAGGTTTGGCCATGCTTAAACCAGGATTCAATAGTATTTCTATGCTGGGAATCATAGATATTAGCCTAAAACCTTAACTCCATATGCTCTACACACCAGGACATGAACCAATTGTCATCTGATAAAGCAAGTAAGCACACAGGGGAAACATGATTGTTGTAGCAAACCTAAAGGCATGATGATGTTATATAAAGGCTGGGTCTCGTTGCAGAAACCTATTAGATTTGGTTCTGTAACGGGATCTTTTTCTTCCTTGTGGTAATTTATCATTACAAATGTCTGCCCTCATTTTAATAGGTTCCTCATCTTGTTACAATACTTTCCACTAATCACACTGACACCTCCCAGAACTAGGATAGCTAATCAGCTTATAAGATTCACCACAGCTGAACTAGGTCATCAAGCTACTACTAATACCATTGGCATATGCTTCCTTTTGTTTTATGCCTCTGAGGTCTTTGTGCATTATTTCTGAACTCCTTTGACTAGCTGTTATGCTGATATTGTGAACAGAACCTCCTAAGAGCCAGAAAGTGCAATGGTCCAGTTTGGTCAGAGCAACGCAAATGCTCACCATGAATTACATTTATTTTACACACTGACAATGAGGACAAATTACGCCAAATTCAGCATCTTCAAGGTCTATCAGTTTCAATGGGAGAACTAGACATTTATGTATGTATATATAAAGGGGGGCCATATCCACGGATCATGGTTTCAGTTATCCACACCCTTCACAGACAAGGGGGGCTGTGCTCCCTTTACCTCTGGAGGCTCTTCTGAGCCTCGCAGAAGCCACGCGCGTCTGCCTGAGGCCTTTGTTGGCTTCACAATAACTGTAAAGCAGTGTTTCTCAGACTGTGGGTTGGGACCCACTAGGTGGGTCACGAGTCAATTTCAGGTGGGTCCACATTTACTTCAATATTTTATTTTTAATATATTAGACTTGATGCTCCCATGGGATGTGACTGCATATGGGGAAATGTTACAGACTTGTACTTTTAACAACCTACAATGTATATTCTTTTAACTATGACAGTAAATGGAACTTAATCTTGGGTAGGATTGCAGCCTAGGATTGTTAAAAATTTTCCTGCTTGATTATGTCATTTCCAGTCATGACATCACTTTTGGTGGGTTTTGACAGTTTCTCATTCTAAAGAGTGGGTCCCGGTGCTAAATGTGTGAGAACCACTGCTGTAAAGACATAGAAACGTGCCTTGCAGTTCTGCCGAAAAACCGGAAGTGACTTTTTTAGGCCTAAACAGCCATTCCAAGGCCCACAGAGGCCATGGGCGGACCTGCGTAGCCCCTTTGGGCCTCAGAAAATCCTCCAGAGGCAAGGAAAGCACAGCTCCCTTTGTCTCAGGAGGGAGGGAGGCGTCCCCCGTTACCACAGTTTCAAGTATCTGCATGGAGTTACGGAGTGGAACCCCTTCGGATACCAGGGCACGCCTGTATATTAAAGTGCCATCCGTGTGCCCTACAAAGTGTAAGATAACTGGTTCCTGAACTGAAGAGCTTAAAATCTAAGAGACAAGAGAGGCAGAGGAAGGGGAGAGAAGTGGAAGCAGGAAAAGATGGAGGAAAAACAATTATTTCATGTGCAAGTGCTAAGACTTAGCCCCGGCTGGCCCAACTGGGTCTTTTGCCCCTTACTCACCACTGCCGCCTTTGCTAGGGGGTGTGCATACACATTCTCTCCCAAAAAAGTTCCTTACCTCCTCACTCTGCTTCATCTTCACAAGGGGTTTAAAGGGAGAAATTCCCTTGAAACATTAAAGTCCATGTGAGGAGAGCCCAAGGATGGCAGCAGATGATCTAATTCTCACATTTAGCGAGATGATCAATGAGGTTTGTACTCAACAGGCTGGAGAAAGGCAGACTTTGAGTGCAGGACAACTTGAATCTGCTCCCTTTGCTCCCCCAACCATCCACTGTTGATGCAAGCTGCATCAAGATGCTTTATTGCTGGGCTGGCCATGGGCTTAGCTACAGTTATGTATGAGAACTAGAGGGCTGTGTCAAAGGACTAGAGCAGTGGTTTCCAAACTGTGAGCCGTAGCTCCCTCAGGAATGGCAAAAACCAGCCAGGGGAGCCATGGAATCCTTGTAAAAAAATATGCTGCCCTACACAATGTATAGGATTGTAGCTCTAATGGGGAGCCATGGCCATTGGCCCAGTAGGTCAAGGGAGCTGCCAGTCAAAAAAGTTTGGGACTAGAGATTATGTTGAAGGAATAAGTCCTGGGGCAATATGCTGATCAGCTACATGGCTGCATGTACTGCCCAGCAACCAATACAGTTTCCCCCTTCCCCTTACTACATGTTTACACACACCCAATATTGGATATTTATGCACACCCCAATACCCACTGTAGTGTGTACTGTCTTGGCTGTCCCATCCTTATTAAATGCCAATCCATGGAAGCATGGCATGAATCATTGCACCTGGGTTCCTATGTGCATTCAAATCCCTCATGTGCAACTCAGAGCATGCCTAGTAACACAATCATAAACTCATACATGAATCATAAAGTGAATCATAAAATTCACAAAGCTAAACTTATGGCATTACTAGTGAAGTTTTTCTGTCTTCACACACACTTCAGAGCTACAGCTCACTCTTCAGCCTCAAGCACAATAACTCAGGGGACACAGCTTCTATCCAAAAGCAAAGAAACTGGATGATTCAATGAATGTCAAATTCACCGTGAACAGACCAACAACCAGACACAAAGAACAGACATACAGCAAGACACTGATGCAGGCTCTCAAGATGCAAACTCTCAAGAATATGGATGGTCATACTTAAAGAACAGCTACTCTAAATAAGAAACCTGGAACCTGAAGTCTACTTCAACAAGCTGTGTAACAGGATAATTATCTCTTTGTAGTTTGACTTAAGACTCTTCTAAAAGAGTCAGATGGCACAGACAGATATGTGGGGACCTAGTCTACACACACACACACACACACACACACACACACACACACAGACAGACAGAGCTTGCATGCCTGGTTTTAATTTTGACTGGGATTCATGAGAACTAGGAGTGGTGTATTCTCACCTGTTCCTTTGCTTGGGAACTTGGCTCTTAAGAACTGTTCTGAATAAACTCTTCCCTTCAGTTCAAGTCTCCTGTCACATTTTACTCTCTTGAAGACAGAACTGGATATGTGTTGACAGTTCTGCCATGTAAAAGAGAGTCTTTTTTTTTTACGGAGAGATCTGCTGCAGCCCTTCATCAGGTGCAGACCTTCCGACTAGAAAAGGCATATTTCAAGTGGTACACTGAAACTGTTCCTCTTGGCACGTCTACTCATGAGTAGATCAGTTGGCAGGAAGGGTTCCAGCCTCCCACTTGAAATGAAGTCCTTTCCAGTTGGCAAATCTACCTGAATTAACAGCTGCAGCAAGGGGTTCATCCCAGACAGTGGACATGAGTCCTCCCTGTCAGAGGGTCTGCTGTCTCCATTTTGTCTGCTCAAATATTTGAAAAGAAACTGATCTTCCTGCAATCAAAACTGGGACTGGAACACTGATGCAGTATCCTTACCTAAGATGCTGGGGGGAAAACCTGCCATGTCAGAAGTCAGAGTCTTCAATCGCTTGTTTAATGGACGAGCTACATACCCTGTGCGAACTTTAGTGCTTCACTTCTGTTTTTACTTTTAGAAAAGGAGCTTTGGGAGAGGATGACTGCGAGTGGAAAAAACACCAGAGGAGGGGGCTGCTTGGTGATTCCTCCCCACTGAGATTCAACTACATGTTTGCCCTTGCAAACACGCAGTTAAAACAATATGGAGGGGTAACTTGAAAGAAGCAACTTGGAGCAAGGAAATGGCCAGTGAGAAAAGCAGTGAGTTTCTTCCTCATGCCAGTTCTCTACTTCCAGTTGTCTGGCTCTTGAAGCCAGTTTTCCTAAAAATAATAATGGCATTGGGATTCAAATATGTCCAGTCAAGCCAAATTTTCCCCTTGAAAATTCCTGAAAATCTGTCCCAGTTTCACTATCTTATTTTATTGGTATATAATTTAATTTCCTTCATATGCTGTCAATAGTATGCAATTCTATTCACTGATGATCCCCACAAAACATTTGGTGCTTCTATAATAACTTTTCTTTCTTGAAACAATATTGACCCAGTGGTTTTAGAGTTTAGCTGCACATGCACTTAATAGTGCAATTAGATTGCACTGTTGGAGGGTTAACTTTAACTTTAAATGACAAGGGGGGCAGTAAAACCAGATGAAACCACAGCAGGGGGTCTGGAGCTTTTAATAGTTTGCCCCATTGTTCAGATTCAAATCATGTCCCCATGGTTTTTCGTTTAAAAAATAGGCCATATGGAGCATGAAATCAGAAGCCAAGCTGTGGCAGGGGCAAACTACTGGAGACCCTCCCTCCCACTGCCCTCCCACTGCAGTCTCACCTGGTTTTCCTACGCTCTCCAATTTGATATTTAAAGTTAAAGTTAACACTCCATCACATCTAACTGCACTATTAATAGGGGCAGGCTAAAACGACAGAAATGAAATATCGCAAAATAACCTTGAAATTGTGCTTATAAAATGAAAAACACAATATCCTGCTCAATTAACAAAATAACACCAAATGTACCTATTAAAGTGGCCGTGGAGTGGACTGTTCTGAGTGCTTCTTACTTTGTTTCTAAGCCCCTTATTCCACATGCAGCTCTGTTGCTTTCTCCTAATAGCTGTAGAGTCTTTTGAGCGTGCTCAAAAGCTGCCAAGGAAAATGCATGGAGCCCTATAGAAAGTGAAACTGAGCCACACAGTGCATTTACTCACAAGTAGTCCACTCCAAATGCACCACTACCAGAATGCTCCCAATCTGATGAATGCAGAAAACACCCCAAATAAAGGCTCCAAAAACTCTTGAGAAGCCCGCCTATTTCATGCTAACAAATGTATAAAACCAGGTGTAATAGTCTACTAAGCACAGATGTAACGAGGCTCTTAGTTCAAATGACCAAAAACTTTCTGCACGTGCATACTCCAGAGATTAATTCATAGCATCTCTCCAAAAGAGAGCTCTTTCCAGTAGGCTGAGGTGACCTGATCGCAACTTTCCTGCCTGTCTTGAGCAGGCCATTCTGCTGTTTTACAAAAAATGTTTGACTACACCAGTTTATTGGTATGGCAGCAACGCAATTCAGCAGAAAATGGGCCTGCCTCATATGAACCTGCTTGTTTGTTAAGATCATGTTCAGATGATGATATTCAAAGGTCAAGCAGGTGGTAACTAGGAAGGTGGATTTTTTTGTGGCAGCACCCCAACTAGAATACTCTGCCCTCGAGGCTGTTCAGCAGGCACATAAGTGCCATGCTATGCCCATTTGTTTGTCCAGGCTTTCAAAGCAAAAGGTTGCAGCTCATATAGAGATAATGTACTTTGCATGCAAAAAAGCATACATAGATCTCTGCCATCACAAGAAGTTTCTTTTGGGCCCCTTCCCACATGAAGAGGAGAAGGGGTGAAACAGAGCAGGGGGAGGGTGGTAACAGCAGGAAAGATCTTTGGAGCCCAAGTCTACCATGCTTCCCAACACGGAGCCTAGGTCTTCCTGCCCATGCAGTGTGGGCAGCTGAATACAGAAATATGGAAAACCAAACACACTCCCAAGTCTTCTAAAAAATTTTAAATATAGAAAATGATTGCAGAAAGCTAACGTGATTGTGTTTAGGCTCACACTAGAATGCAAAGTGTCCAGTGTGTACCAAAAGTTACTTCTGCAGCAATTGTAGTCAAGCAGCTGTGTCCTTGAGCGCCTATACGTTCCTTCATGGTAGTGGATCCACAAGCCAAAGAGCTACTGTACCCGACTAGTTTCCTTCCACTTTGATAAGGAGTGTCATGCCACATGCCCACAGTAGGACCCCCAGCACCCTGCATTGGCAGCGAGTCTGGGGCAGATCAGAAAATGTAAGTTCCCAGGAAATTTCTGGGCCACCTCCTTTTGCTTTCTTTTTGACCTTGAGCCTGGGTACAAATGACCCGCTGTACCTCCCTGATTGCAAAACCAAAGAGGGCTATGATGAAAATTAAATTCAATAACAGTATTTATCCAAGTCATCTAATTTCACTGCCAGGAGCTGAATGGAAAGAAAGTATTTATGCAAATATGCAAACATTCATGACTATAGAAATGTGATAATAATTACTTTTGGACATAAAGTTCTATTTTATTGAGCTCCTGGTCTGAACTATAAAAAACAAGTCTCAGTTCAATCTTTAACGCACAATAGTCTTCGTAATTAAGAACTATTGGCAGTGTGCACTCAGAGGTTGATTTTAAAAACCCTCCACAGAAGCTGAATTACATCTCACATTAAGGCGGGAATTACTACAGCATCTGGTAAATCTTGAATTATGGCCATCTGCACTCACTCAGCTATATGGCTAAGTAGATTTTTGAGTTGAAATTTCCTCAGCTTTTGTATTTTAAAAAGCAAAACACTAAAAATAACAGTGCTTAGGGGATTTTGCTTCCTAAAAAAAGTAAACCATTCAACACATGTACTGTCACATGTTGCCTAAAAGTATCATGGCTCAGTTCCTTGACCAGGCCCACTCTAAGCTTATACACTATAATTCTCTGCATCACAAACTTTTTCCTTCCAGTCCATATTCAAAAGTAAGGTTAAATCTTTGATTGTAATCCAGAGTTAGCTGCTTTGGACAAGAATTACAGTTCTTCTCACAACATATTTCGTTAAAATTAAGCGGTACAGGTGTGGCCCTGTATCCACGGGGATTCTGTTCCAGAACCCCCACGGATACCTGAATCCATGGATACGGGAGAAGCCCCCCAGCCTTCTGGAGTCTCTTCTGAGCCCCACACAGGCCGTGCACATCCACCTATGGCCTGTGTGGGGCTCAGAATGATGATTACGAGCAAAAAAAGTCACTGATGGTTATTTGGCAAAAAAAAAGGAATTATGAGGGATTGGGAAGCCCACAGTGTCTGCAAGTTGTGTGTAAGGCCTGTGCTCCACATCTGGTCAGAGACAGAAATGCTTTGCCTGTTTGACAGCGTTCTCTGTGTGAGTAGATGCTAGACAGAAATTACAGTCTCACTAGATTTGCTTAGCAAAGTTAGCTCAGTGCCTTCAGAAATTAAATGTGGGAAAGCCTTAAAACAGAGGTAATAATTAGGTCTCGTCCAACACATCCTGCCACATGATGCAGTGTTCCAAATGCTGCCTGCCCCTTAGTTGGTGATATACCAACACCTGCTCCTCTCACTCTATAGCAGTGATTTTCAACCTTTTTCATTTTGTAGCACACTGACAAGGCGCTGAAAAGTAACAAGGCACACTATTGGTTTTTGACAATTGACAAGGCACACCAAGCTGCTGGTTGGGGGCTCACATCCTTCAATGGCCCTACTAATAAATGACCCTTCCCCAAACTCCCGCGGCACCTCTAGGGACAATAACACTGTTATGCGGCAGCACAGTGGTTGAAAACTGCTGCTGAACAGACAGGGAAAGGAGCACAGGACACTTCCTTTTCCAATCCAAAATGTGGAAGGAGGGGCAGTGGAGGTGAATGTGCAAACAGTGCTGAGTGCCTCCTGCCCATCTAATGCCTGAGGTGACTGCCTCAGTAGGCCTCATTGATGGTGGCAATACTAAGAATGGGCATAAATGAAGATACTATAGTTTGGGGCTAGCCCCGTGAGAGGAAAAAAAAATCCTGTGCAGAATTTCTGGAGAGTAGACAAGTAAAGATGTACAAAAATTAAGGTGATTTGCACTCCTTCAGTCACTGTATTAAAATCTGGTTTGTTTTTTTCTACCTTTGGATGAAAGTGATTCTTGGTTAATGGTAATAATAATGGAGGGGGGTTTGGATTATGTTTTTATTCTAGCTACCTTTTTATGATAACTTTATTCTATTTTTATAACTTGTTACATTATGTTCCTTTTTTATTATGGTTAGCTGCCTTATGCCCACCTTAAGTAGAAAGGTGGAATATACATGTTTTAAAGTAAAAATAAAATAAGTACAGTAGAGGTTACTTATCCAACATGGAAGACTTAGAAGGCAGGCAGAAGGCATGAATGAGTCATCCAAGTATCATGTGCAAAACCACTAGGTGGAGAGTGGAAACAGACGACCATTAACCACACATGGGGCGCATATATATGAGTGCTGCTATGAAGTAAGTTTTTAAGCAGCTACAACATATTAAGGATACACAGTAGAATCTACTGTAGTAATGATAATGAAAGTTCTACAGCATATGTATAGGAACTCCCTGACACGCCAAACATTGTGGAAAAGGTTTCTCAAATGTAAAAAGTTTATATATCACTTCCTTGGAAAAATCATCAAAATATGGTACTTTGTAAGCTCATCATCACATTGGAACCTCTGCCATTGGAGGACCATGGCTTCATACACCTCTATGACAATCATACTTCTCTTGTAGAACACACCGTTTATATATCCAGCGCATTTTTTCCAAAGTGTTAGTACAACCGCTTCTTAAATTTAAGATAAGCAGTATTAATGGTTGCCATTTATATCACATTGTTACCCCCGTTCCCTCTTCTCTCTTGGAATAGTCACAGCACCCATTTCTGGCTGGCATAAAAAGCTGTTACTTTTAACTAGCTACAGTATAAATAGAACACACTGTACTGCCCTTCAAAACCGAATCCAGTTCCATGAAGCTGAATAAGATTTATCCGAGTCAATATTCAAATTTCAGCAACAGGAAATTCAAGTATCTTTCCTGCAGAACTTAGGATGACGCTAGTTTAAATATTTTGTAGAAAGAAGGCTTGCATTTACCTGATGATCCTCTGAGCAGCATACTGATGAAGTGAGCGGAACTGTGCTGACATATTGGCTAAAGCTGCCAGACAATTTGTATGGAGGTATTTGTCCTGTTGGAGATGAGGGGGGAAAAATACACATGCACATCAAAACTATCCTTCCCGTATACAGCAAGACCTGTCAAAAGGAAATCACACAGCAACCTAATATCTGTTTACTGGAGGCGAGGTATAAAACCAGATCAAATTTGTTCTACAACTTTAGGCATATAAGGACTGGCAATAATCTCATGAGATCTTGGATTAGTACAGGGCTTTCCAAATCCCAGCCTGGGGACTGGATCTGGGTTTTGAGGAAGCCCTCTGCTCCGTGAGTAGAGCTTACTGTTTGATCTCTGTGCCATGTATATTTTCAGTAGATCTGGGCATCTGGACAAAGGCAGTCGTGCCTGCCCTGACGTCCTGCTGCAAAGCCTTCTGGGATGCTGGACAAAAGATGCGACTACTCAGAGCGTCTCTGTGCCCAGATCTACTGAGAAAAGACATGGCGTGGAGACGAAATTGTAAGCTCCAGTCCAAACGGCGACCGCTTTTTTTTATGGAAAGCAGTCACGAGTTTGGCAACC
This sequence comes from Tiliqua scincoides, assembly GCF_035046505.1. Lineage (NCBI taxonomy): Eukaryota > Metazoa > Chordata > Lepidosauria > Squamata > Scincidae > Tiliqua > Tiliqua scincoides. Next base: position 7,651,836 of record NC_089822.1, read on the forward strand.
GCTGGCTTAGTCCAACAGTTCCCAAACTCTCTTGGAGAGTTTGGGCCATTCTAAGTGCTTGCAAGGGGCAGGGGGATGGCAGCGACACAATTGCCACAATCATGCCACTGGTGGGGACAAAGGCACTATTTTTTTTTCTACGAGAGCCTCTGGGGGTGTGGGGAAACCACTGACCCCTCTGCAGGGCTCCCCACAAGTCAGAAAAACTAAAAATAGCAATCACGACCCACTTTCGATTTTCTGGTGCTGGCAGAGGTAAGTTTTTTTAAAAAAACCTTTGTCCCTGGCAGTGGCACAATTGTGGCAATTGCGTTGCCGCCCCTGCCTTGCCCCTTAAGGGGGCAGAGACAGGGTTTCTCTGGCTAGGGTATCATGATGCCCCAGATCGAGAACCCCTGGCTTAGTCCATTTGAGTCTTTTATATAAGCTGCATGATACATTTGTATTGTGCAGCTGCATACTTAACCCCAGCCAATACCTTGCTTTATTTTCCAGTCTTTTAAAAATTTTATTTTACAGGAAAAAGTAGAAAAAAGAACCTATAATAAAGTCATTTCCATCATTAGTTGCAAGCAGCACTTGATATTGCAAATGAAAGATATTACAGATAAAAGATGCAAATTAATGTTAATAATCCATGATAAACCTGTCTTAAAAATGGGGACACAGAAACATTTCTATCCTTTTCCAAACTTATTGATATTAGACTTTATCAAAATGCTAAACCAACTGTTAGTAAAAGTAATCTCTTCCCTGGGTTGTAATTTCTTTTCTTTTTTTGCTTTGGTTCCTCTCTCTCTTTTCCACTTGGTCATTTATAGTGGTATCTAAATCTTATTAATAATATTTTCTTCTATTTATAATTTATTGATGTTGATATTAACATAATCTTACATTTCGGTTTAACAAATCATTCAGTTTAACTTTATTGCCTCCAGTATTTTTCTAAAACAGAAGTTTAGCTCCTAGAATCATATAGATTGCTATTTCAAAATCTTTTACAAAATATCTTCAAAATTTAATATACAGGTGCAACCTTGTTATACACAGATTTTTTATACACACATTTGACTCAACACTAATGGTCCCTGCAAATGAGAAGGAATGTGCTGATCCCTGGAGAAGGGGAAAAATGCACCCCTTTAAAATCACAGTTTAAAAAACTGCTTTTGTAGTTGTAGAGAGACAGTCATGCAAGTAATTACAGGTATAACCTAATTATCCACAGATTTTTCTATCTCAATGCTGATGAGAAGGGCCCTTTAAATTAAAGGAAAACAGTCATTTAACAATAGCCTTGTTAATGCTAGAGAAGGCAGCACGCTGACAATCCATCAATCATTCTCTCTCCCAGCTTCACTACTCCCTTCCCCCTGAGCACATGAAAGAAGGCTAAATGGCATGATTATCACCGCCTCCATTCCTTCCCCCTCACTGGGGCTCCTAGTGAGGGAGGGATTGCTGCCTCCTAGTGAAGCATAAGTGCCTGGAACATAAGAACATAAGAACAGTCCCACTGGATCAGGCCATAGGCCCATCTAGTTCAGCTTCCTGTATCTCACAGTGGCCCACCAAATGCCCCAGGGAGCACACCAGATAACAAGAGACCTCATTCTGGTGCCCTCCCTTGCATCTGGCCTTCTGACATAGCCCATTTCTATTTCTATTTCTCCATTTCTGGAGAGAGACTGATTGCCTCTGTGTGCATTTCAAAAGTTCAGCAAGGCTGTTTTTAAATCACCTGAGCAAAGGGACTTCTGTTTTTCTGTTTTAGTTCGTTTTTTTGCCATCCAGTGAGTTCTGGGAACCCTGGAGAATAATGAGACCCAACCTGTACATGGATAAAGGCCACAGTTTGTGGAAAGTCAACTATAGCTCAGTGGAAGAGCACACTATTTGAATGTATATGGCCCCAGGCTCATTCACTGATAACTAAATTAAAGAACTTAGATATAGTATATATCTATAGAGATATATATCTAAGAGATATAGTATAGCTCATTAGTGAATGGTTCAAGCAGCTTCCTCATGAGGAAGCCATGGTGTAGGCTTCCTCATGAGGAAGCTGCTTGAACCATTCACTAAAGAGGCTATGCTGAGATTCCAAAACTAGATGTGATAGGGCAAAACGGATGCCATTTTTGGAATCAGCACCCCAAATATACCCAGGAGTTGGTGTAACATTTAAGGAAGCAAAATGCGTGTTGGCCTGTGTTATCCATTGTTCTTGCTAAACCTCTCCAAAGGTTCTTGGCTATGTTACATGTCCCCAGTATCTGACATTTTCAACTCTTTGGTTGCCATTCATTAATTCATTTAACTATGCAGCAATACATAACTGTGACAATTCAAAACTGTGTTCCCTTAGATCCTTGTCCAGAGAGAATGTTTATTTTTCTTTCCCACACCACCACTTTCCCATAACTTTACTATTTGTTGGGAACTTGGTTCATAATGGAAGACAACAACTAAATTTTATGTGAAATCATCAAAAATGTATCTCTTACCCTTGTTCTTGTCATGTTGTACTGAATAGTTCTTATCACTACCAATATCAGGAGACTTCCCAGTGAAATTTCTGTTAACACACGTTCTGAATACCATGTAATATTTTTCAATATCTGCAAAGAAAGAAAAGAACACATCTCAGTGGTGAACACTGTGCCATTCTCAAGTATCTAATTCAGTGGTTTTCAACTGGTGTGCAGCGACGCAGCCTCAGGTGTACCGCTGGGCCAGAGGAGGCAGGCAGCAGCCACAGCCGCAGCTGCTTTGCATCTCCTGCTGCTGATCGAGAGGAAGGCTGCAAATGAAAGGATCCTCATTTACCTGGGAGTAAGCCCCTTTGACTATTATGGGGCTTACTTCTGAGTAGACACGCCTAGGATTGGGTATCAAGTTCGCCCCACGTGCTGATTGGGCAGCTAGAGAAGCCCGTGGAGTGAGTGAGAAGGAGGGAGGCAGGATCAGGCCGGAAGGGAGCTCGTCTGCTGAGGCCGCCAGCCCAAGAACTGGCTGGCCTGGGGAAAGTCCCTTTTCCTGGCACAGTTGCCTGCAATTGCCCAAGGCAACCCTCCCTACCTTGTCTTTCACCATTCAGAGGAAGGGCTTTGGGCCACAATCCTATCCACACTTACCTGGGAGTAAGCCCCATTGACTATTGTGGTGCTTACTTCTGAGTAGACATGCTAGGATTGGGTATCTAGTCCAGGCAGAGAGGTCCGGAGTGAGAATGAGGGAGGCAGGAGCAGGCAAGCAGGTAGGAAGTGAGCGAGTCTGCTGAGGCCACCAGCCCAAGTGGCTGGCTGGCTAAAAGGGTCCTGGTGCCACAGTTTGCCTGCAACTTCCCAAAGCGACCCTCCCTACCTTGTCTTTTGCCTTTTAGGGGAAGGGCATTGGGCCACAATCTTATCTACACTTACCAGGTAGCCCCATTGACTATAGTGGGGCTTACTTCTGAGTAGACATATTGTCTAGGATTGGGCTTTTGGTCGAAGTCTTTTTTCTTAAATACAGGAGCAGGCAACTGGCACTTCTCCCCACTCCCACTCCCTCCCACAGGCACCCCCCCCAAATCTCATAATCACAGTTAGCACCTCTCTTACTGTATCTCCCTTCACTCCTCTGCACCTTTCAAAGGTCCACAATCACTTTCCTCACATTCTCCCCCCCCCCACTCCAGCTGAATCCTGCACTTCTTTCAATCATGTGTCTTCACTGCCCCTCACCCCACTATGTGCTCAGTCTGACCTCTCTTTGCCACCACTTTCTGGCATTACACTTTAATAACATTTTTCCTCCTTTCCAGAATCACATATACTCCAAACTTCATACTCTCCAAACTTCTTGTGAGTCTTTGGCTGCAATCCTAACCACACGTTCCTGAGAGTAAGCCCCATTGAACAAAATAGGACTTACTTCTGAGTAGACCTGGTTAGGATTGTGCCCTTTGTCATATAATGATTTAATTGTATTAATTGTATTAATTAAAAATTAATTGTAATGTACTAATTTAATGTAAGTAAAAAACTGGTAGTGTGCCTTGACAATTTTAGTGCCTTGTCAGTGTGGCGTGAGCTGAAAAAAAGTTGAAAATGGCTGATCTAATTTTTCAGAAGGAAAAGAATTAAACCCATAGGCTTAGTATACATCAGGTGAATGTTGAAATACAGACTGGACTCTCCAAATTTTCCAGACACCTTGGTAATCTTATCTGCAGCTCAGGATTTAAATAGAAATAAGACTGTCAGATTTAATATGAACATTTGCAAATTACTGAATCTAATTACCTTGCAACATGCAGTCATATCACAGATTATACTTGTATTTTTTTTAAGCGAGTCCTTCAACAAGATACCAATTCTAAAACGGCAACTGTTTTAGACAAAAAATATTTTAAAAATACAGGGAAAAGCAGTACTCAGAATCAGTTGAAAATAAATGAATACCACAATTCATAGTAAAATACACAGCTGCACAGGGTGCATATTCCTCTCAAATAACACTTTCATCAGCAACCTCTTACTTTGATTAAAGTGGGGGGGGGGAAATCTAGGTACCACTTGCTCCAACTCTCCTGTTTAACCTGTTTATTTTATTTCACAATTTTACACTGCCCTGCCTTCAAGGAGCACAGGGTGATGTAAATAGTACCTTCCCTCTTTTTGTCCTCACAACAACCCTGTGAGGTAGGTGAGGTTGAGAGATAGTGACTGGTCCAAGGTAACCCAGGAAGCTGCATTGCTGAGCTGGGATTTGAACCTGGATATTTCAGGTCTAAGTCCAAATACCAAACACTACACCATCCTGGCTCTCTAAGATATTAAAATTTTTAATCTTTGACATACTACTATTAGGGTCATACTACATAAACCATTTTTATTACCAACTTCTAAGCATTTACTTTAACATTAAAACATCTCAGAATGAGAAAAACTGGTAGGTTCAAAACAAACAATGGGTTCCTTTGGGCCCCATTTCTTAAGGTTCTTAAAGAAAAGTCAGATACAATTTTTAAATGTCTATTAAAAATATGGAGTTGATCCATATGTCTACAGTGCCATGGACATGAGTGGGAAAATGAGGTGCACAGACTCCACTACTGTTAGTACTGCAAACACAGGAGGTGTGCAGGTCTTATAAGCAAGGTTTGCATACAGCTTGAAGTGACTGTCAGGGAGATAACTTTTCTCATTTGAGAATTCTGCTGTTTAAGACTAACAAGAAGGAGGCTGCCTCCCATGTGGTTAATGACTACGTATCATTCAGTTTTCCCTGTTTCAACCTCCATAAATATTTTTCGGAGGCGTGGATCTTAATTACGCTCAAACCTGGAATGTAGGAAAGGTACATTTTTGCATTTCTGCCAAAAATAAATGTATTGCCAACCCTTGGGGAGAAATACAGCAGGAAAATATGGAAAATCTGTATGGGAGATAAGAACATTAGAACAGCCCCACTGGATCAGGCCATAGGCACATCTAGTCCAGCTTCCTGTATCTCACAGCGGCCCACCAAATGCCCCAGGGAGCACACCAGATAACAAGAGACCTGCATGCTGGTGCCCTCCCTTGCATCTGGCATAGCCCATTTATAAAATCAGGAGGTTGCACATACACATCATGCCTTGTACCCCATAATGGATTTTTCCTCCAGAAAACTTGTCCAATCCCCTTTTAAAGGCGTCCAGGCCAGTCGCCATCACCACATCCTGTGGCAAGGAGTTCCACAGATCAACCACAAGCTGAGTAAAGAAATATTTTCTTTTGTCTGTTCTAACTCTCCCAACACTCAATTTTAGTGGATGTCCCCTGGTTCTGGTGTTATGTGAGAGTGTAAAGAGCATCTCCCTATCCACTCCATAATTTTGCATAATTTTGTACGTCCATCCCCTGCATAATTTTGTATATCTCAATCATGTCCCCCCTCAGGCGTCTCTTTTCTAGGCTGAAGAGGCCCAAATGCCTTAGCAAGGCTTGTTCGTTTATGTGTTTTGAGATTCTATCTTTGATGAGGCATTCCACCATCTTACCCAGTATAGATGTTAGGCTGACCGGCCTATAGTTTCCTGGGTCCCCCTTCTTTCCCTTTTTAAAGATTGGCGTGATATTTGCTACCCTCCAATCCTCTGGTACCGTGGCTATTTTGAGGGACACGTTGCATATTTTAGTCAAGAGATCAGCAACTTCATTCTTCAATTCCTTAATAACACTTGGGAGGATGCCATCAGGGCCTGGTGACTTATTGATCTTAATTTATCAATGAGGTCTGAAACATCTTCTCTTTTAACCTCTATCCGACTTAATTCCTTGGTCAGGAGGGGCCGTTCGGGCAGTGGTATCTGCCCAAGGTCTTCTGCCGTGAAGACAGATGCAAAGAACTCATTTAATTTCTCTGCCATCTCTAAGTCTCCTTTTATCTCCCCTTTCCCTCCCTCACCATCCAGAGGGCCAACCGCTTCTCTGGCGGGTTTCCTGCTTCTAACATATTTGAAGAAGCTTTTATTATTCCCCTCAATGTTGCTGGCCACACGTTCCTCATAGTTTCTCTTGGCCTCCCGTATCAACGTCTTAAATTTCTTTTGCCACAGTTTAGTTGTTGGCAACCTTCAGTCTTGAAAGACTATGGTATTGCGCTCTGAAAGGTGGTTCTGGAACAGCGTCTAGTGTGGCTGAAAAGGCCGATTCGGGAGTGACAGTCCCTTCCACATCGGGAGCAAGTGCAGTCTGTCCCTGGTCTGTCTCCCTGGCTATGGGCCTTCCTTCTTGGCCAACAGACTGAGGCCACAGTTTATGTTCCTTTTTATTCTCCTTATTAGGGCAAGACTTCCATTTACGGAAGGAAGCTTCCTTGCCCTTTACGGCCTCTCTAACTTGGCTTTTTAGCCATGCAGGCACCCTCCTTGACTTAGTCGAGCCCTTCTTCCTTTGCGGTATACACTTCTAGACTACCTTGTCTAGAGATGGTCTAGATTGTCATTAAGAAAAGTAACAAATGATTCATATAGACTACGCAAGTTCTCAATTTAATCACAAAAAATAAAAGCAATGGGAAATGTTGTGGATAGAGAAGCATGAATGCAATACAGATATGCCACAGGCTACAGATCTTGCACGGCATTATCATTTAGCCTGCTACTTTACATTTGCCTTGTTTATACACATGTACACCTCTCTGCCGACTGATAATGCTTCATACATCAGACAAAGTGGGTTGTTTTCCAAGACGTCTATGAGACAATAAACCTGCTTCAAGTACCATACAACTCTGGAGTCTCAGTTAAGATTTGCTGGCACTTGGTCAAAACTAAGGACTGCAAAACATTTTCAAGAATGTCCCTTTCCTTCATTTTATGTCATACAACAAGACAAGGTTAACCAAAGAGATTATGGATGTTTCCACACTAACCTTTGTCCTGTGGAATTAACATCCACTCACTTTCTAGACGCTGTCATTGCCAATTAGTTATAATCCAGTGTTTTCTCTTTTATGTAGTTTTCACATCTGATAGTAACTTTTTTTTTTTTGCAATAAAATGCCATTTCAGTTACAGCCTGTTTACTATAAACAGGCAAAATACTATTTAAGTTTTGAAAGGCTACTGTGTTTTTGATTAAAAGTTTCCTCCTTCCAAATTTCAAAGCTAGTTTTCTATGAAAGGGAAAAGAGCAAAAACTGCAAGGAAACCAATAATTAAAACCCCTCCCCAACACAGGGAAGCTATCTAATTAAGGGACAAGCCATTTCCTCTGGCTGCCATTAGAAGAGGCAGAGGTGACTAGCAGTGCCAGATGCAAAGGGAGAGCTGTAAGCCTTTTCCTTCCTCTTCTCACACACCACAGCAGTAGTTCTCAAAACTTTTAGCACTGGAACACACTTTTTAGAATGACAATCTGTCAGGACCCACCAGAAGTCATGGTCAGAACGACACAATCAATTCAGGCTTCAAACCTAAGCTGTGATTAGCCAAATGTCCCATTACACATGCACTTGTGCTGCTATTTTGCATTGCTCGGAATCCAAACATTCCAGCTCAGAAGTCATAGCAGAATGAAGACTTGGATCCTTCCCCAACCACACAGTCCTCCTCCCCCTTTCCAGCATCCCATCTTCCCACCTATTCAGGGCAAAGCACCATGCCTCTCTCTCCCCGACCAGTAGCCCGCTGTGCCCAGCAGCTCTGTACCTGTATTTTCAGCTCTGTATTTTCAACGGCTGTTAAGCTGGGTGCTACATGACCCACCTGAAATTGGCTCGCGACCCATCTAGTTGATCCAGACCCACATTGAGAAATGCCTCATTATAATGAAATAACAGGTTGGAGGCGATCTGGACCCTGGAAGAGGCAGTGGATGGGCACAGGGTATCCCTGCCAGTACACTGCCTCCTCCACTCAGTCACTGCCTGACTCAAGGTTCTCATAAGAACATAAGAGGAACCCTGCTGGATGAGGCCCAGGGCCCATCTAGTCCAGCTTCCTGTATACCACAGCAGCCCACCAGATGCCTTAGAGAGCACACAAGATCACAAGATACAGTAGAACCTCCAAAGTTGACCACCTCTCTATAATGACCACCTCCTTAAGTTGACCTAATTTTCACAGTATGGACAGACACTGCATATACATTATGGAGACCAACCTCTCTATATTGACCACCTCTGTAAGTTGTATCTTGACCACTTCGACCATTGCACAGAGTATTAATTTACCCTCCGTAAGCTGCCCACTGAACGTGATACTGTGGGCCTGTGTTTCGTCTGGTTTGTCCAATCTTAGAAAAGCAAGAAGCCACGCGACAATCCCTCCCCTATGCCTGCTAGCGCATGTGCGAAAGGGTTTTTATAGGTGGGCACACTGCAGATAGCCGACAGACCTGCGCCGGCTGCTGACTGTACCTGGACATGTACCATGCAACATGAGGTTGCTTGTGCATAGTGAAGCCACTATCCTTTCACTTTGGTTCCCATCACCAGTGCATTACTTTACACTTATATTGAAACACAACTGCTATTTTGCTGCCTATTCTCCTGGTTTGGAGAGATCCTTCTGGAGCACTTCACAGTCCCTTCTCGTCTTCACCACTCAGAAAAGTTTAGTGTCATCCACAAACTTGTCCACCTCCCTGCTTATCCCTGTTTCCTGGTCATTTATGAAGATGTTGAAAAGCACCAGTCCCCAGACAGATCCTTGAGGCACTCCACTTTCCACCTTTCTCCACCTTTTTTGTCAATTGCCCTTTGACACCCTCTTTGTCTCCTGGTCCTCAACCAGTTCCCAATCCATGAGTGGACCTATCCTCTTATTCCCTGACTGTGGAGTTTTCTCAACAGCTTTTAGTGAGGGACCGTATCAAACACCTTCCGGCATTTAGGGTGCAATCCTAACCCCTTATGTCAGTGCTTTCCAGCACTGACATAAGGGCAATGCAGCTCCAGGGTAAGGGAACTAACATTCCCTTAATTTGAGGAGGCCTCTGTGAATGATACCTGTGAATGATGCAGCACATGACCCATTGGCACCGCTATGCCAGTGCTGGAAAGCACTGACATAAGGGGTTAGGATTGTACCCTTAGTGAATCTGAGGAAACCCAGTTGAGGCCAGGTAGCCTAAGTAAAAAAGTGCTTTTGGTTTTTTTTGAGCTGTTGGGGCCATGTAACATGCTACGTGCTAGCAAGGGATAACAGGGATAACAGATGCCTATCTGCTATGAAACCAAGTATTTTTTTTAACTTACCATTTTTTTTTAAGCTTATGAATTTTCAGGGGTTTGTTTAAACACTGATTGTGGGCTGTTTATTCTCTGTCTCTTGATATAGATATAGATGATATAAATAGTAAGCATCACAAGAGGATCAAATCTCATTGATATTTGCAACAAAACTTTTAAAAAATCCAATCTAAATAATAACTTATTATTTAGGAGGGGCAGGAGGTCTGGTCTAGAGGGTAGAGCCTCCATTTGCCTGAAGATTAACATCCACAAGGTCGCCAGTTCGAGGCCACCGGCACCATGCGACCTTGAAGCAGCTGGCAAGCTGCAGCTGAGCTGTTCCATCTGCTCGGAGCGTGGGAGGATGGAGGCCAGAATGTTAAACCAGATCGGAGTGTAACATCTTGAATGTGGTGGTTCTTGAAAGAGAGAACCTTCTTTCAATTTGTAAAAATCCCTGCGTGGATTTAATAAGCCTGCCTGTGTAAACCGCCTTGAATAAAGTCTTGAATAAAGACCAAGAAAGGCGGTATATAAATACTGTATATTATATTATATTATTATTATTATAACTTGGCCTTGTATTTGTTGTCCTGGGAGCTAAACATGATAATATTTAAATGCCTTTTCCCCCGTATGTTGACCACCTCCCTATGCTGACCAATTTCCTCCAGTCCCTTGGGTGGTCAACTTAAAGAGGTTCTACTGTACTTGAATCTTGCTGCCACTCCCCTGCATCTGCCATTCTATTTACCCTCGCACCCCCCAATGCAGACACCAGACTGCACTTGAGTTTAACTTGGGCCACTTTATTAAACACAAGTGGCCAATTTTTAACGTATGAAACCTACTGAATACACCTTCCTTCCCTCGCCAGTCTGGGGTAGGTGAAAAAACTGACATCCACAGTCAATTTGGACTCATTCGTGTCCTGGACAGGATGACACTGCAGGGCACTGACAGGATGACACCACAGGACACCTACAGATTTATGTCAGTTGATGACTGCACAGCACTCTGTATAGTTCCTATTTCTACCTTATTGTATAGTTTCTTATGAGAGAAAATTGCCTTCTTTGAGTCCAATGAAGGGCATGGATACACATACGCTTCCCATTAACCCTTGTTTACATAATTTCTTGTTTATAAGGCCCAGGAGAGAGTGGCGGGAGGCCATTCTGAGGGTGGAACGTGCGGAATGGGAAGTAGATCAGGTCTGGAAGGGGAGTGGGATTGGAGGCGACAGTGTGCATTGGATCCTAACCCCCACTCCTGGGCTCTTGTGCACCATGTAAGCATCGGGCTTATACAGGCTACTCAGATTTGCGCTCATGAAATAGCTGGGTCTGATTCAAGTAGCCCATAGTGCAGGAAGAGTTTGACATGGGGTAAGGGGAAAAATATCCCCTTACCAAAGGTGACCTCCAGCCTGCACTTAACCTGAGTTGGATATAGTGCAGACACTGTGGTCTGGCTGTTCCAGAACAGGTTAAGATTGGGCTGCCTCTTCCTCCCAATAATAAGCAACACAGAAGGGGATTGTTGTATTCACATGAAAGACAAGTCCAGTACTTTCCATTCCTTCTCCAGAACAGGAGAAGAATATGGGGGAGAAGGAAGATTTAGAAATGCTAGATGACGTTAACCACAATTATGACTTGGTGGCCAAGGCCAGCGAACAATTTTGGAATGCTAGCTAAGCTGATAGGGCATCTGAAAGTTAAGCAGAGAAGCAAGTGTTGAGGAGAAACTTGTGAAGGAAATGAATTTTCAAAGTATGTTTGATTGGTCTCGGGTAACACAGGCCAACAAACATTTTGCTTCCATAAACGTCACACCAATTCCTGGGTATGTCTGGGGTGCTGATTCAAAAAATGGCATCCGTTTTGCCCTATCAAGTTTAGTTTTGGAGACACGGCATAGCCTCTTTAGTAAATGGTTCAAGCAGCTTCCTCATGAGGAAGCCTACACCATGGTTTCCTCATGAGGAAGCTGCTTGAACCATTCACTAATGAGGCTATGCTATACCTCCAAAACTAGATGTGATAGGGCAAAACGGATGCCATTTTTGAAATCAGCACCCCAAATTCATATCAAACCACCATAAAGTTTGGGAAAAACTTTTCTGACCCTCAATTCTGTAGGCCTGTGTAATTAATGATGCTTAAAGTCTCCCCCTCCCCTCCGCTTTCAGCACAATTACTATTTGCTAGTCATTCAAAACATCTGTTTTCATATGGCATAGCAGGGAATCAACTCATCAAGTAAACATGATTTATTTCCAGGATATTCTGAATAGTATGACTCCCCTTGCCTCAACCTTAAAAATATATGCATTCACATGCATTCAGGACCACAAAAAGTAGCTCCCACTGAGGACAACAGCATCCAGTCAGGATTATTCAGTAGTTTTCATGGTTGCTATCCTCATTATTAATAACAGTGGACTCAACATGGGCACAGGCAGTTGCTTATGTGAAGCCAATAACAGAAAGATCTTGTATTTTTGATCTTCTTTCCAAGGAAACCAAAACCACATTTTATTTTCAAACAAAAATCCTTTAGCCAGACAGGAAAGCTTTTGCGGCTTCCTTGGGGGAGCGCAAGTAAGAGTCAATATAATCAGTGATTTACAAAATGGTACTTACTAAAATTAATCTTAAATATCAATAAATAAGTGCAGGCATAATACCACAAAATGAAAACATGCTCAGACGGACACAGGCAATACAGTTACAAAAGCAGGATGTGCAACTAAGGATGGGACAGGAAGTCAGCCTGATGCAGAATGTCTTCATTAGTTTTATTTTCCTAGTTTCCAACCATAGGACGAAAGCCACTTCCATCCAAAGCTACCAAAACTAATTTGCAAGCCACAGTGTTTGAGAGCCTCCTTCTTACTAGCCCTCTTGAAGAACAGGTATGAGATGAAGTTTAGACTGAAACATGAAATGAATAATTGTATCCTGAATATGCACAACTTTCCCTCCAATATCCCCATCTTCAAGGAAGGCATAACAGTGCATTTTATTGTGCATTCTCCTCTTTCTGAAACCAGACATGGGTGCTGAGCTGATATTTAACCTGAAACTAAAAACTGTGTCCTAAAACACATGTACCAAATTTCACTGCAATATCTTAATGCTCAATGGAGTTATGTAACTGACAAAAAGATACAAATGGAATGCCAAATGGACCCAGGTTACAACCCAGGGTCTCACTTCACCTCACTGAAGTCAATGAATATATATACTAGTAGCAAACTCAGATGGTCAAAAACCTAACAGATTGCAAGGAAACCAGAGTTAACCCCTGGCAGTGCTGCACTGCCAGGGGTTAACCCTGGTTTCCTTGCAATCTGTTAGGTTTCCAAACTGCTGGGACCCCCGTGTGCTATGTTCACCGTATGCAGCTCCCAGAAGTGACTGGCGATGGCATCACTTGGGTTGGGAAGCCTGAAATGCTTCCACAAACATTTCAGGGCCAGAGTGGGTGGAAAGTTTTTCCTACCATGCAGTTTTTGTGCCCTGGAGCTCTTCCCACCACACTGAGCCTCCACTCTCTGTTTGGAGCGGCACCGCATGGTCTCCATGCCAGGGCAGTAGGTAGCCTGTGTCGCCCAGGTAAGTGCCTTGCAATGCCCCAGGGGGTTGCAACACACAGTTTGAGAACCACTAAGGTAGTGGCTTCTAAATACTCAGGGGCCTGCCTAAGTATGCAGAACTGAATAAACATGCAGTTTGGAACTGCTCTGGGATCCTGCACAGACCTTGGAAGCCCAAATGGCAGCTCTCACCAAGAATGCTTTTTATAAGCTTTAGTTGGTTTCATCAGCCATGGCCCTACCTGGAGAAGCTAGATCTAGCCACTGTTATTCATGCACTATTCACATCCAGGTTAGACTATTGTAAACATGGAGATCTCTTTGAGAAAAAGCTCAGAACCTTCAACTGCTCTAGAATACTACTGCCAGATGAGGGCAAGAAGATAAGAGCTTAACAGACTTCTTTTGCAGCGTAACAGATTTCTTTTGTAGCATCCACACTAGGTTACCAATTTATTTTGGGGTCCAATTCAAACAGCTTTACTTGATCTCTAAAGCCCTGAATGAACTGAGACAAAAGTTACCTGAAGGGTCACATTCTCCCATCTCAGCATTCCCAGTCCCCAAGATCTGCAGTGGAAGCCTAGCTCTCTCACCAGGCATTGACAATGATCCAACAGACAGAGTAGTTTCAGTAGCAGCCCCAATACTGTAGAACTCCCTTTCCAGAGAAACCTATACAGTTCCTACACTTGCAGCTTTCAATAAGAAACAAAAAACGTTTTAGTCTGGCAAGGGATTCCCAAATCTGTAATTGCCAGATTAGAATTTACGGGTATTGTTTTAAATGTTTTTGTTACCCTCATCTTTTTTTGGTAAATCACTTTGATCTCTTGGGAAGTGGCATAAAAATTGAGTAAATAAATGAGTAACACAACAGCCACCTTACCCAAATAAGAGCACATAAAACTAAAGGACCATCTTGAAAAATTTCTGTCAAGAATGGTATAAGAGCCCTATGGAGAAACACTATTTAAACTCAAAACAATTCCAAATGCTGAGGAGCACATTGAAACCATAAAACCCAACTAAGCTGAAAACATCCTAACCATTCCACAGATCTTGCCATCAAGAAGTTAAGCTCACCCTTATACAGATGCACCTTTAGAATGAAATCCTACATACCATTATTAGGGAGTTAAGGGCGCAATCCTAACCCCTTATGTCAGTGCTTTCCAGCACTGGCATAGCAGTGCCAATGGGACATGTGCTGCATCCTGCAGTTGGGTGGCACTCACGGAGGCCTCTTCAAATTAAGGGAATGTTTGTTCCCTTACCTCAGAGTTGCATTGCCCTTATGTCAGTGCTGGAAAGCACTGACATAAGGGGTTAGGACTGCACCCTCAGTCTCATGGAACTTACTTCCGAGAAAACATGCATAGGATTATGCTGTTAATTACTTTTTAAAAAATTAATTACTATAGATTATTACTTACCACTTCATGAATGGATCGATTGAAGCTATCATCTTCTGTAAGGATTAACAAAATTATCAGAGCCATGTAAACATGGTGCGAGTTCCTTTCTTCAACATGATAAAGAATCTCAAGAATTGGCAAAACCTAGAAGAGAAAATGTAGGATGCTTTTTATTTTTAAATAAGTTTTTATTCTACCCTTCTGCTCTCACAGGGGTCACCAAGGCAGCATACAACTATTTCTATTTATATACTGTTCCCTCCTGTGAACTCAGAGCAGCTGACAATATGTTTTCAACATATCAGAAAAATATTTATTTTCTTCTCTTCCTACTCCTACTCACAGGGCAGTTGGTGCTTCTATGGCCACTCTGGAAGGGGGGCTGCACAATCCAAGCCTAAAAAGGCATAAGCAGGTGGCAATAGCAATGGTCTAAAACAGCATTTTTCAACTGGTGGTACGTGAGGTGTTGTCCAGTAGTGCAAGATGTCAGGACCAACAAGATGGCTGCGCCTAGGAGGACGAGGCCAGCTGCCCCATAAGTGGAAGTCAGAAGAAGTAGGGGATGGCATCAACTGGCCACTGCTAGAGAGCAAGACCCTGAGGAAGCCAGGCTCTGAACTCTTCCCCCACCATAGCCACTGGAGGCTCTAGCACCTCTCCCTACGGGGGTACTGACCAGGCCCCAGTGCAATGGCCAAGTCACAGGCTCCAGCAGAGCCCTGACTACAGCAACAGCATAAACTACATCCCCGCTGAGAACAAAGCCCAGCCCACAGCCCATCCACGGAGACTCACCCAGGGAGATGAGAGCCAGGAAACTGGACTCTATCCACCTACTTTGAGAACTCGAGAAAGGTACAGGAAGCAATAGTCTTTAAAAAAATTATCTACGCCTACAGCCTTTGGAATTTTAGGTATTGGTGATGCATAAGATAATTAGAACATGAGAAGCAGTATATCAGGAGAAAAAGGTTGAAAAACACTGATCTAGTATATATCAATATATAAAACTTTCCCAGAACAAGAATGTAGATATTTATGTTTTATGTATGTTGTTTATGTAAGCCGCCTTGGGTTCCCAGCAGCAGTGGCAGGAAGGCAGGGTAAAAATGTATTAAAAATTATACAAACAAGCCCTTTACACACTGTCCTGATAATAAGTCCCACTGTACTCAGTATGTACATACTGTATGTCTATTCAGAGGATTGTACAGTATGAATACTAAGAACAAGCAACTATTTTGCAGTGAAATATGGAAGGCTCTATAATACTTCTTCCAATTAGGACACTATTTTTGTTGTTCAATCGGTAAGTCGTGTCTGACTCTGTGATCCCATGGACCACAGCACACCAGGCCTCTCTGTCTACCGCTAACTTCCGGAGTTTGCCCAAATTCATGTTCATTGGCTCGGCGACACTATCTAACCATCTCAGGAGACTGGAGAAGGAAATGGCAACCCATTCCAGTATCCTTGCCAAGAAAACCCTATGAACTTGAGTATCAAAAGGAGACTAATAGGAGACTCTAATTAGGAGAATTAGTAATACACAGCTTGATTTTATTATTATTCAGAATACTTATATGCTGCTTTTTAATTTGATGTATGTTATTCAAAATCAAGTCTCACTGAGATCAACAGGATTTCCTCCCAAGAAAGCATGAGCTTGCAAGCTAACTCTTCCCATAGCCCAAATATTTCTAACTTTTTAAATTCTCATGTCAAAACCAAAGTATAGCAGAAGCATGTCCTAACTCAGCTTGTACTCCAAAACACCACCCACTCTCTCAGCCACAGTACAACATAAAAACCTTGCAATCAAGCCCCCCGCAGGCCAAATATAAAATCAGAGCAGTGGAACATTCAATAAACTACGTACCAGATTTTCCATATCTGTTCGAGCCAACATGTATGTTCGAACATTGGTGTTCTGATGCAGCAGAGTATACAAAAGGAGGGTCGCTTGATCAGAGTTCTGCTGTTCACACAAAGCGGTATACAGACTGTTAAAATTAATCTGGAAAGCATGAGGATTTGGTGAAGGAAGTGTTGTGTTATCTAAAAAGGGGGGGGGGAGAAAACCAAGAACAATGTTTTAATTATTCACCACAATGGTTCTATGCACTTCTTCCCATGAGCCCCAATAAAGTCAGTTAGTCTTCAAGGTTAGATCAGAGATTCCTAGAAAGCTCCTTATATCTGCTGTTTACGTAAGACAGAATAAATGCAGGCCTAATTCTCCACATCCCTCACCACCATCCTCTCTAGATGAGAGGTGTCCAAAGTTTTTGGCAGGAGGGCCGCATCATCTCTCTGATACTGGGTCAGGGGAAAAAAGAATTAATTTACATTTAAAATTTCAATAAATTTACATAAATGAATATATTCAAGATGGCACTTATATGAATGAACGAAGGTCTTGCAATCGCTCAAGGCCTATAAAAGGCCTTGCACAGAGCAAGGCCGGCCTTTCCTTTGCTGCCACTGCTGAATCACAGACGTGAAACAGCAAGCAGCGGAAGGAGCCCTCGTTCTACAGCTCACGCGAAAGGTTAAACAATCACGCTGAAAGCAGTTGTGTTGGGCCAGTGTGGGCTCCAGCAAGTCTCCAGAGGCTCACTGGAGACTGGGGGCTCTCTGTGGACTGGATTGGGGGTCCTTGAGGACAGCAAATGGCCCCCGGGGTGGGGTTTGGGAACCTCTGCTGTAGACCAGGGGTCTCCAAACTTTTTGGTCAGAGGACCACATCAAATATCTGATGTGCTGTGGAGGGCTGGGAAAAAAATTTAAATATAAAATTTAACTAAATAAATTAGAGATGGAACTTAGATGAGTGAATAAATAAATGAATGGGCTCATTCATTCAACCTCTCTGGCCCTCAGAACACCCTCCAGACGCAATCAGAGCACAGTTCTGGTCATGTTCAGTTGACTGGGCCAGAGGCTTTCAGGGGATAAGAAGTTGGCCGCAGGCTAGAAAGAGGCTTGCTGCTGGCCGCATCTGGCCCCCAGGCCGGGGTTTGGAGACCCCTGCTCTAAACTATAAGAAAGAAGTATGACTGGGTCACAGCGTAGTGATGGGGCACATTCTGCTCGTAACAGGGCTGCATGGATTCTCCACGGAAAAGATTTAAAGTAGTAAGCCAGGAAAAGCCTCACACCTTGGAGAGTTGCTATCAGTCAGAATATACACTTTTAGGTTAGAAAAACTCAGGTCAGGGTCAAACCCCATATAATCTTAGAAAATACATATTACCAGAATTGCATCTGCCAAGTTTAATGAAAATATGGGGGCAGACAGAGCATGTCAGGGAGAACTGATGGAGCGGAGGGACAGGTTTTCGCATTTGCCAATTCCTCCCTGCATGCACACACACACACACACCCGTTTTCCCCTTACCTGGGCTTAATTTCTATTTTGGAGCCTAGCTGGGGAAAGCCCTATTAACAAGGGGAGGGGAAAACTGACAGAGAGATTAGTGAGTAGAGGAAGGATTAAGGACCTTCCCACATGCCAACCCTCTGCAGTTGCCTTGTTGTTGTTGGCATCCATCAGTCTTGGAAGACTATGGTATCGCGCTCTGAATGGTGGTTCTGGAACAGAGTGTCCTCTCCAGTGCGCGAAGCCTGGGTAAAGCAGGTATGGAGGATAGACTGTTACCCATGCAGCAAATCCCCCCTCTCCACGTCGCTGAAATGGTCCAATGGAAAGGCAGAGGCCAATACGGTTGGTTCCAGCGGCGTCGCAGGAGTTGCCAGAATGTGACTGTGTTCAGCCATGAACTGCCTCAGGGACTCCGGCTCTGGATTTTGCCTCGAGGTTGACTCCTGAAGCCTTTTCCATAACTGGATGTAGCCACAAGGCAGTGGAGGTTTGGGATCAGAGTTTTCCTTCTCTCAGATGAGCTGCCTTCCCAGGCTGACGAGTCCCATCTACCCGGTGGCTGTTTAGTCGCCTCTTATGACAAGTACAGCCAAACTGAGGGCCTATTCTTATCCTCAGCCCCCAGGGGATAAGCCCCTGCAGTTGCCTTGCAAGACAGATAAAAGGTTGAGAACCCTGACAGTCTCCCTGTAACATGTTGTTCTTCAATAGAAGGCAGTGTGTATACATTTATAGGAGTAACTGAAGTTACACAGTATGCAACAGAACCATTATCTTGGAGCATTTGCATCTAAATTCAGCTCTGCAGATGCTTTTGAGCCCTTTTTGATCCTCACATGACTATGAATTAAGTTTGTTATATCCTATTTTATAGAAGGAAACCTGATACCTTTGTGACGGAGGCAGGAGCTAAACACAGGGCTCTCGTGTTCAATCCAGAGCAGTATAAACCATTTGATCATTGTGAGAAGGATAGCTTATTTTTTTTTTCCTAAAGAGGAACATACCTTGTGTGTTCTTGAAAGACATAATGGCTTGTCTGTAAGGGTTTGGTGCATCTGGAGCATCAGTCAGATTTGCCAGCACAAGTAGCAACAGAAGACTTTGATTAGCTAAAGGTGAAGACTCATCCTGCTGAGGAGTCCGCTTGCTTCCCACACCTCCTAATGTGAACACTGTCCATAGGCCAGCTAAATGCAAGAGGGGGAAATCTGTTTTAGCTGGGTTTCCCAGGTAGGTTTAGGTTTCTCAACATTCAAACACTGAAGCACTACTTTGCTTGAGCAGATTACGACTTTGATTGCAACTCCTCTATACCTCTCACTGATCAATAATAATCCAAAGTCAAAACTGAAACTATGCCAGAATTGAGAATTTGACTCACCCAACTATGTAATTTAAAACAGACAAGTCTGTGTTGTCTGGCAAAGTTTCCACAGCTTTAATGCAATTTAATAGTATTGTGGTACAGTGCCACTCTCTGCCAATAACAAAGAGATAGAAAAAACATGTGCAAATCCTCTTGTGTTGGTGCAACACAGCTAGACACTACACGTAATAAACAGAGAAGCTGAGAATAAACAGAGAAGCTTCAGCACAAGACATTTGCACTGCATAATTTATTCTGGTGCAGCTGCTTATGCAAAACTGATACAGCAAGAAAACAGGGAATGATAGGATTAGGATATATAGGGTTACACATCTTACCCGTCAACCAAGAATCAGGACTAGCCTTGGTGGAACACAAAAATTAAGAACATAAGAAGAGCCTTGCTGGATTAGGCTAAAGGCTCATCAAGTCCATTTTCCACAGTGACTAACAACACACCTCTGGGAAGCCCACAAGTAGGAAGCAACTGATAAATTGATTGTGAAGGATAAGACGGTAAGAACAGTCTTACTGGATCAAACCAAAGGTCCCTCTTGTTCAGAAGTTTTCAACACCAGCAGCAAAAAACCGTAAGCCAGATACAAAGTGGACAGCTATTCTGATGTGTGTCCAGGATCCAATACTTTGACACATTTTGAAACACATGGAAGTTTCATTTAGCTGTCATGTCAAATAGTGCTGATAGATGTACCTGCTATGTACTTGTGATTTACCCAATGTTTTTAAAAGCCATCTTAGGCTTCCCTCACATGCACAGTATGCAGTGCAGAAGCTGCTTCTGCTTGGTACCATACAGTGTGACTAAAGCTAGATATAGCTAATATCTATGTGAGCCATTAATTAAATGGCAGTGAGTCATTAATTAAATGCATAAAACTCTGGATTCTCCTCTCCTTCTCATCACTTAGCCACATCATGGTCCTTCTGTAGCCTTCTGAAAACAGGAGCTGAAGGTGCCGGACTGCTCTCATTCCCCTGTAATTCAAACACTGGCAGATGCAATTGTAGCACCACCCCATTTGGTATGTGGGAGCTCACAGCTGTTGAAGATAGGCAGATGGGAGCCTGAATGCAAGACCGGACTCTGAGCTCCATGTAAGCCACGAAAAATACACACTATTATACCCAATGCCAGTTACATCCACAGTAGAGTAACTCATTCTCCATCCAGGTGGTTTAAAGAATAGGATCAAAACTAGCAACACCCACCCAATAACATCACAAACAGCAGACAAGGGCGCATAGCTCACATCCAAGTTATGCAGCACGAGGCCATTATCACTATACCTATGGAACTACAAGCATACAGGAAAAAGAAAAAAATGTTCTAATGCACACCCTGGACTCTCAAAAACTTATTTCTGCAGCTGCAATGGGGGTGATGGAGGTACAAAGACAAAATCATCCTGCACAGGTAAATGAGGAGCCTATCATGGAGAAGCGGAAAAGCTCAAACTATGAATGTGGGCACACCAAAAAACAACATATTAAAAGCATTTTTATCTGACCTTCCACAGGCTGCTCAAGGTGGCTCACATACAGTAAGTATGAGGTGAGAATACCAGGTGATCCAGGTAAGCAACAAATTCTAAACTTCAAGTGAATTCTCTCTATGCACTGGGCATGAGAATGAAAAGCACAGGAAGCCCTGGCTAGGGACATCAAACAGGTCCCATGACACTATAGGCCAAATTCTCTCTCTCTCTCTCTCTCTCTCTCTCTCTCTCTCTCTCTCTCAAACACACAATTTTTTTACTTTGCCTTTTGGACCATAGGTTTCCAAGGTAGCTTAATGCTTTATTCGTAGCTAAAAGAAGATGTAACACAATAAAACTGTGAATTATATATGTTATTCAACACACTTTTTAAAAAGGCTTATGAGATTTGGAAGTTGAGTAGTAGTTGTCCTAGTGCACAATTTCCCTAAATATAAATTAACACAAATTATTAGGATTGAGGTATTACCTACTCTACCTTTAGGGTAATATTGCATTTTGAAAGGAAATTTTTTTATAAAAAGATCTAATCGTGTTTTTTAGGAAGGTCAATCACCATTTCATTAAACAATTAATTCTATATATGCTATCTCAAACTCCTTGGAGGAAGGAAGGTTACAAATGTAACAACAATGAATACATTATTCTTATTCTTGAAACAGCAGTACTATTTTGTTACACTGTGAAAAACTAACAATGCTGTAGCAAATGCATCTAACATCCTGCTATATTAAAGCTAAATAAATTGTTTATTATAAAACAAGGTCCTGAAATTCTACTTATTAATCACAGATGCAAGAACAACGTAGTTGACTAGGTGGTCTACCAACATATTAAAACACCTTTGGAATTTATAGAATTCTATAAAGCATACCCATTGTCCCACAGTCCGTCTCACAAAAATAAGATAATCCTGGCACTACGTTCTCTATATACAAATTCATAACTGTTCCAATTTTGCTTAAGATCCCTGTGGAGCAAAAGTAAGGTTACCCAGATACGAAAAAGTGTGTGCACACTCTCCCACATCCTTCCTGACAAAAACTTGGGTTGCAAAGTCTGTTTTGGAGGGGCAACAGGGCACCCTCCTGATAATTGCCCATTTGCATCTGCCCTCCCAACCAGGAGGAAATAACTGGCGATGACATCTGATGGTACTTCCAATAGGTGGGACATGCAAAGTGGTACACAAATATTGAGAAATACAGCTCTAGAACATTGCTTTGTTTTCTTAGACTCCAACCCTGAATGTTTAATAATAATAATAATAATAATAATAATAATAATAATAATAATAATAATAATAATAATAATAATAATAATAATAATGGTATTTATATACCGCCTTTCTTGGTTGTCAGATTTCTCCTCAGACTTTATTCAAGGCGGTTTACATAGGCAGGCTATTTAAATCCCCGTAGGGATTTTTACAATTGAAAGAAGGTTCTATCTTTCAAGAACCGCAACATTCAGATATTTCTTTCTGATCTGGTTTCACATGCTGGCCTCCATCCTCCCACGCTCAGAGCAGATGGAATAACTCGGCTCAGCTTGTCAGCTGCTTCAAAGTCGCACGGTGCCGGTGGCATTGAACTGGCGACCTGCGGGTGTTATCTTCAGGCAGACGGAGGCTCTACCCTCTAGGCCAGACCTCCTGCCCTGTTTAGCATGGACAGTGGGAACATAGTCTACCAGGATATATCTCCCTCTCAATCCTGGACCCCCTCCCAGAAGCCCCACTTTTCACTTCTTGGAAAACAATTTCCTTTAACCACTGGGGGAGTGAGCCTGATCCCTCCTTTAGGGTCAGAGAAGGGAAGGGTAGCCTTTTGGCAATCGTTGCCACCTCCCTTAACGTCAAGCAGACTGGTTGAGGATTCCAGATTACAGTCATCAGGGTAGGCCCCTACCTTGCTAGTTCCCCCTCCTCTGGTCCATCCCGTCTGCACAGGGGTGCTTGATTTGGGGGAAAGGGTTGCCAGTCCTCATATTTTTTCCTGTAATGCTAGGTGTACAGTGAAGGTTTGGTCTACTGCTGGATGGCACTCTCTCTCGGCTGATTCTCATTCCTCACCTGCATGGCACTGGAAAGAGGCGAATGGACGGAGAAGTGCACACAGCCCTATCTCAGGGCCTCAACAAGTGCTGCCAAGTGCAGGGCCTTTTAAACCTATTCCATCAACCCAATGACCAGAAGTGGCTCTGTCAAGACCTCCCTGTGCTGCCTGTTGCTG
Source organism: Tiliqua scincoides (assembly GCF_035046505.1). Classification (NCBI taxonomy): domain Eukaryota; kingdom Metazoa; phylum Chordata; class Lepidosauria; order Squamata; family Scincidae; genus Tiliqua; species Tiliqua scincoides. Next base: position 7,675,077 of record NC_089822.1, read on the forward strand.
TGTCCCTGTCCTGTGTCTTGCTCTCTCTAACCTGAAAGTGAGCAGTGATGTGCACGCTCTTGGACTGGGTAAAGAGAAAGATGCCCAGCTATGAATTTTAGAGCAACTTCCACTCTGGGCCCCTGCACTCACCTCCCCTCCCCTCATAAAATCAACCTCTGGCCCCACTGAGGAGAGGAAAAGGAAGAAAGAGTGCAGGGAAGGAGTAAAAGAAAAATTGCGCAAAAAATTAACATAGCATAACACAAAGCAGCTGCAAGTTAAACTGGCAGGGCTCAAGAGAGGATAGTAAAACAACAACAACAAAAAAAACCTTGTGACCTGATCATGAGGCAGGGCTGGTCTGGGAAGAAGAAGATGCCCCCTCTCAGTGAGAGAGTCAAATTGCAAGCTGGCTCTGTCCCTGACCTGGTAGGGGCAGCCCCCAAAAACTTAAAATGCTCTTCTTCCACGACCAGAAAGCCAAGGTCTTCCCTGCTCATACTCTTAGCCGTTTCACTGCACCAGCTCTCACAGCTTTAATAACAGCAAAATGAAACTGCATCCTAATTATTTTAAGTACCAGGACCAATAATTTATGTACATTATGAAGAATTATTATTGTCAAACTGAAGGAGAAAAGCCTTGACTTGAGGATATGTCATATCAGTGCAATAAGACCAGTACCATGATCACACTGTTGAAACCACTGCTTTTGGTAAATTCCAGCATATGCTCAATATGACCTGCATCAGCGAATATGGTATTCAGTGTGGTTTCCAAACTGTGGGTCACAACCCGCCATTGGGTTGCAACCTGATTTTTTGTTGTTCGCGAGCAGGTGCCAACTGTGGCACGGCAAGGCATTCTGGGGTGCCACCCAGCCGCTGCACCTATTAAAGTAGGTTGTGGAGCTAAAGAAGATTGGAAAGCACTACAGTAAGACATAAGAGAAGGATGCTGGTATCATGTAATCTATGCCATTCTCAAGTGGACCTACAAGCCCACACCTGCATTTGCATTCTTTTAGTTCGGAACACACTTCAGTAGCAGAGCAAAACGTATGATAGTTCTTTAGACCTGTTCAGTCCAATTTTTTCCCTGACTCAGAGAATGCCCAGGAGAGCTCCTCATTCCGTTTACCTCCTTCTCTCCCCTATTAAAAGCATTCTTTCAGTTATATGCACATTTATTGAGTTTTAAGTAATTAGCTCAATTAAACCTAATTTGATTAAGATTTCTTTGATCAGGCAACTGCCATAATTTTTACCAAGATCACAGTGACTACAAACATGCGTCACAGGCAGGTATACTGTACACTACGCCAACAAAGTCAATTTGTCCATCAGATTTAAACCTCTCTGGTGCTTAAAAGTGCATGGGCTCTGTTGGCATGGCAACTGACAAGAGCCCCAAATGTGTCAAGAAAGCAGCTTACATTTTCTGCCATATTCCAGGTACTGCAATTACGAGGCTTGATGGAATGTAAATTATTGTTCTCAAATATTTAGGCGTAAGAAAATGCTGTAGCCCCAGTGCAGACACACTTAAGATTTAGATAATAAGTCTTCAAAAACTGACACACCACCACGGTGCATTTAAGAAACTTCCTAAATTTTCCAACCGTATTTTACAAGCTGTGTGTACCATTAAGAGTTCAAGCTTAATCCACTGAGTGACATTTGTCTGAGCTAATTAACCAATGCTAATTTGCAATACAGGACAACTAAAACTACTTATGAAAGCACCATTTCTGGGCAGCATGAAGTCTGGCAATATAAAATCAAGGCTTTTTCCCCCCTTAGTATTTGCAGATTAGCTTCTAAGATATTAGCACATGACAAGTTTTCAAGCAAGACAGACTGAATGTAAATGCATTTACGACAGAAGCCTTCAAATAGCAAACAAATATTAGCAAAGCTTCACCAAGCAAATCACAAGACTGAGGGAATGATGACGAGCAGCCCCGTGTCCTTTTGGTGGAAAAAATGAGAGTAAGAAACCGATTATTTAGTCTCCTTTGACAGTTCCCTCCATTATTATCTTAAGACTATGGATGGTTGCAGAATTGCTCTACTTACCAAGGAGATGAACCATTAAAAATCTGGATTCATTTCCAGTTCCAGTTCACCAGTATTAAGTTATCTAGTTCTGGTTCACTGTGGAGATACTTTCCATGCATATACTGACATCAAATCCACAACTGACTAAAACCTGGACATTAATACTGCTGGTTTTTTGTTTTTTTTAATGTGCCATCCCCCTACACTGAGGGCTGCTAACAGCATGATGCACTCTTGGGTTCTGGTTACCAGGGTTCCGGTTCTCATTCCTTTTATTATGTAAATTGCATTGTGCAAAAGAGAGCGACTAAGATGATTACGGGGCTGGGGCACCTTCCTTATGAGGAAAGGCTACGTTTGGGCCTCTTCAGCCTAGAAAAGAGATGCCTGAGGGGGGACATGATTTGAGACATACAAAATTATGCAGGGGATGGACAGAGTGGATAGGGAGATGCTCTTTACACTCTCACATAATACCAGAACCAGGGGACATCCACTAAAATTGAGTGTTGGGCGGGTTAGGACAGACAAAAGAAAATATTTCTTTACTCAGCGTGTGGTCGGTCTGTGGAACTCCTTGCCACAGGATGTGGTGATGGCGTCTAGCCTAGACGCCTTTAAAAGGGGATTGGACAAGTTTCTGGAGGAAAAATCCATTATGGGGTACAAGCCATGATGTGTATGCGCAACCTCCTGATTTTAGAAATGGGTTATGTCAGAATGCCAGATGCAAGGGAGGGCACCAGGATGAGGTCTCTTGTTATCTGGTGTGCTCCCTGGGGCATTTGGTGGGCCACTGTGAGATACAGGAAGCTGGACTAGATGGCCTATGGCCTGATCCAGTGGGGCTGTTCTTATGTTCTTATGTGAACTTTCTGTTCAACTGCATAACAATAATAGTATATAATGATTCTATTCTGGAAGGATGGTCTCCTCCAGTAATGGCTAGAGGGAAGAAGTTTCAGATCCACCCATCCAGGGACACCTCTGGCAAAGATTCTTTCAAATCTGACTGAAATTGCTAAATACCCTCCCACCCCCCACACACACTTTCCAACTAAGCTTCCTTTCCTCTGCCATGCACCTATATAACCTGGTTATCTTTCCTTTTAAATGTTATTTCCCTTAGGGTTTTAGCTTTTTGTTCAAAAACCACCATTAACTTCACAAAACAGAAAAAAAAGAGTACATGGCTTTGGATGAATTGCAGCAAGGAGGAGCAGGATGGATGGATGGATGGACACACACACACACAAGAAGTTTCCTTCCTCAGCCTGCCATGGTGAGGACTTGTTGCTGGACAACAGCATATGGGCAGAAAATTCTGGAGGACTATACGTCTATGGCACCTGGAGGCCTATAGGTCCTAAGCCCTGTCAACTAATCTTTTGAGCGGCTTCCCCTTTCTTTTCAAACAGCTTATGGAAAACAATTTATCCAAATACAGTTGTAGCAGAGTCCTCACCACTAACAGAATCTCCAGAGTGTCAGTCTTTTTATTTATTTTTGAAACATTCACATACACCCTTATGTGTAAGGGTTAGTTCAGGTTCAAGGCAACCAAGAGATTTTTGTTTCAGATTTGAGTTTTGAGAGCTCTGTGAAAAGCTCTCTGAATTGATTTTGGGTTCAGATTTGAGTTAGTTAGTTGGCAACCTTCAGTCTCGAAAGACTATGGTATCGCGCTCTGAAAGGTGGTTCTGGAACAGCGTCTAGTGTGGCTGAAAAGGCCAATTCGGGAGTGACAATCCCTTCCACACTGGGAGCAAGTGCAGTCTGTCCCTGGTCTGTCTCCCTGGCTATGGGCCTTCCGTACTGTTCAACTTTTCCATATTAATAAGGAATCACTTGTAGACCTTCAGCCCTGTCTTATGTACACTTACTCAGAAATTAAATCCAGAATATTCAATTACGTTTACTTCCAGGTAAGTATGCATAAGTTTGCAGTCTTAATTAGGCTGGAAATATGCCTAGTGTTAAGGTCTCAAGTTATACGAGGCTTGCTGGGATGAAACAGGAATGAAGACCTCCCTTTAAAAAACAAGTAATCAATCATCACCTCTGTTTCTGGCACTGATCTGAAGTCCTTTTTTATTTTTCTCATTAGACATTCAGCTTTAGGAAGAGTTTGTGTAATTCATAAGGTTGCATTCTGCGTTGTGAACGCCGGTTAGTCCTCATAAAGGTAATATTTATTGCTCTTGTAAGCTTTATTAGAATTGATCTAGAAAGAGTTTAATTTTTAGGGCAAGATAAAAGCCAAACCCAAATATTTCATAGAAGTCATTTGAAAACTCTTTCCAAAGGTCCTCTAGTTGGTCAACAGAATCTTATATGATTTGAATTTGGGCAAACCAAGTGCATCTTGAGGACAACCGGATTGGAGAAAAGAAAATGAAGGTGTATTTTTACTTTTTTGGTCATATATAATTGGCTAAGAGATGACAGTGTATTATACAGACCACATCCATAAGTCCTATGTTTAAATTGAAGCTTAGCCACAGCTTGTTCAGCAAGACAGAGCTGATGGGGAAGTCTCAACCTCAGTCCCTCATAATGGCAGTAATAATTACCTTCCCAATATAATTTACAACCCAGCAGAATAGAGAAGCAGAAAATGTGGTCAAAAGTACAGGTTGAGTTTCAGTATACAGATAAACGTTGAGATAAAACCTCGGGTGAAAAATCTGTGGATAATTAGGTTATAGCTATAGAGCCATTTCCAGTGGTACTTCCAATAATATGCCATTGACAAAGAATTCCTGTTAACCGAAATCAGACATGAAACAGACTACTTTTGTTAAGAATAACAGCTCACCTAGTCTCAGCTCTTTTTTTACACTTTTAAAAATAAGTGTTTCAGTTTTAATGGATCTATCTAGTTTGTGTGTGTGCAAAACACACACACACACACACACACACACACACACACACACACACAGAGCGCTTACAATTATATACAACTTTTTTAATTGTCTGGCAACCACTTTAAAAATACCACTACCAGGTTTTCTGACTACATTAACAGCTTGTTTTTCACTAGGAATATTTACAAATTTTGTAGAAAAAAATGTTCCCTACACTTATTCCTAAAGTACATGTAGGATTTATATAATTGTCAGTTTTCATGCAAAATAGTTAATAAATTGATATCGCTGCCAAGCTGCTTGAATCTCACATCCTCTGCCTTGCAAGCTGCATCCAGAGTCAGAGTAGAAAGCTGACAGGGTGAGTTAAGATAGCAAGGTCTTGTGACCAACCCCTGTACATCGCTGGCACCAGCAAGGCTAGACCAAGGCTCCAGCCTCTGAGCCTTGGCATGACTGCTTCCTGACTGACTGGACATATTTGCAAAGCAGCCAACTCTGCGCCGTGTTGTCTCTCTTTAGCTCAGTCAGTTCCTTTTACCCTTGTAATCACATTTGCCGAAACGGGTTGTTTGTCCAGTCACTTTTAACACATAATTCCAGGCTCCATAATTTTAAACACCCATATCCTCCAATATTTAATGGCATCTTTGTTATTAGGATGATATTTGACCAAACTGCATTTCTTTAAGTTCAGCTGCCCGATAGCAAAATTTTCCCAGAAGAAAATATGTAACAGCCTTGACAGGAAGATTTACATTTACAGAGCCAGTTCTAACTCATGCCCATCTTTTCCAACATAAAGACGTGCACCCTCAGATTCATGCATTTTTACCTAGTTTCAAATAACTTACAAGATTTATCATATGTCTCGTGAATGAAACCTCTACTCAAGTCAATCTTTCCAGTGAAGAGACAAAAAAAAAAATTCACACTAGGAGTATAGGATATTGTACTACTACAGAGGCCCACTATCAGGCTGATAACACTGTACGGACAAACCCAATTTCTAAACCAAATAAATTCAAAATCTACATTCATGCAAATGCGTTCATTTTGCAATAATAAAAGTAGTTGCTGAAACTGCTTCCATTGTTTCATCTCTGCCAAATTGTATTGGCAACCTTCAGTCTCGAAAGACTATGGTATCGCGCTCTGAAAGGTGGTTCTGGCACAGCGTCTAGTGTGGCTGAAAAGGCCAATCCGGGAGTGACAATCCCTTCCACACCGGGAGCAAGTGCAGTCTGTCCCTGCTCTGTCTCCCTGGCTATGGGCCTTCCTTCTTTGCCTCTTAGCCTCAGACTGTTGGCAAAGTGTCTCTTCAAACTGGGAAAGGCCATGCTGCACAGCCTGCCTCCAAGCGGGCCGCTCAGAGGCCAGGGTTTCCCACTTGTTGAGGTCCATCCCTAAGGCCTTCAGATCCCTCTTGCAGATGTCCTTGTATCGCAGCTGTGGTCTACCTGTAGGGCGCTTTCCTTGCACGAGTTCTGCCAAAACAGTTACCCAAATCACCACCAGTACCACCCCAAACAAAAGCCCCTGCTGCATACTATCATCATATCCCTTCTTGACAAAATGAAACAGGCAACGGCCTAGCTACTTGAAAGTCTGAGCAAAGAAATACAGCTGCCTGGAGATATGAGCAGAGGTTTCTTTTTGTATCACATTCAGTTGTAATGTAAGAAATAATACCAGTACTATTTCCAATATGGGTAGGGCATTTTTACATGGAAGGAGGATTATAACTGTTCTATGTACAGGGGAGGAGCAGGGGATTTACCTGAAACAGGGCAGGACTGAGACAGTAATTTTATATACAATCACAGCTGTATTACTTTGAGGGGGTGCTCTGGCTTTGACCATTTTTACTATCTCCCATGCCTTTGGAAACTGGTTTTGTCCATCCATCTCCGTTCCAAAATCAGTTTGTTTTCATAGTTGTTGCTAAAGAGGCATCTTGGGTATACCTAGGCCAGGCAACAATAAGGAATACGGGAAAGGCAAGTTGTCCATCAAAACTATAGCAAAGAGGGGAATACATTATGACCAACATGTGGCCCACCAGTCTACAGTACCCTGGAAATGGTTCCTCTAGTCATTGCTTTGCTCTGAAAGGACACAGGTAGTATAGTTGAATTGTTACTGTCTGAAGCTGCAGACACACACTTGAAGTTATTCTACCAAAAACATGAACAAGAATTCTGAAAGTTTTCCCCCCAGTTTGTCTCCCAACAACAAAGTTACACCAAAAACATCAGCACTAATTTTACATGTTGAGCTCTAACTGCAAATTTCAATTTGAAAGCTTCCATCTGCAATGGATGGCAAATGCCTGTTCTAAAGCCTACTTAAATTTTCAAGTCTTAAACCCACTAATTTTTGGTTCAAGATGTACTCATAACACTACATCTTTCCAAGGATCACATATTCCATAAATACAGCTCTTTAGTTTTCAGTTGGGCAAACTTTCTGGTACCTCAAGATGCTGCTGAAAACATGCCATAAGATTATGAGACTATCAGAAATAAAAAATTTAATGCCAAAATAGATGTAGGCAACTACGACTAAGAACAAAGCCAGATGGGATATACAGCTATGGAAACAACACTTTACATCAAATTTGGGGTCATTGTATTCTCTCCCAATGGCAGCTGTTAAGCCGCATACATTTCTTTTTACACAAACACATGCGCGCATGCACACACTTTGATTTTCTACTGAACAAAAATGAAATACTACTTCCTAAATACCTAACAACTATATACACATTGGTTACAAAAGGCAACACACCAAAAACATACCTGAAGTGACACAGGGTATGTTTTAGAGCAGTGGTTCCCAAGCTGGTGGGTCACGACGCAGTGGGGGACAGGAAGCAAAGCATTCCCCCTTAAGAGGAGTGCCCTGCAGATGGCAGTGATGTGATCCCCAGGACTGTGCCGCTGCCAGGGATGAAGGGATATTTTCTGTACTCACCTCTGCCAAGGAAGGCCTCTTGGGGGTTGCGGGGAGCCTGTGGGTGCCTCCATAGGGCTCCTCAGGACTCCAAAGGTGTAAAACAAAAGCAATTGGAAGCCACTCCTAGTTTTCGCCATGAAACCAGAAGTGCCCATTTTTTGTTATTTTTAGATGTTTGGAGGTGCGGGGAGCTTGCAGAGGGCTCCCGGACCCCCCAGGACTCTAGTGCTGGCTGCAGGTAAGTAAAAAAACCTCCTGTCCCTGGTAACAGCATGATCCTGGGAATCATGTTGCTGCCTTAGCCCCTCTCCTGCACACACTCACCTTGGGTCTCAAACTCCCAAGGAGTTTGAAAGCCAAGGCACTAGTCAGAATAAAATATATCTACATGGCTACGGTGGTGGCACACAGCACAGATTCACGTTTTTAGTACAAAATCCTGCAATATGTCTAAATACCGTATTGTTTTTAAAATATGTTCATAGCCATTTCGGTTGTGCAGAAAAGTTTTACCATCTGGAGAAACAGCATCTGCTTTAAAAAAAAAAGGAAGAAGACAGAAAGATTTTCATGGGACAGAATTGGAGAGGTACATCATTCTTATTTTTAGGTACATCTGTTCTTTCTCTCCAAACCTGTTCATCTATACCATTTCTCCTTTCTCTCCTACACAATTTCAGCACCCAACCAAAAAACTTGCAAACGTGCAAATATATAACACGCAGCAAGTTCCTTTTTCAGAATTCTGCAATATGAAGAGTGAATTTTCATTGTTCTCTCTTTGCTCTATATTCACATTATTTCTGTCATTAAAGGTCTATGCGACCTCATGACTTAAGAGTGACCTAAAGGCAGACATTTTTAGTTTGACTTGCTGAAAGGCTTATAAACATCTGGAAGTTGGCAGTTGCATCAATCAGACAAGAACTTACAGTCTTCTGGGAAAAGGATAGTCTAGCTGTTCTTGCAAAAACTACTACTGTTTTGATGGGTGGTGAAATTATGGATTGAGAAACTGGAGAATTTCCTGGAAAACCATAGAACTTATAAGTTGCTAACTGATAAGATTCATTAGGACTGTCTGGAAACAGTGCTCCTTAACTTTGGTTCAATTTAAAATCATTTGATCAACACACAATGTACATGCTCCTTTGTTCAAGAGTATCTGTGAATCATTGGTCTTGAAAATGAGTAAGATTTCTTTTTAAGTTTTCTTTTTATAAAAAAAGATTTCTTTTTATAAAAAATAATTAGCATTTATGTATCACTTTTGAGCAAGCAAAGCACAATGAGGTAATTACTGATCATTATTTTTAAGGGTTCTCCTTCCATAAAATATACTGACCTGATTCAATGTTTGCCAAATAAACCACTAAATGTTCTCTCTCTCTCTATGTAATTACCTGCTGGAGTCTTACCTTGGTGCAAGGAGTCACCTATTTCATCAAATAGGCAATGAAAGAATCTCAAGAACTGCTTTTAGTGGGACAACTTACAGGACTGAGAATAGGACTGTAATTAAAGATGAAAGATACTAGCTAAGTTATTTTTTATTATTATGACATTTGCATCCTACTCTTCCTCCAAAGAATTCAAGGTGGCATGCATGGCCATTACTCCATTTAATCCTCACAACAGCCCTGTGAAGTAGGTTAGGTTGAGCAATACCAACTAGTCCAAGGACACATAATAAGCTTCCTGGATGTGTGGGGCGTTGAACCTCGGTATCCCCAGTCTAGGTCTTACAATTTATTTACTACAGTATTCTGGTTCTCGGAAGACAGTCAAAAAATTCATGTAAACAGCTGATGTAGAATTATTCTGGAAAACTTTATCAACAATGAGCAACACTGGTTGCAAATTGATTACAAATTCAAACTATTACTAATATTTACTATGTATGTAGTTACCAAAAGAGACTTGAGTGCTATGCAAAATACAGAAACAGCAAGGTTCTTTCCCAAGGACTTACATTTGACAGACAAGGTGGAAAAAAGCAGTGAGGTAAGTTTTAAGATTAACAATGTGTAGGAAAGGATACTAGGATATTTGTGTTCTGGACTATTGTGTTCTGGTCAAACGCATCCCAGTCACTAGTATCCCTGGACATTCACGCCTGGCTTTTTTTTGGGTCCTGGTCATTTGAATCCCACTATAACTGGGCAACAAACCTCATGTTATATATCCTAAACCTCTTATCTAAGCCCTTATCCTAAACCTACCTTTGCATTCTAAAAGTCTAAGCCATTTTTACCCAACACTGCACATACGCAACAGGAATCAAATGTGTACACCTGTGGGCTGGGTGGAAATGGGTTAAAAAACATATTTGGGACACAGACATCTGGGATGCAAAAAGAAAGCAGGCAACTGTTCAGTTCCGGGACACATTTGATTGGGATACAGTTGTCAAGGACACAATGGTCCTGTCACTGTAGGGAGGATTTGAAATGGTAGCAGAAATAAGGTTAGTTAAAGCAGTTGACCCCAGGGATCCATTTTAACATGAGGAAGTTAGCCACTCAACACAGATTCATCACATCTAGCTACAGTATATGAATGCACAAAGTGCACTCCACCAAGCCTGAATAGGGATAAAACACTAAGGCCTTACAGTAAATATGATCAAAAGTTCAGCTCGTCATTTTTAGAAATAAAGCATTCAGTTCTCCGATAAATTAATCCAGACCAATTCTGAGAAAAGCAATTTGCATGAAGATTCTTCTGCTACATCTTCCCTCTTATATTCGCCTAACTAACCCATCATGTTGAAATGAAATTATCAGTAAGTGCTGCACCTCTGCAATTGAAATTGTCTATTGTTTTCTCACTGCCAAAGATTGAATGGAGGATATCAAAGATGATAAAGGGCAAAACTAGGGAAGCTCTTACTCAACCTTCTCAGACATTCTCAGTCACAGGGAGAGCTAATAAAGGAAAGTGCTCATCCACTGATTTTCCAAGAATTATCAGTTTCCCCAAGGCCTCTTTTGTGGCATCAAAAATACAAAAAAAAGTTACATTTCCATTTCTTTGTGGCTCAGGGATTTCAACTCCCAAGGCAGCTACACCCACAGAGTTTGTCTGCCACTTCAACTACTCTAAAAGGAGTGAAGTTGCCTTCCCTGTGGCTGGGCATGTACCAAAGTATCGTGACATGATGATGCAGGGATGTTTTGCTAAGCTTTGTCTGCTCCTCCATCACCGGTGTTGTGTCTTCTCACTTGGAAAGCTACAACTCACAGCCATAAAAATTCCAGAACAACAGAGTTTGTTGTGCTCTAGAAACTGAAATACAGAATGAATTATACAATCTAAGAAGTTCCAACTATCTATCTTGACTACCTGATCAATTATACAGGTTAGGGCGCAATCTTAACCTGGGCTGGAACAGGCAGGCCCACAGTGGTCTGTGCTGTATCCAGCACAGGTCAGGTGCAGTGTGGAGGTCAACCTGGGATAAGGGGATATTTTTCCCCTTACCCTGTGTCGAGCCCCAGTCATCCCTAAGGGGCTACTCAGATCTGTGCCAGCAATTTCACTGGTGCAAATCCAAGCAGCCCGTGTATGCCTCCAAGGCATGGGAGTGGGGGTTAGGATTCTGCGTGCACTGCTACAGCGGATCCCAACCCTCTCCCAGGCCCGATCTGCCTCCTGTTCTGCCCTCTCCCCACCCAAAAATGCCGTCCCACTACCCTCACCGACCCCGTGCTGGCCTGTTTCAGCTGGTGCAATCGAACTTACCCCGTCTGGTGTTGGCTCTGGCCTTCACAAGCCATTGTGATCCTCCGCGCTGGCCCAACCAACTCTCAAGTTGGTGCAAATGTGCTTTACAGCATGTTCATAACATTCAGGAGCCAACGCAGGAGGTCTGCACTAGCAAAACTGTCAGTCTGGATTGCTCCACCCAATAATTATGTAGAACATGCTTTCGCACACACTAACCATGCTCAACTTTGTTCTCTGTACTCATATACTAATGTCACACAGAACCATATTCATTGTAAGAACATCTAGGTATCAAATATGTCATGGCTACTTTCAGCCTGATGGGTTTTCTGCATCAACTGAGACAGCATGAAATTGTATCAAAATGGGGGGAAAGTACGAATTCCTACAAGGGTGGGAACTGAACTTTTGGAACAAAGGTGCTTTTTGCAGAACTGGTCTGACTATGAGATGAAGCAAAACCCACACCTCAAATGACAGGCGAGTGGGTGAGGCATGGACAGGGAACTTTAGAAAGTTTTTACCTCCTCAGTCAGAGGGCTGGAGCCAGTTCCCCACGCCCCTAAGAATTCTCTGTAATGTACAGTGGATTAGTACATTACAGATCAACCCTCAAAATGAGAGGATAGGAGCTGCTTCTTTCCCAGGGGTAAGCATGGGTGCAAGTTCCCTCTCAAATGCTGCCTCCCCTCCACTACATTTCTTCTCACCATGCACTAAAATGCCATAAAACAACACAGAAGCAGCCCTCTAACTTTGTACAACATTCTTGAGAAAAGAGATGCTATACTTTTTTCTGTTCTTCTTGAAAGTCTTGTGAGAATAACTACTTTGCTCTCTCTGGCGCATGTTTCATAAGGGGCAGATCAACCGTAACAAAAGGGCTTAGACTGGCCATTGCCTTACATTAGGGATGCCCAAACCCCAGCCCGGGGGCCACTTGCAGCCCTCAAGGCTTCTCAGTGCAGCCCTCAGGGAGCCCACAGTCTCCAATGAGCCTCTGGAGATTTGTTGGAGCCTGCACTGGCCCAATACAACGGCTCTCAGCATGAGGGCGACTGTTCAACCTCTCATGTGAGCTGTGGGATCAGGGCTTCCTCAACTGCTTGCTGTTTCACATCTGTGATGCAGTCATGTCAGCAAAGGAAAGGCCAGCCTTGCTTTGTGCAAGGCCTTTTATAGGCCTTGAGCTATTGCAAGACCTTTATTCATTCATATAAGTTCATCTTTAATATATTCATTTATGTAAACTTATGCAAATTTATTAAAATTTTAAATGTAAACTAACTTTTTTCCCCCTGGCCTCCGACACAGTGTCAGAGAGATGATGTGGCCCTCCTGCCAAAAACTTTGGACACCCCCACCTTACATCAAACAACAAAAGCCATTCCTAACCAAGGGATCTTCAACTGACTCCTATGTTGGCAACCTTCAGTCTCGAAAGACTATGGTATCGCGCTCTGAATGGTGGTTCAGGCACAGCGTCTAGAGGGGCTGAAAAGACCGATTCGGGAGTGACAATCCCTTCCACACTGGGAGCAAATGTCATCTTTCCCTGGTGTGTCTCCCTGGCTATGGGCCTTCCTTCTTTGCCTCTTTGTCTGTCTGTTGGGCAAGTGCCTCTTCAAACTGGGAAGGGCCATGCTGCACAGCCTGCCTCCAAGCAGAACGCTCAGAGGCCAAGGTTTCCCATCTGCTGAGGTTCATTCCTAAGGCTTTCAGATCCTTCTTGCAGATATCCTTGTACTGCAGCTGTGGTCTACCTGCAGGGCACTTTCCTTGCACAAGTTCTCCATAGAGGAGATCCTTTGGGATCTGACCATCGCCCATTCTAACGACATGACCAAGCCAACGCAGGCGTTTGTTTCAGCAGTGTATACACTGATACAGTGATACAGAAGATGCGTCGGAGGCAGCGCAGGTGGAAAGCATTCAGCTTCTTCTCCTGTTGTGTGCGAAGAGTCCATGACCCGCTGCAGTACAGAAGTGTACTCAAGACGCAAGCTCTGTAGACCTGGATCTTGGTATGTTCCATCAGCTTCTTGTTGGACCATACTCTCTTTGCAAGTCTGGAAAACGTGGTAGCTGGTTTGCCGATGCGTCTGTTTAGCTCAGTATTGAGAGAAAGAGTGTCGGAGATCGTTGAGCCAAGATACACAAAGTCATGGACAACCTCCAGTTCATGTGCAGAGATTGTAATGCAGGGAGGTGAGTCCACATCCTGAACCATGACCTGTGTTTTCTTCAGGCTGATTGTCAGTCCAAAGTCTTGGCAGGCCTTGCTAAAACAGTTCTCCAGTTATAATTCTCCAGTTAATAGTGTTCCTGGGGCTCCAAATCAGTCACCCTGAAAAAGTCACTGAACAAGCCAACAAACTAACCTGTCCTAAATGCAGCCACGTGAAGTCTAACATCTACTCCCCAATAGCCACCAATCTGGGAAGGAGGTAATTAACTTTAATCTGTGACAGCTAAGTAGTTAGTTTTATCCACACACTGTTATTTTGCTAAGCACAGAAACACTATTTTAGTCTTGTTCTAATTTGGCTGGGCAAACTTTCACAGAAAGCAGGAAAAAATGTTTTTGATGGCTTGTTCAAAAGGAAAAACAGCAATTTATCAGAGGTTATGTAAAAAAAAATCTCATACTTGTGTTGGAAACTCTAGCTTGGCAGAACACATTTCATTAGAGTTGGTTCTTTTAAAATGTTCACTGAAAAAATAATGATGTTTGTTATAATCTTGTTAACAGCTTGGCATAAATTAAAAGAAATAAATGTCAGAGACTTTCCTACATCCTTAACCCAGCCTTTATGGCTAAAAAAAATAAATTGGACACGTAAAAGAAAACTTCCTTCAAACCTTCAGATCCCTTATACTTGCCATGTAAGTTGCCCAATTTCTGCCAGAATAAATTCCTTAGTATTGCCAGTTGTTCCTATGTTGGTCTCAGAAAAGAGCAGGAATGACTGAAGCATCATAGAAGCCGTCAAAAAGCACTTCCCTGTTGCAGCACTCAGTACAAGAGGTACAGCACTTCCAAGTAGCCTTGCGTCAGCCCAAAGATCTGTAGCATATCCATGCCAGGGATGTGTGGGGCTGGCATGGAAACACTGCATGTGTTTGAGCAGACTCACGGAGGCGTTTACATCTTACACATACCATGTGGAGAGCTCAAAGTTGTACCATTTGAAAGTTACATCTGTGGGATACAGTGAAAAATGTATCTGACTGTATCGTCTAAACAAGTGTTTTCTGGATTATTAGAAAGACAAATTTTTATATATTTATGGCATTTATTGAAAGAACTTTGGAATTCTTATCCCCAAAATGTGTTTTGGCAATTTTTTGCTGGAAAGGCAGCAATGTGGTATGCCAGCTATGAGACCACAAGAATATGGTTTACTCATGCTACTTGCTTGCCACCCCAATAACAGAAATCTATTTTTCTCATAACGCAAAGCAGCTGAACAATTTTTCTTTTTTCAGAGCCAAGGTACATTTTTATAGTTGAATATTTTTTGTATTAAAAAGGCAGTCTCAAGGCCCAAAATGTTATCTGAATGACCCTCAAAATCTTACTTATTTTATACTGTTTAATTTGCGTTCCCTACCCCAACCCCATCTGCAATAATTCTGACTCTCTTTTAAGGGGAGAAAAAGGTTCTTACTGGCTTTATGAATCAGCAAAGCAGAGAACATGCAATCTACATCGTCATGATATGATTATACCAGCATCTCTCAAACTGTGTGTTGTGACCCCATAAGTGGGTTGCAGTCCACCAAATTCTGGCGGGCCATGGAACATTGCCCAAAACTACCAACACTTTCAGGTTGCCAAGTTTTTGCAACTTATAAATGCAAAATACCTGCCTCTGAAGCATGGATGAGTGTATTTTCCTCCGTGAAAACACACTGCTATGTGGTCTGCAGTAGGCCAAAGACTGCCAAGGAGAACACCAAGGCTCTGCTTGGTGGTCTTCAGCTCACTCCAAGTTGAGTTGAATCATGTTCTCACTGATAAAAACATGCTCATCAGTGAGAACATGCTCCAGAGGCTGGCTTTTCACATTAAAATGTTAAAGCTTGGCAATTTGGAAGTGTTGGCAGTGACATGATGACATCATCATGTCACC
This sequence comes from Tiliqua scincoides, assembly GCF_035046505.1. Taxonomy (NCBI): domain Eukaryota; kingdom Metazoa; phylum Chordata; class Lepidosauria; order Squamata; family Scincidae; genus Tiliqua; species Tiliqua scincoides. Next base: position 7,690,809 of record NC_089822.1, read on the forward strand.
AACACTTCCAATTGCAAGTTATGCACTGAAGGCGTGTTTTGGAGTGTAAACATTTGAGAAACACTGAATTAAACCATGTAATCAATCATAAAGCCAAGACTGAGGGACAGCAATGTGGCCTACCCTCACTCTGAATGAGAAAACATTTTTACCTGTGCCCTGAAGTTGCTGAAACAATAGCAAGGACAATGGTCAGGAACATTATCACTCTCCCTCTGTGAAATGTGACAATTCCCACCCACCCCCATTTTGGCTCATTGCTAGTTATTTCTCAGTGTATTCGAATGCATGCCATAGAGCAGCCATCTTCAACCACAGTGCCATGGCACATTGGCGGGCCTTGAATGGTTTGTAGCTGCTCTGCAGTGTTTGGTGGAGGATCATTTATTAGTAGGGCCTTTGGGGGATTTGAGCCCACTGCTGCTATTGCAAAACCACCTTCTCCCTATCCCATCTGTGTTCTGAATTACTCCAAGCTAGAATGTTAGCTGCTGTACCAAATGTTTGACTTCAGCTGGCATTGGGGGATATGAGCCCCCTACAGTGTGCCTTGTCAATTGTCAAAAGACTGATGGTGTGCCTTGACCATTTTAGTACCTTATCAGTGTGCAGCGAGATGAAAAAAGTTGAAAATCACTGCCACAGAGCACGATGCAATTATCTGCAGATAGTAATGATATATTCAATAGTACTGTTTCACAGCACTGTTAAACACCATGGTCAATTGTAAGTAGTGCCTCCCTTTTTCAAGAGACGATTGTCCTCCCTGCAGGTACAATAGTACAGAAACATGGGTCCCTTTGGGGAGAAGGGCGGGATAGAAATTTATTATTATTATTATTATTATTATTATTATTATTATTATTATTATTATTATTATTATTATTATTATTATTATTATTATTATTATTATCAAATTAAAAAAGAACACACTAAAAAACCTTTGGAAAATTGATAAATAAAATTTGTCTAAAGTGACAGACTGAAAATTGAAAGGTGTTTCTTTTGGTGACCTATTACTTTGAAGTGACAAAAATGTGAGCTTGAGAGAAAGAGGAAGCAATATCTAATTACTGTCATATATGGAACTCACCTGTTTTCAGTTTAAATTATTAGAACAGACTTTTAAACAAACCAGAGATGTACAACATAGCTTGAGAACTTTTCATAAAAGCATTAGCACAGTGGTTCTCTAACTGGTGGGCTGTGACCACCACCTTGTGTAAAGCTGTCCCTTTAAGGGGTGGGGGAAGGGGAGAGGTTGTGACCCAATCCTCAGGTTTGATCACTAATGAGGGTGAATGGAGGCTATTTTTACTTACTGAGTGCTGCTGGCAGCTGCAGGAGTTGCGGGAGGCCCGTGCAGTCCTCCACAGGGCTCCCTGATGCTCAGAATGTTGACACAGAATGTTGAGAAAAACTGGTTGCCAAGCAACCAGGAAGTGCTTAGGGACTAGTTTTTTCTCAATATTCTGTGCCAACATTCTAATCATTGGGGAGCCCTGCAGAGGGCTGCTCGGGGCTCCCCACAGCTGCCAGCAGCCCTGAATAAGTAAAAATAGTCCCCTTTCACCCCCGTTAGCGGCACGATCCTGGAGATCGTGTCACTGCCCTAGCCCCTCCCCTGCAAAGACTTACTTAGGGAATCAAACTCTCCCTAAGTTTGAGGACTACTGTACTAGCAAATACAAATATGTTCCTGACTATCATGGAAAAACTTCTATTCGGCAACTCAAGGAAAATGATCAGTGAATGATCTGGGAGTATCTAATGCTGTAGGCTGAAGTCAAGCGAATGTGGACCTGATGGGTGTTGGCTAGATGGGAGAACAGTTGTAAACCTTGCCCCCCTGCATAAACTACTACATAAACTACTCTGAGTGTTCTAAACAACTACAGTTGTAAACCCTGCATAAACTACTCTGAGTGTTCTAAACAAGAATAAGTAATTGTTAAGATGTATGTGAAAGGAAAGTCCCACTCAAAGTTGGTTTGTCCTATTTTCAAACTTACATTTCTGGTTACTATTACAAAACCACCTTCTCCCCCATCCCATCTGTGTTCTGAATTACCCCAAGTTAGAATGTTAGCTGCGGTACCAAAGTAGAATTCCTGTTTGACTTCTTGAGAGAAAAATGCTGCTTTCAAACTTTTCTAGTAATCAAGCTGTGTTATACTACATGTGCCCCAAATTTCTATGGCGGAAATGACTTAAAACATTTTGATAGTCCTGTCTGTGAGGTCTTTATTGAGGATCCACTATCTAAAATAGTGGGAAGAAATTCCTATTCATAAGGATAAATTATTATTGTCAGTATTTACAGAAAGTCAGGCTGGAACAATTTAAACAATTTATACATTACTTTAGAGGAAACAACTGTTCTGTATTTGAAAGAACAGCATTAGTCTTGCAAGCCAAAACATTCACTGATATGCATGCTTAAATTAAACAGAGTCAACAGGGGTCATGGGTGGCTACCTCTTGAGCTGCATAGTGTGTACTTATTCAAACAACAAAGACATGCTCTTTTACTGCCTCCAAGAGGAGAATCAGATGTATTGTCATGGATGGACTGTATATCTGCCTAGCAAATTAATATGAAAACTTTCATCTCTCTTGGCAAATTAGTTATTTAATGAATTCTACAAAAGAAAACAAAGGTTTCTCAGTTCCTTGCACCAGTCGTTTCCTAACAACTGGGGAAAAAGAAACACTCATAGCTGTTGGACACCTTTCAGATTTCTTTACTGCAAGCCTCACTTCTAAATGTATTGCGCCCTTCTCCCTGTGGTTCCAACTTATCACTGACTAGCTCTTCCATAGGGGAGCACAGGAAGACCATTACAGAGATAGCCAAAGTATTTTAGTACCCAAGTCGCCAGGGGAGGGCATGGACCCTGCCCCTACAATTTGACATAGCAAAGAAAAAAAATGTTTTCTGCTTTTCACTATCAGTCATAGATCACTGCAAATGTATACGAAACACCTCAGTGGAAAAGAGGGTCAGCTGTGAAGAAAAACATTAAAACAAATTATTAACAAAAGAATGACTTTTAAGTATCTACTCTGAAGAAACAAGCCCTGTTCAACAAAGCAACTCCTGCTAATGCTGCAGGGTATTCCCTAACTGATTATTACTGACAATATTTATATACCGCTTTTCAACACAAAGCAGTTTACACAGTAAAATCAATCAGTGGTTCTCTGTCCCTAATAAGAGGTTACATCTGGTCTGTACACACCAAATACTATAAGACTCACAAATTTTACAGGCTATCTAAAAATGTACACACATTTTAATGAGCTCAAATTCATAAAAACCTGCAACACTCAAACATCTAAGATAAGCAATTGAAGAGATGCACGGAACCATTCCAGAACACATGTTGTTGGATGTTTGCAGATTCCTTTAGTCAACGATGTCAATGGGGTATAGATGCCAATGGGGAACATTTCAAGTTTTTGGTCCAATTTATTAACTACCGCAGACACTCAGGCATAAGTCAACCTCACAGATAAGTCGAGGGCACAAATCATGGAATTTGCTATGACCCTCGGATAAGTCGGGGGTTAGATTTAGGGGGGTGTCTGACTCAGTGGCATGCGAAGGTCATTTGGCACTCAGGGCCCATAAATTTTTGGCACGTCCCATACAATGAAATAAAAATTAAATAATATATTTTACAATTAATTCAAATAATTATTAAGAAGCATTAATACACTATCAATCTCTTGCTTTGAAAGTCAGCATGCTTTGACCTCACAATTTAGTCCAGTTATCTCCACTTTTGACTATTGTAAATTCCTGTAAATTCCTAGATGTTTACATCACAGAGGACCTCTCATGGACTATTAGCACCAGCATGTTGATAAAAAAGGCACAAAAGCAGTTATATTTTCTGAGGAAGCTTGGGAGGTTAAATTTGTCACAGCAGCTGCTTGTGTCTTACTATCATTGCACCATTGAGAGTGTCCTAACCTATGATATCTTGGTGTGGTACAGAAATTGCTCTGCAGGGGATAAAAAAGCTCTGCAGAGAATTATTAAGATCGCGCAGCACATCATCAACCTTCATCTACCAGCTTTGGAGGACATCTATACATCTTGCTGTCTGCAGAAGTCACACAGTATTCTGAGAGACCCCTTCCATCCAGCTCTTCTTTGAACTGTTGCCTTTGGGCAGACGATACAGAACTATCAGAGCAACACCACACGACTCCTGAACAGTTTTTATATCACAGGCATAATTACGCTGAATAAGGCAATATAGTTGTTACCATGCTACTGGGCATTATGGTCTGTTATACTGTTTTTATATTATGACGCATGTTGTATAGAATGTGTGGGTTAGTGTGTAGAGTGTTATTGTTGGAATTGTAGTATATATTTATGCTTGTATCTCAAAGGTGCATAAATTTCGTTGTGCTGTAGCACAATGACAATAAAGTTACTACTACTACTACTACTGAAAGAGGGTTAGGTGAAGGAAGACCACTGGAAATAAAGCAAGAATTAGCAGCCATCAAAGCACCTATTCCACCTAAAGGAATTATTCTCTCTCCTGACCCTTTCAAAATTTAATGTATTACTAGTAAGGATCAAGAAAATACTCAGAGATAATTTCTCAAGCATAAGATTATTCCCCCCCCCCCCGTGGTTAATGTAACATCAAAAGCCTCTTGGAACACATATACAAGAATTTAATTTAAAATATCCATATTATAATAAACAACAGACAACTAGCAAGGCTGCAAGAACACAACTAGTAAAAAGCCGAAGTGTGAAGTATAATAGAGCAAGCCAATAAGATTATTCACAGACAACCCCAAGTGGGTGGTGGGGACCTCAGGGATGGCATTTAATCCCTTACTTCTCCCCCAGGAGGTTTTAGTGGCTCCTGCATAGGCACAGAACATTGCAATGGGATCTCAGAGGCAGCTAAACTTTGCTGCATAAATACCTGATTGCCTGGGGATACTGCAGAAGAAAGCATGCTCTTTTAAGCAGCAGTTGCAAGTGCTTCAGAGCTCCTGCCAGCATATAGCAAAGATCTCTGGCTAAAATATTATTATTATTATTAACAGTATTTATATACTGCTTTTCAACTAAAGTTCACAAAGCGGTTTACAGAGAAAAATCAAATAACTAAATGGCTCCCTGTCCCAAAAGGGCTCACAATCTAAAAAGATGCAAAAGAATACCAGCAGACAGCCACTAGAACAGACACTGCTGGGGTGAGGTGGGCCAGTTACTCTCCCCCTGCTAAAAAAAGGAGCACCCACTTGAAAAAGTGCCTCTTACCAAATTAGCAGGGGTAAACCTGTTGCTCCAGAATAATTCTACTTTAAATTCTACTCTCTGCTTTTCCTGTGTTTTGCATCTTTGCAAGGTCTCCAGGACTCTTCCACACACAGGGAGATTGCTTCTCTCTCTCTCTCTTTTCACAAATGCTCCCCCTCCCCACATACACAAATGCAGGGATTTTTCTCCTCCAGTCCAACTTCATTGGTGAGGATAGGGGGAAATAAGGTTAGCAAGGAGGTTTGCAAAAAACTTTGAAAGGGAGAGATTGAAGTGTGACTGTATACAGTAAGGGGAGAGGTGGAGAGGAAAGCAAGAGGAGGGAATAGACTGGGAGCCCAATCCTAGGCATGCCTACTCCGAAGCAAGTCCCTTAATAGTCCATGGGGCTTACTCCCATGAAAGTGAGGACAGGATTGTAGCCTTAACTGTTTTAAGTGCGCTCTCTCTCTCTCTCGCATACACATGCACACACGCACACACACGCACACGCATACTATGCTTCAATAAGGGGGAGGGGGCAGAAACAAGAAGGAAAGAGGAGATGGACTTAACCCTTTCAATGGCTTAAGAAACAAAGGTACAACCTTCTGCAGGCTGCCTCTCTCTCTCTTCTATTTTTGTAAAAAGATCACTCTTCCCCTTCCCCCACTCTATCCAGCTTCATCCGTGGGGAGATAGGAAGGGGGTTAGCAAGTTGGGTTTTCCAATGGAGTGCTTGAAGTTTATATACAGTGGGGAAGGGGGGAACAAGAAGGAAAGAGGAGATGGACTCAGCTATTTCAAATGACTGCTTCTCCCTTGCTCGGAAGCACCCCTTCCCACACATGCACACACAGCTCATTGTCTCCTGCACATCCTGCTGTCTTGGATGCCGCTCCAGGATGCCTCCATGGGCGCTGGTGCTGAGTGAGGGGGGGCAGCTGATGCCTCTGCCCTGTGCAGCCCAACCCAGCACATCAAGCTCCTGTAGCTGGGCAACAGCCTGGAGGAGCACGTGGAGCACTCAGCAGCAGCAGCCTGCACAATGCCTCCTCTCCGAGTCCCTCCGACCCTCCCTCCCGAATAGGCTAGCTGGCTGGCTGGCTGGCTGGCTGACTCGCCTCCCCCCACCCTCACTGCTTGCCTGCCTGGGAGATAAGGCGGGGTAATGATTCAGGTTTCCTTTCTGGGAAGAAATTTTTAGCCTTATAGGCCAGTATCTACAGTAACTAATTAACTAACATCTGGTAGCTGGATCCAGCAACTGCTTCTTGCTGACAGCTGGATCCAGCAACATGTACAACACATGCAGTATATGTGTGATGCGACACTATAAAGCATGTGTACAATTTCTTGAAAAACCCTCTATTTTCATTACTATACACCCAAGATGCATCATCGTTTTGAAAGCTTTTGTTGTTTCCAAATGGCTTGAAACAAAGGACAAGAATGAAAAATGCCAGTATGTTTAGAATTAACTTCTTGATCACCATGCTTTAGCAGGGAGGAAGGACAAACAATCTGCTTCAATTGTTTTTTGTTGCAGGAGAATGGGGAGGGGGGGAAGAGGAAATAAAATGCATATGAAAGCCTTCCTACCACACACAGCATTGTGGTTAGGAGTTGTCAGCATTCCCTACAGAGTCGGAATTGATTCATGCTGAAAACAGATACCCAAAGAGGCAGGGTGTACTAAAATGAGATTCCTATCACAACAGAAGGAAAGGTTAACCTTAGCACTTAGAATCTGAGAATGACAATTATTTGGCAATGAAGGTGTGGTAGCAATGTAAATAAGGCCACTTCAAATGAACAAACTGCGAGGGCCCAATCTTATCCAGCTTTCCACTGCCAATGCAGCTGCAATGCAGACCCAAGGTAAGGGAACAAATGCTCCCTTACTTTGAGGAGGCCTCCAGGGACTGCCCCCCACCAAAGGTAAAGATGCAGGACATGCCCCATTGCCATGACTGCATCAGCGCTGGAAAGTTGGAAAGGATTGGAACCTGTGTATCAATTGGCAATGCAGTGGAAGGGTGGAATGGAGACATTTGTAAGTTAGCTCAATTAGTGGGGGCCCCGTTTGTAAGCATGTCCATTAGCTACCTAATGGAGTGCCCTGAGCCACCTCAGCCTCAAGGAGCTGGGCAGACTGGGTATGTCATTCTACTTGTTTTGCTGTTTTAATACATACGGAGCCCTAAGAGTCTTGTGATAAACAGCGCCTTACAGGATTTTCTAAATAAATAAATAGGTAGGTGAACTGCTTGCCACATACAGATGACAAGATTTAAGGATGCTACTTTTACAGGCTATTTATTATAAATGGCCACAAGGAGTTCATACGAACATGTCAGTGAACGGCATTTTTTAAAAAGTGTGAAAATCGAAGCAGGCAGATCACACTTTCACACACAGTTCAGATTTCCATATTGTAGAATTACCACTAGAATCTCCCTCATTCTTATTAAAACCTACACCACAATCCTTTCCGCTCTGCACAGCTTAAGCTCTAATCGTGTTTTTCTTCCTGAAGAAAAGCAACAAGCTTCACTAGAGTAAACGGAAAGCTGAGAAAGCTCTCTGAACACTGACACAAGTAGCAGCAGCACAAACACTCACTTGCTACTCCTGAGGCAATTCCATAAAGCAGTCCTCCTCCATCCGACTCCGGCTGAAAAACATGGGTGCCTGGGGGAGGGCTTCTCTCTTGTCTGATGAAGTTATATAATAGTGTTTTCACAAGTCTGCTAGTGTAGGAGAGACTGAAAATGCAAGGAAGAAAAAAATCTAGTTTGATTTGCAACGGCACTAAAAAAAATCAACTTTCTAAAACACACTATCCTTTGCACTTGAAGGGATAATACTTTCTTACAAAGTTATATACAATGCTGAGATATCAGATGTTCTTAAAAATCTCTTTACAGTGGGTCAGTTGTAGATACATAAGAATTCTTAACACTAGCACTTCCATTTAAATAACTAATATCCTGACCCCAAGCACACGTATTGGAAGGAAATTCTTTTTAGATTGTGAGCCTGTGTGTGTCAAGGAACCATTTATTTATTATGCTATGTAAACCATGTCTCAAAACTTCTTTTGCTGAAAACAATAAATTGTTATTAAATCTCAAGCTGGATCACAGCAGAACAGCATTTTTCAGCACTGCTCCCCTGACATACTACTTGCCACTATGCTCTCCTTAGAAGTACCACCAGAAGTAACTGGTGATTATTGTCATCACCAGTTACTTCTGAGTTCAGAGATTATGACAGGAGCTTCCAACCGAAGTAAGAGGTTCAGGGCAGGAGGGCTTTTTCACATAAGCAAAAACCATGGGCTAGAGCTCTACCTCCTGGGCAGAGCCTCTAATCACCACCTGAACCTCTTGCTACAGTGTCGCTGCTGGGCAGCAAGTATACCACCCAACACTGCCCAGTGTACTACTGGTGGAGAATCTCCATAGTAGAACATACTCCCAGGTATAGAAGCAATTATCCTGGCCTGCTTGATGAGGTTATTGCTGTTTTTTAAAAAAATCCTGCTCTGACCCATTGCCATTTCTGAAGTTTACAAGACACACACTTACAGATTTCTATCCTGCTTTCCCTCCCTGCCAGGCATTCAAAGCAGCTGTTGCTAGTAGTTTGCTCTTAAGGATTCTTGCATGCTCTAAAGGAACCTGGCCAAACTGCTGTGTATAAAGAGTGGTTCTCAAACTTTGAGCGAGCTTTACTTCCTCAGTAAGTCTTTGGGTACGGCAAGGGCAGGGAAGCAATCCCCAGGATCAGGTCCCTAATGGTGAAGGGGGGTGGTTTCATTTTCTGGTCTCAGTGAGGGTTGCTGGAGGCTGCAGGAGGTGTGGGTAGCCCTCTGCAGGGTTCCCTAAAGCTTGGAATCTTGAAACGGAGAAATCGCAAAGCAGCTCCTGTTTTCAGGGGAACCTCCTGTTTGCAGGAGATGCATTGCAATCACTCAGTTTCAAGATTTCAAACCTTGGGGGACCCTGTGGAGGGCTGCGCTGCGCTCCCCATGCCTCCAGCAGCCCTCACTGTGAAAAGTAAGTGAAAGCACCCACTCTTTGCCCCCCTTAGGGATGTGATTTTGGGGATCGCTTCCTTGCCTCTCCTCTTCCCCCTTAAAGGGACAAGGAAGCATTACACGAACCAGTGGGTCGTGACCCACCAGTTTGAAAACCACTGGCATATTAGATGTTTTGTGTTTCATGGATCCAGAAACCATTCAACAATCAAGTGATTCATTCAAATCAATTTTCAGTAGTACAGAGCATGGAATGTTCATCATAGAACATACTGTTCTCAATGGCTTTTTATAAGCTCTTCCTCTTGTAGACTTCATGATTTGCAATTCATTAACTAGCCAACATCTCTATTCACGGTATGGTATCTGTTCAGAGACCTTATTTACCAAATACTTATGCCACATAAAGGTTGAACTAACTAACTAGGCAACATCACAAAGGGTGGGTGTTTTATCCTTTTATCCAAAACTAATTTTTTTTTTCCTAATAAAGAGCAGGACTGAAGTTACCTGAAATATCTTTTGGATATACAGTGGATGTTCTGCAATAGGGAAGATTTCAGACTTTGGCTGCAATCCTAACCACTGAGAGTAAGCCCCTTTGAACAAAATAGAACTTACTTCTGAGTAGACCTGGTTAGGATTGTGCTTAGTCTCTTTTGTTCTGAGACTGACTGGCTCAAGTAAAACAATAGTTGAAAGGACTTCTTGCCCTCTGGTTTTTTCAACCCTGGATCAGCTTTGGAAATGTACTTTAGAAACCATGTAAACAAAAGGTTAATAAAAGCATATATGGGGCCCCCTATATCCACGGATTCACTTATCTGAGGATTGGGTCCACAGGGCCTCCCAGCGCGCACACCTCCAGAGGTGAGGGGAGCAGAGTCAAGCTCCCCTCGGCTCCAGAGTGTGGGGAGGTAGTGTTCATCTGTATCCATGGTTTCGCTTAACTGTGGGGGGGGGGGAGTGTTCCTGAACAGAACCCCACAGATATGGGACACATCTGTAAATATCTTGCCCTTCAGGCCAGAGATGGCCAACCTTTCAACCTTAGGGCTCCTGGACCTTTACCAATTGCGTAGAGGAGAATTTCAGCAGGTGCAGTTTGTCATCTGTGAGACAAGTTGAAAGACTGGAAGTTGAAAGGTTGGCTACCCCTGCTTTAGACTAAAATGGGGCAAAGAAAGCTTGCTTTTTAGCTTGGTTAACAGAAATATTCTTTTTTAATTCCAAGTAACCTGGTTTCTTAATAATAAGCTGCTTTGAATTAACCTTAAACTTCTCAAATTAAGACTCCTACACTTACATCCATGTTTCAATGCTCCACTGTGTTAAATGTAATATATAAACAGATATTATATTCATTCACAGTGCTCTGTGCCTTCTTCTCAAAGTCTCCTGTTTCACATGGCAAGTCATTTTTGACATGGAAGTGAATTTCAGAAAATTTCAGATCTTACCTTCCTGTTTGCTCCAATAAAGCTCTTTTAGATAATATTTTTAGATTAATGTGATTACTTCATTAATGCATTACATAAAGTTAGTTTTATTTTTTCATTTCAGTGAATTACTTTTGAATTCACTGTTTGAAAAATGCAATTTTTCCCAGTGTCCTTGTGAGGATTTCTCACACACAGAATATATTTTTACTGTCTGAGAAGTTATGTTTAAATGTGTTCAATATTTTCTCATGTCCCAAAATTGTTGTAAGAGTCAATTCACTTCCAGTTTGCAAGTTGGTTTGGTACCACAGATAATTTATAGTGAAAATGAGAATATTTATGATATTGAGAGGGCAAATACAAAGACTTAATAAACTCTAATAATGAAAATAATCCACACAGAAAGTGGCACTGAGGTTTCACATACCATCGACCATGCATGAGGTATTTATGAACGATGTTTTCCCGCAGAATTTCCTTATGGAAAAGTTGGCAGGAAAGGAACACAACAAGAGTTGTCACAGCTTCTAGAGAAATGCTGTATGTTATATCTCTGTAAAGAAAAAAAATATTAATGAGAACCAAGCTACTGACTATATGAACTTGCCAAGTTGTTCTATTATATGCTAATGCTTAACATCAAGGTATTCACAATATATCTGTGTAACAGGTGTAGAGCATGATGAGAAACTGGAGCATTTTCTTTTAGCACCTAGCCTTGAGTTTGTTTTTTGAACATTTAGCTCAGTTGTACAGGGGATCCTCATAGAAAAATGGCTCCCACGTGTCTATGTCAGTATTTAGATGAGCTAATAGTGTGGGTGGAAGCCAATTGTGTGTATCCTAACCAAGGAAGTGACATCCCATTTCTGGCAGGGTACCTATTCCACCCATATGTGCACTGGGTCATTTAAATTACCCCAGTCATGTAAAAGCTGCTTATGTGGCAACTGTAACAATCAGAAGGACCCAAAAAGTTCAGAGTTGAACATTGCTTTCAACTAAAGTGTTCTCATGATTTGAATCCTAGAGGGAATAAGAACCATTACATTATATATTATAAAATATTTGTCATCCACTGTTATTCCCTTTTTATATGCTAGCTTGTTAAGCTTACTTGGTTCTTACTTTCAGCTTATAGAAGGTATATTTGTGTAGTGAAAACTTTTAACCTTAACTCAGAATTGTCTGTCTTTCCAATTTATGATGTGATTTATTTTGCCAAGGTGGATTTAGCCAACATTAGCTCTTTGTTAGGACTACTGCAACTTACTCTTCAACCCAGTATTCTAATTTCACCTGAAGCATTAGCAGTTAAAAATTCAGTAATTTAGGAAAGTTGCTACAATATAATTATGAATAATTATGATTAATAATAAATATGAATAAAATAATCCATACTCCCAAGTTCCAAATTATACAAGAACCAAGATTAACCAAGATTATACAAGAACCAAGTATCCGATTACACAGGCCTACAAAATTGAGGGTCAGAAAAAGTTTTTCCCAAACTTTACGTTTCTGATATAAATTTGGGGTGCCGATTCCAAAAATGGCATCTGTTTTGCCCTATCACGTCTAGTTTTGGAGACATAGTATAGCCTCATTAGTGAATGGTTCAGGCAGCTTCCTCATGAGGAAGCCATGGTGTAGGCTTCCTCATGAGGAAGCTGCTTGAACCATTCACTAAAGAGGCTATGCTGTGTCTTCAAAACTAGACATGATAGGGCAAAACAGATGCCATTTTTGGAATCGGCACCCCAAATTTATCCAGGAATTGGTGTAACTTTTAAGGAAGCAAAATGTGTGTTGGCCTATGTTATCAGGCTCAGGATACAAACAGATTTCAATGTGAATATGATGTTTGCTCTTGGTATAGCTCCCAAAATTTACACTCACAAATAGCAAACATGCATGCAAGGAATAAACTAGTTATGGCTAGCAAGAAATTTTGGAGGAAAATCCCACTTTATTTTCTTTTTTAATTGAAAGAATCCAACAGTGAAGTCTTCTGCCATCCTCTTCTTAAATGGAAGGAACAGGAAATATTCTCAATTAATACGTGCCCCCCACCTCCACAAACAGGAAGAGAGTGTACTCAAAGGAATTAAGATATCTTATTTATGAGTTATTCTATAATTTCTGGACCAGTCGGTTTCTCACCACTACCATATTTATTTAAAAGATTTTTATACTGCGTTTCCAATGCTCAAAGTGCTGTACAATAATACACATGCAATATGGAATACAATTAATAAAAGCAATAAATAAAACCAATTAAAAGACGTAAAAACAACAATAAATAATTAAAAATAATATAAAAACAGCAACCAAAGATCTATAGGTGTTAAATTAAAAAGGGGTCCCTAGGATGTTCTTCTGTTTTAAGACAAGCGGAATAAAAAAAGTTTTTCCATGCTGCCAAATAACACATGAAGAGGGGACTGTCCTCAGATTTTCTAAACACTGCTTCCAAAGATATGATGGCACAACAGAAAAGCCCCTGCATCTTGCCACCATGCCCCTGGCTTCAGATGATAATCATCATAACAACACATCTTTAATTATGCATAATTAAAGGAAAGGGGGCTGGAGGAAAGGGGAAGATTTAAACAAACCCACATACACAGCCAATGGCAGGAACACATAATAAAAAGACAAATACGAACTTTTGTAGTGTCTAAAAGCCTTTACAAAAGGGGGACCTTCAATGGTAGAGCACTTGCTTTGCATGCAGAAGGTCCCATTTCTGGATGCAGTATGATTTCTAACTCAGACTGATACCATTATTCTCTAAAGGCACCCTATATTGGGAAACATGCGCACTGGGATGTCTGATATGCAACCCACCAGTCAACATCAATGGTGAGGAATGAAATTAGTCAGTTCTGATCCTTATCGCATTTATACGAACTTCTTCCAATTAATTTAGCCCTATTTCACTCCGAGTATAACTCCAGGTCTAGGGACAGAAGCCTTTCAGTCTCCAACTTTCAAATACATTTCAAACTAAAGACACTAGTCCAGTTCAGACTAATGGGAAACCATGGTTTCAGGTCCTGCATGTTATCTAACTGTGCTCTGACCACAGTTTTCCGAGTTTCTACAGAACAGAGATCTATGGTTTACTACTACCAAAAGTGGAAGCTTTCAATCACACATGAACAAGGGTGAAGGAAAGGGGTAAGTACAAGACTTGAACTTGTCTTATAGCTGGAAACCATAATTTCCAGTTACATCTGAACCATCTGAACCAGATATAATGCTATTCTTTGAACAGTTAATCCCCATGTCATACTATTTTTGAAAACACCTCTCAGTTTCAAAACTCTTTTGACATGCAGCACTGCATGGGAGAGGAGGCCTCAACTGTTCAAGAAATGCAAATCTAAACACCCTCTAAGGCTCTGGATCCTGGCCATAGATTTTTACAGGGCTTGATTGTGGTTGCAGAATTCATTCTCAGCTGGACTCCACACAGCCCTGCGCTGCTTTACAACAAAGACAGTGATTTATGAATGTGCCTATATTACTCAATCCTTTCACCTCTCAGAATTTCGTTTAATCTGTCCCAGACACAAGTATCATCACTGTTCCAAGAAGTACCAACGATGTCTCTTTGCATAATCAGAATGTCTTCTCTAAATCATGTCACAAATTCATTAATCACCAACTGCCCAAAAAGTAACGTAAACGACAACTGGACTAACGCAAGGTTTCCAAAGAAAACAGTATGGTCTTTATCAAGATGCTAAATAGCTGTCTAATTTCTAAGTGAAAAAGAAATTGGCAACATAAAAAAGAAAAGGTTCCAACAGAGAAACAAATTTCAGCAGTGAATCTGGGACAGACAGAAAACAAATTCTATTGAATTTTTTAGACCTAGAAAGTGCAAGTATATAAGACACATGAAATTCATTAAAAATCGCTCGTTGGAAAAAGAACCTTAGATTTAAATTTAGAGAAATTTGGAGTTTTTTAAAAAGCAGAAGAAAAAAATGAAGATGCAATTTTCCAAAGTATGTCTCTTAACCCCATGAAGCAGAGAAATAAACTCAACATGTTACCCATTCTATTTGTGGTAATAAAATGGAACACAAATGGAGCAGAAGTGAAGTTGCCTAGCCTGAAGCAAAGACAATCGTTGTTAAACGGTCTGTGTGAGCTACAAAGCGAGACATGTGACAAGAGGGGGAGACTGATCTCTCTGGGGGAGAATCTATACAGATTTCTGAATTACTTATAAAGCTTTTTAGGAACCCTGTTTCACAGCAATCATATTTATTATCTTTAAATTTCTGAAAGTTTGTTTAATCCCAAAAGTTTCAGCAAGGCCAGATGACAATTTCCTTTATTTGTACAGCATCACCCATGTACACAGTACTCTACATGGAGAGCAGAGAAAGACATAATCAAATAAGACAGATCTCACCGAGGGAACATGCTATGTTGAAAAACCTTTTTACTTTTTTTTGTTTCAAAGAGCACTCAAATTTACCAAGTTGACATCAGCTTGGGGAACATTGTACCATCTTTTACTTTGGACCACCTATGACTGAAGAACAGCAACTCAGAAGACTGCTCTTGGATTTCAAACATTACCTGGTCCCAAAGAAGTACCATCTCATTTGTTCTGCATTCAAAAATTGAACTAATTTTTTTTCTATCTCTACACAGTTCCAAAACATCTCCCTGAGAATATCCCAATTAGAAACAGACATCCTGTAATTTTTATAACATGGGCTTTACTTACAAAAGAGGAACTTCAACAATTAGCTGGATGAGACAACACAGTAATTCTTCCATAAAGTCTCTGCATTCTGATTCTGAAAGGAAACAAAGAAAACATTATAAATTATATTTTAATATTAGCAATCTCACTCGTCTCCTTCACAGAGAAAACCCATAATCTTTCTGCGGATCTCTGTGAACTGAAGTTCGGCAGTATGGTAAAAATCTGGTTAAACACAGTAGTGTGCTGAAATGAGGAAGGGTGGTAGTGGTATTTCACTGTCTCAAAATTAAGTATCCTGGGTCTTCGTTTTTTTCAATTATTATCATAGGTAAACTATAAATGCACTATGCATGCAGTCCAACTCTTACTTAGTAGTAAGTCTCACTGTAGTCAATGGGTTTTACTCTATGTAAGAATGCACAGGATTATAGCCTTAAAGAAAGAACTGATGTATGGAAAGGCAAGAAAATGGAAGGAGGACAGCAGTGATGAAATGAATAGATAGGAAGGTGGAGGATATAAGAGCAAAGAGGAAGGTACTGAATGGACACAGATTTATTGAACTATTACAAATCATTTATGTAACAATTTGCCTGAAATGCTTTTTAACCTGTTTTATCTCTCAAGTGTACTATAAAATAGGTCAGTGGTTACCAAACTATTTAGCACCAGGACCCACATTTTAAAATGACACTATATCAGAACCCATCTAAGGGCACAATCCTATCCAATTTTCCAGTGTTGGTGCAGCTGTGCCAATGGGGCATGCACTGCATCCTGTGGTGGGGAGGCAGTCACAGAGGCCTCCTTAAGGTATGGGAACATTTGTTCCAGTCCCTTGGGGCTGCATTGTGGCTGCACCGGTGCTGGAAAGTTGGATAGGATTGGGCCGTAAGTTTACCACACTTAAAAAAGGAGATCCAGAAAGATATAATTTACTTACGGTGTTTATTAACAAGTAATAATTACCAGAAAAAGACCCTCAAACATTTATCTTCCTATATTTACACATGATTGCAAACTGCAGGAGCTCAGCTCTCTGCAGGATAATTAACAGCTACCTGATTTTTGAATAGCTTCAGGGCTTGAGGCAATTAGTTATCTGATCATTCCATCACCCTTACAAGACTCACCAAAAACCAGGTCATAACTCACCAGTGGGTCCAGATGCATGGTTTGGGAACCACTGAAATAGGTCATTCATTTTCCTATAGTGCAAGCCTAGCTGTATCTACTCCGAATTAAGTCCCACTGAGTTTATCTCCCAGGTAAGTCTGTATAGCAGTTGTGACCTGATTGCTGGTGGGTCACAAAGATGAAACTGACAGACAGCTGAGAAGGAAAATGAATGGAATGTGGAAAGTGAAACTGACCTACATCGCATGTTTACTCACATGAATGCGTGTTGGTCCACTGCAAAGAGCAGACCAAGAGTAATCCAACATCACCAGAAAGGTCTCGATTCAATGAATGCAGCCCCCAAAAACACCCGAGAAGGAAATCCCTCCCTCCAAGCTGACAAATGTATTGAGCCCTATGGAAGCAAAACTAAGATGCACAGTCACATTTACGCACAAGTAAGCAAATATGCCTTGCCTGGTGTTGAAGGTCAGGCAAAGGGGAATGACAAGGCTACCAGAATGGGTCTGATCTGATCAAAGTGGAGCTCAATAAATGCTCCAGAAGACAGGCCCCACACCACCAAAATGGATAAAAACAGAGGCTTGAGCTGGTAAGACGATTTTTTTTTATTTTTTAGACTTGTGTTTTCCAGATTCCTTCCCCCCCCATGTTTTCTCCAGACCCTCCCCCGCCCCCATGAGCTTCATCACTCAGTTTTTAATGCTCAGGGATTTTAATGTTGTCAAGAGGGAAGCTCTGAATCTTAATCTAGACCAAACAAAAAACATGTTGGAGTTAAAACAGATTTCATCTCAAATCACACTGAACTGGTTTAAATATAAGAACTGGGCGGGGCTGAAAATCTTACTGATATTTTAGGGGGAGCATTACATTTATTGCAGGCAGTCTACAGAGGAAAAGGACTAGCTTCCCCATCTTATCTGCCCTTATTTAATCATTTGTTTTACTTTAATTTTTTATTTTAATTCGATGATGTCACTTCTACTGATGACATCATTTCTAGTGGGTTCCAGACAGATTGTCATTCTAAAAAGTGGGTCCTGGTGCTAAAAAGTTTGAGAACCACAGGCGCATAGGATTAGCCAACACAGAGCAATGAGTCCCTGGCATGATCTGGACTTGTATGCTGAAAGTTAAGTACAATTCTCTAGGGTACATTAAAGCAGAATAATTGGTATTGGTTTGTTTTTAATTCTTCAGGCTTAATGGTGTAATATATATTCCAATCAAAGCAATGGTGAGGCTCTACAGATGGTAGAGCTGTGTTTTGATTTCATCAACCTTTTAATGTATACCTGATCAAAAGTATCATTACTGGGCTGTGCTGTGGATTGTTTTCATATTTTGAGAATCCTGATTCAGAGGAGTAGGAAGGCAGCAAGAGAGGCCTCCTGAGTGTTTTACTACAGCCATTTTCAACCACTATGCTGTGGCACATTGGTGTGCTGTGAATGGTCTTGTAGGTGTGCCACATGAATTTGGGGAGGGCCATAAATTAGTACAGCCATTGTGGAATGTGAGCCCACTAGCGGTCTAGAGTGCCTTGTCAATTGTCAAGAAACCAATGGTGTTCCTTGACAATTTTATTGCCTTCTCAGTATGCCATGAGATGAAAAAGATTGAAAATCGCTGTTTTACTATTTGAAGCAGCAGAAATTACCTCCCCAAGTAAGCATTGCTTAAAAAGCATAAAGAAAAGAGAACCTCTTAAATAACAGGTGAGGGGCAAATAAACAGCAGAAGTAAAAATCTGGAGTATTGGAGGTAACAATGTGGGCTTCACTGCAAAGCTTCTGCATTTGTATTGCCTTTGTAGGTTAAAAAATGTGACATCATTGGTCTTCATCTGGTGAATCATGACTCACAACTGGACCCCACTCCAAACAAAGATGTGCAGCACAGACTGCACCACCACCTTTTTCTTGTTGCTTTTCCAGTTTTTGCAAGACAAACAAAAAGGAAGAGAAAGTGCAGGGAAATGACAAATGAACTGAGAAAAAAAAATGCACACACAGAAAGGAACATATACCGTACATATTTAAAAGTGGATCCCACATTGCAGTTGGGGGTTAAAGGTGAATCTGAACTTCGAGAGGCTGGTTAGTGCTAACTTAAATCACCTGTATGAGCACTGGCCAAGCAGGACACAATTAGCAATTCTTTCAATTCAGTGTTCCTCATGAAATTAATATGGGCATGCCACAGCTGGAAAAATAAGCAGTAGGAAGTGCTTTTCTCTCAAGTGCAGTTATTAAGGGCTTAAAATGTAAGATCCCATTTAACTGCTTTCTTTGGACTGCTTCATGATATCCAAAGGCAATAAGATTCTTTTTCTTTATGTTTTGTATTCCCATGATGTTTATTTGGGGACTCTTTAGTCATTTGCAGCCTTAAGTTCACATACATTTAAAGAAAACTTTTCCACATATCCTCAAAGGAGCTGACAGAATTATATCCTAGCATACAAGAGCAGATTACATGCTATTATCATCCAACTCTCCCAACATTCCAAATGAGGAAATTATCCCAAATTTATAGAGGGGTAAACCAAAACAGGAAACAATCAGCTGGCAGAAGATCACAGTGAAGAACTGATCACACCAAGGAGGAACTCCAATTTCCTGGCTTCTGGTTCCCTGCTTCAAACCAAGAGACCACACACAAACACCTTCTTTTAGGAGATGTCTTGTTGTCTGTTAAACAAAGCAATTAAATGCCACTATTCTTCCAACTAATGTATCCTTAGGAGTTCTGCTGTCTTTCTTAGCATGAGATGAGTACCACTAGGTTTTGCCTGACACACTAATGCATAGTCAGGAACTTGACAAAAGAATGTTAATGTTCCATCATGACTGGGGGTGGAGACTGCTTTCTTTTAAAAGCCTGCAATGTAACACAGATAGACAGGGCATAGACACAGTTGCAGCAAGTATTCAAAGGGGAAGAGCTGAGACTTGAGGTAGATGGAAACAGCCTCCAAGCACAGTGGGTGCAAGGAGGGTTCCATATTTTCATTTACTTTCCTCCTTGGAATACCAAGCAGAATGCTGCCCGCTGGCAAGAAAGATGGATGCCCAGATTTTTCTCCCCGCTTGTGTATGGGGATTGTGCCACAATAATCCCCTCCAAAATGGGAGGCAAGACTATAGTTTGATGCTGCATTACTAAGGTATCCATAGCATATTGGCCATCCAGGGCCAAACAAGCAAGTCCTGTGCTTCCCTATGCTTCCCTCTCCTGACTCTGAGTGGGTAGGACAAGGGCTGCAGTTGGTCACTGTGCTTCAGAAGATCACAACTGAGAAGTACCCAAGAAATTCAGCTGCCCTTACTGCTCTAGAACAGAAGTAGGAGACACATGCAGGGATTGCTGTGGCACTGCAAAGTACCATAACCGAACAGTAGCTAAGCAAGCAACACAGACACACATATCCCCTTCCTGCTCTTATGCAGGGGAAGAATGTATGTGGTGAGTTTGGATGCTACTTGACGCTAAACCATGTCCTACACATGTCTCTGGTTCCTGCTCAAGAGTCTCAAGCCTCTGAGCCAAATTCAACAACAACAACAAATTAACAAAAAAGGGTGGTCACCAGCATGCCAATTTCAATTTTTAATAACTATTTCTCTAGCTGATTAAATCTTCCACTTAGCTTCTTTTTACCAAGGAAAGCATTCACTGCCTACTCTGCCAACCAGCTGATGTTGTTCTTTGAATTTATTCACCAGTACAGGCAGGGCATATTAAGCACTTCAGTATTTAACTGATCAAAATTTGACTCTACCAGTACTGATTTCTTTAGGGCAACACCACCCACCAAAGTATTAAAACACATTCTTATTATTTATTTATTTTAGAGATTTATATCCCACCTTTCTATCCACTCCAGGACACATCCACATCCAATTCTATCCACATCCACTAAGGACACTCAAGGCGGCTCACAATTAAAAACATAAAATATACATATATAAAGACATTAAAAACAATAAAATAATAAAAACCTGAATCCCAAATTAAAATCCATTCAAAAAGTGCCATGCCCCCTGGTGTGAGCATAAAAGGCCTCCCTGAATAAAAACGTCTTAAGCCCCCTCCGAAAGGACTCTAAAGAGGGAGCTGTTCTCAATTCCAGGGGGAGAGAATTCCACAAATGGGGAGCCACCACCAAAAAGGCCCTCTTTCTTGCCCCCATCCCCCTCACCTCCGCTAGCGACAGCACAGTCAGAAAGACCCCCTCTGATGACCTGAGAGGACAGGACGGATTATATGGAAAGAAGGGAATCCCTCAAATACCCTGGACCTGAGCCATATAGGGCTTTAAAAGTCAAAACTAGCACTCTGAATTCAGCCCAGAAACGAACTGGCAGCCAGTGTAGCCGCAGAAGCAGTGGCCCGACTGAGTTGAACCGACGAGCCCCAGCAACCACATAGGCCGTTGCGTTCTGCAGTAGTTGCAGTTTCCGGACTGTTCAGAGGCAGCCCCACGTATAGCGCATTGCAGTAATCTAATCTGGATGTCACTAGGGCATGGGTCACTGTGGCCAGGTCTGATGGATCCAGGTATGGTTGCAGCTGGCAAATCAGCCGAAGCTGAGCAAAGGCTCCCCTGGTCACCACCGCTACCTGGGAATCCAGGAGCAGCTGTGGATTCAGGATCACCCCCAGGCTGCAGACCTGCTCCTTCAGAGGAAATGCAACCCATTCAGAGCAGGACGATAGTCCAATAGCCAAATCTTGGACTTCTGGACCAGGAGAACCTCTGTCTTATGAGGATTTAATTTCAGTTTGTTCGCTCACATCCAGCTCCCAACAGCCTCCAGACAGCGGTCCAGAACTTTGACTGCCTCCTTGTGGAAAGGAGAGAAAGAGCTGGGTGTCATCAGCATACTGATAGCACCCTACCCCGAACCTCCGGATGACCTCTCCCAGTGGCTTCATGTAGATGTTGAACAGCATGGGGGACAGAATGGAACCTTGTGGCACCCTAAGAGATGCCTAAGAGGCCAGGATGCAGAACAAGCATCCCCCAGCACCACCTTCTGGGATCTGTCAGCCAGGAAGGAGTGGAACCACTGCAGGACAGTGCCTCCAAGCCCCAACTCAGCCAACTGACCCAGACGGACATCATGGTCGATGGTGTCGAAGGCCGCTGAGAGGTCCAGCAGGACTAACAGGGACGCACTCCCCCTGTCCATTCCCCGGCGCAGGTCATCTACCAATGCGACCAAGGCAGTCTCTGTCCCAGACCCCAGCCTGAAGCCAGACTGAAAAGGATCCAGATAATCAGCTTCATCCAGGACCCTCTGGAGTTGGGACGCCACCACCCGCTCAATCACCTTGCCCAGAAATGGAATATTTGAGACTGGCCGGAAGTTACTCAAATTAGTAGGATCCAGACAGGGTTTCTTCAGGAGAGGGCAAATCACCGTCTGCTTCAAGGTCAGTGGCAGTACCCCTTCCCTCAGAGAAGAATTCACCACCCTCCCTGTCCACTTGGCCAGCCCCTTCAGGCAGATCTAATTAGCCACGCCGGGAAAGGGTCGTGCGGGCAAAAAGATGGCCTCACACTCCGGAGAATCCTGTCCACATCCTCAGGTTCTACAAGCTAGAAAGAATCCCACAAGATAGGAAAGACAGATGCCCCAGGGATATCACTAGGTACTGCTAATGTGGTGTCCAAGTTATGCCGGATCTGATCGACTTTGTCCACAAAGTGCTTAGCAAATTTGGCACAGCGAGCTTCCGTGTGCTCTTCCCCATCAGTGGGGGGGGGGGGGTGAGATGGAGTAGACCACAAACCACATGGAAGAGCTCAGCCGGATGATTCTACGCGGACATGATGGTGGTGGAGAAGTAAGATCTTTTTGCTGCCACCACCGCCATAGAGTAGGCTCTAAGATGGGCTTTAGCCTCTCTGTGGTCAAACTTGGCACAAGTCTTCAGCCACCGTCGCTCTAGATGTCTGCCTCATCGCTTCATCATTCACAGCTCCCTAGAGAACCAAGGAGCTGCTCTTACTCTGTGGTTGGGCAAAGGTCACTCAGGAGCAATCTCATCCAGGGCCCTGGTCATCTCCCCATTCCAGAGATCAACCAGGGTGCCAGGTGAGTCGCCAGCTCTGGCAACAGGAAAGTCCCCCAGAGCCCTCAGGAATCCATCCGGAACCATCAGCCTCCAGGGGCGGACCATATAATGTGGCCCCCCACACTCCAAGAGGTTGTGATAAGCCTAAATTCCACCAGGAAATTATCTGTCCATGACAAAGGAGTTATCTTAAACTCTTCCACACCCAGATTACCATCAACCTGCCCAGCAGTAAACACCAGGTCCAACCTGCGCCCTGCATCATGTGTCGGAGCAGATATTCTCTGAGACAGACCCATGGTTGCCATGAAGTTCTGAGCTGCAGCTGTCCCGGGGGCCTCAGCATGGATGTTGAAGTCCCCCAGCACTAATAGGTGATGGCATTCCAACTCATTTTGAGTGAATAGATTTCACTTAACTTGGTTGAGCAAATGAACTCACTGATTTTTTTTTTCTTAAATGTGGAAGGATAGGTTCATTCTACCAGAAATGTGCCTCAAAATAAAAGAAGAAAACTAAGAATGGCTGCTTTCAGACCCCTGTGCTGCAGGAAATCTTTGTGAAAAACAGCGATGTACATACATGGCAATGCTGGATGCAAAGTTTAGCTTCCTGCATATCAGCAAAGCACATGAGAACCCTGGATTTTTTTTCCAAGTTGCATGCCAGACAGAAATGCACTGATCCAGAGATAACATGGTGCAGAATGAACAGGGGTTTCTTATCATCCTCTGTTCGCACAAAAAATGTACCTGCAGGGATTCTAGGAACCTGAATGATGTTGCCATTTATACCAGCAACAGCTACATACACCTTGAGCTACTTCAGAACATCTGTCCAAGCAACATGTTCATTTTGTCCAAGCTATCGACTGCTGTTTCACACACCTAACTGCCCATTAAGGTTTTTATAGGATTGTTCAGCCATTTCATTCTAAATGTTCTCATTCCCTTTCCTACAAAATTTACTGTCCTGTATTTTTTCGGGAAGGTTACATACTCTGCTGTCTGAAAAGTATGGACACATTTTAGCTTCTCTTCTTATCTACTGCTTCCTGAGCACTACCCATTTTGATTTTGACACATCTGTAGAGGCCCTTCTTCATATCAGCCCTCCAAATATCTTAAATTTCATCTGTGGTTCCTGTGGCTCTTGAAGTGGGAGGGGAGAATACTATATGTCTTCACATATAAATGTACATTTGTAGTTTGTTTTCAAAAGAATTAAAATTTAAGGGTATCACAGGCAGCAAGATATTGTAATCATAACTGCATGGAGGAAGTCTGGCTGCATCATGAAGAACAAAAATAAAGCAGGAATGCTGGAACCTGTATCTCAACTCTGACTTTGTCTTCTTGATAAGCCTCTGCTTTCAGTTTGAGAGACTCGCAGTCATATCATCAACGGGGATTCAAGAAACACATCTTGTGCTCATCTCTGTTAAATTGTTAAGAAATGAAATACAACGTGACTAGCACAGGCCCTGCCCAGCCCCATTCCAAGGTCTTTAGGGCAAGTAAAGACCTAAAGGAAAGGAAAGGAAAGATCCCAAGGTCTTTAGGGCAAGTTCACCAAGTCAGAGAGAGGCAGACCAGGGTTCCCTAAGCAATCTTTCCTTTAACATAAAAAATACAATCCAAACAGGGAAACTCGAGCGCAAACAATGGGTTACACTAACCTTCCTCGCCCTTGACTCAGGAACCTCAGTCATCTACATTCAGATGAAGGTCCTATAAGCATGAAAGGATGGGGACACAGCAAGGAAACTGTAACTTCTGGTTACCCACACAAGCTTATTTTAGCCCCATAATCTGCAGGGCCCTTTTGGGGAGCACTCCAGTCCATGAGAATCTCTCTGCCCTCCCTACTGGAAAGTCTTGCCCTCTGGGGGGGTCTAGATCAGGGGTGTCAAACATAAGGCCTGGGAACCGGATGCAGCCCGCGGAAGCTTTTTATACAGCCCTCAGGCTTTCAGCTGCTGAGTAGTGCTGAGGTGTTATTGCTGAAAGGGCAGCCCACATGAACATTGGACTCCCCCATATCTTGAAATATGATCAAGATTCAAGATTTTCTCTTTTGTTATTTGCAGCTAATGAGTTCCTAAGTGAAAAAACGTGTTTATTTTTGGTTATGACCTGTTTAATGACATCACTTCTTGCCTAATGACATAACTTCCGGCCCTCAGCAGGCTATGTGCTGTGCTATGCTATGTGGCCCTCTGTATGAAACGGGTTTGACACCCCTGGTCTAGATAGTTGGGCTCAGCCTGTTTTGAGGCTTCTGAAGACCACACTTTTTCTCCTTTCACCTTACCCTTCCTCTTTCAAGCCTGCCTGCTGCAGCCCCCCTGCAGCAGGGGTCAGCCCCCCTGCTGCACCAGCTGCAAGCGGATGGGTGCGTTTGGCACCTAACAGCTGGGCAGTGGAGGCAACCTGTGATGATGTCATTGCCAAACACCTCCACACAAGATCCGGGTGAGCTTCATGCAAGTAGGGACCACCTAGGTCAGTGGTTTTCAACCTTTTTTGTCTCCTGGCACACTGACAAGGGACTAAAAATGTCAAGGCACACCATCAGTTTTTTGACACTGGACATGGCACATCATGCTGTTGGTGGGGGACCCACATCCCTCAAAGGCCCTATTAATAAATGACCCTACCCCAAACTCCCACGGCACACTTGCAGACCATTTGCGGCACACCACTGTGCCACGGCACAGTGGTTGAAAATAGCTGACCTAGGTAGGGGCATGAGGACCACTACAACAATTACTTTACAAAAATTACAACCACTACAACATCTCCTTTACAAAAACACTCTTAAGTATTGCCTCAAGCCATAAGGCAGGCCAAAAGATGGCACAAAGAATCTGGTACAGTAGACACAAATCTTTGCACTTGTCTTTGACACAATGATCTGAATCTAATAAACAAAACATGAAAGAATCACAGGTGCTACCAGTGCCAAGAAAAAGCCATTGAGAAAGTCAAGTACTCCCCAGTTTCTTCACATCACTAGACCTGAGCCAAGTTCCTTGTCTTTTCCCTCACAAAAAGATAAAGAGTTGAGGCAAGTAGGGAGTTTGCGTGTGCGGAGTATGAAGGCTCACACAAAAGCTAGAAACAAGGGCATCCCCAAATTCTGTCGACACTGGATCATGTAGCACTATGGGGGGAAAAGGTTCATCTGAAGTCATATCCAAAACCTTGATCACCCCATCTCATGAGCCTCTCCTGCAAGCTCCTCTGCATCACATGCTCCATGTGACAAGTGGGCAAACAGCCCCTGCTACCCATGAATACCATACTTTATTTTTTACAAAACAAATCCTTGGAGTTTATGGAACACTCAAGTAAGGCATGACTATAAAGCTTCCTTTGGCAGCAGCTGTAAAACACAAGATGCCAGCCACGCCGCTCTTCACCTAAAAGCATCTGTTCTATAGGTTCCTTTTGGCATGCACCTGCCCTCTTTCTGCTCATGGCATATAGTAGTTTCCAAGGGATTGGTTTTGGCTGGTGTAGCAAGGAGCTGGAATGGACCACAATGGGAAGCCCAAAGAACAGCTAATTTGAAAGCACTGACTTCAGTGAAATTAGCAACCAGTAGATCATTTCATTCTTCTACTACCCTCACCTGTTTGAATTGTTAAAAATAACCTAGCTCTAACTGGCCAACAGATGCTGTGCTTTCCAGATTGTAAAAATTCCTTAATAATTAATAGCGCAATCCTATGTACGAGTTCATATGTTCAGTATGTTCAGTATGTTCAGTATGCTCGTATGTTCAGTGGGACTTCCTCCCAGGGAAGTGTGCATAGGATTGCTGCCTAAGTAAAACTGCAGCTATCTAAGCAACCAAAATGCTTCCATCTCATACTAATGAACACACACAACAGAATGATGTGGATGAGTCCTGGTAAAATGAACTGTACCACTTCATACTATAGCTGCAGAATCAAAATTTTGAACACTCATGTAAGAGAGTGTGTATTTTCAAGATATGTATCTTGAAAATGGACAATCAGCAAAACAGGGAGTGAACATTTCTCCCCAAAGTGCAAGGTGTTTTGTTTTGTTATCTACAGGGACTTGTTTTTGGGAGGGAGCATTAAAAAATAGCATTCCCCACTTACAGACTGAAGTGGTAGACTTCACTCTACCATCTCAGGAATCTACCACTTGAGCAGATCAGGCCTTGTTCATGTCATGACTTGGTAATAAGTAAAGACGGGCCTGTGCACAATTTTGCTATTACAGCAAGATTTGGAGCCAGGTAACTCTCTTTGAATTTTGGAGGTGGCCAAGAGCCTTTACAAGAAAGCAGAGCCCAGTTACATCAACAGGGGTGGGGGGGAGTGATTACTCAGTTTATTAAAAATGTGGCTTTAGTGGACATGCTGTGGCATCAAAATCCAGATCAATCAGAATATTATCAGCAATTTTCCTTTGGTCTGCCAGGACACACACGTGGCCCCGGAAGCAGCCTTAAAGCACATTCTGGGCAGGTGCGTGTGAACATGTGCACACACAAAGACACACTGTTATCAGTCACCAGACTGGTGAAAAAAAATAAAAATAATCTATTTGCAGGGAAATAGTATATAAAAACCTACACAAGTTCATGGCTGTAAACCTAATCTTTTATTTTCTGGCTAAAAGTGTAACATAAAATGTGTGCGTCTCATTAGAAACTGGGTCTCATTAGAACCGTTAAATATTTACCATAAGAGCCTGGTGTTCTCTCCTCATAGGTAAAATGAAGTTGCAGCTCCTCTTCTGCCATCTGACAGATCAACACTTTGAGCAAGCAGCAAATAATAAACAGGGCATTGTGAGCCTGCCAGATAAAGAGGTGGCTAGAAGAGAAACAGAAGCATCAGAGGCACATTATATACCCAATAAATAGACAGCATTTGCTGCATCAAACAGTGTACTTGCCAGTCACCTTAAATGAGCTAAACAAAGCTCTTGGGTAAATCAAAAATGCCGCACACAAAATTTTTAAAAAAGGAAGATATCAATATAAAGCTTTTAATTTTAAAAAGGCTTTGACTTTATCTGAAGAACAACAGAATAACATTACAGGGAAGGGCTCATATACCTCAGCAGCGAAGTACATGTTTTAAATACAAAAAGCTCCAGGTCCTCTCCTTGGCATCTCCAGTTAAAGGGATATTAAGAAGCAGAGCAAGGAAAGATTCTCCTTCCAAGACACTGGAGAGCAACTGCCAGTCAGAGTAGAAATATTGGGCTAGAGGTGTCACTGGTCTGACCCAGCATAAGGCACCTTCAAACAATGTTCAAACATCACTAACCATCACCATGTTAATGTAAGGAACAGGAGTACAGGGAATTATTAAGATAGCTTTGTATGCTGTTTCTGTTGCAAGCAGATTCTTTGGTGTATTCATCCCTAAAACAACTAGGGACACTTCTTCCCTTTCCCAGAACCTTCCCAGATGGAGTAAGAAGAGAATACAACTTCTACTCCAGTTATGCCAACGAACTGCCAGAATATGGCCCTTTTCAGTAAAGCAAAAATAAAGTCCCTCTTTATTAGGAGGAAAACAGAGAAAGTAGAATTTCATGTTTTCTATCCGGTTTTAATGCAGAGTATTCTTGAGATAATGCGCTGGATTTAAAACAAATTGAGGTTTAACTGCAAAGCTTTGTCAAGCTGGTTTGTAAATACTCCTAAAAATAATCATTAAGCTGAAAAACAAATGTTTATTTTGCAAACTAGACAGCTGGTAGCACATCATCAAAAGTGATTGCTACATTCTAAATGAAATACACACATAAAACAATTGCTAAATCCTTATCTTAAAACATTTATGCTCCAAGGAATTATTTAGTCACAGACTACAAAATGAAGTCCTTGGATGTCATTTTAATTGTCTCCCTTTCCCACCGTCAGCATATAATGAGACAGCATTGCACTGCATAAGAGACATGCCAGAGATTAACATAAAGTTTTGTATGCAACTATTCATTGTGTAACTGAGAACCAACAGCAAGTCTATTAAGATGCTGCTGTTTTTCAACATTGTACCTCATTTTGTAGTTTTGAAATGTTCAAGATCTATTACTTAAAATAAGTTATCTGATTAAAGATATTTAGGAGACAGGACTTCACATACTGATTAAAATCTCAACCCTGAAAGTACCTGTGTAGGCATAACTTCAGATTCTGCTGATATTAACATGCATGCAATATTTGTAGAAAAGTGTGGGACTCAAGTGGGCATCCTGTATTCAGCTGGCCATTTACTTTCTATAATCTGCCGCCAGTCAGCTGCCATGACAAGCTGACTGTCTTCTTGGGCTCCGCTAGCAGCCAGCCACCACCAGAAACAAAAAGCAAGTGTCATGGGCTAATTGTATGGTGCAAGTTTGTTCCTGAGTATTTAAATTTCTTTATCCTCTCTCCCCCTGCCATTTATTCTTTTGTAATTTAATTTGATTTAACATTATTTTTGCGAGTCACTTTGAAAAAGGCAAGACGTAATTTAAAAAATAAAATATTGTCTGACCTTTGCTGTTGTTATTTGACACAATACAGACTAGCCCATTCAGTCTGCTGATGGGAGGCCAACAGTAAGCAGGACTCTTGGTCATAAATGAAGGAGCCCTGGCAGAATTTTGTACCAATTCCACAGCACGCTTGAGGCAGGCTTCTCTGAGGTTATGGGAGGTAGGAATTGCTCTCTGAGTACTTTCCACATATTTTTGTGTGTACCTTGATTGGGCCAAAGAGTGATGCTGAGAGATGTCCCCAATTATTTACTTTTTTATTTAAAAAACAAACAAGAGCCACCAGGGCATCGTACTACAAATATTTCAAATCAGATAATATAACTAGCGCCATCAAGTAATAAAATATTTAGGCAGATCTGAAAAAGAACATCATACCTAAAACATGAATAATGTCAGGCACTTTGAAAAGGCAACTTCATAAGCAGAAGGTTGGTTGAAATGAAAAAAGCATCTATTTAAAGCCTTTATTAAAGCCTATATTTAAAACCACAAGAGAGGAAGCCATTCATATTTTCACAAGAGTTTCTTCTTCAAAAAAAATCTATCCATCAGGAATCTTAGGAGACTATGGCTCTGCACTATTATAGATAAGGATGAGAACTTTTAACTAGTTCATCTGAGTTTGTTTTAGATTTGCCCAGACCTGATTAGGTCTTGCTTGACTTTGCTAGGCCTACTGTTTGAGATGCTTCAAAACACACAGCCTAAAATATTTACAGGAAACTCAATACCACAGTTTCCAAGATTGATCTAAAATGTTCATAAGTCAACCATGCACATAGTTATACACCTGGACAAGTAGCTTTCCAGCTCAAGCGATCCACCTGCCCTGAGACAGACAAGTGAGCCAACTCACCAATATTCCTGGATTTAAAAATCAGGAAAACCTAACACGAACAAACCTATAAACATGCTGCACTTACTTTTGACATTCTGCTGAAATTTTTAATTCTTTGGTTCTGGAAAGAAATACTTTGATGAGTGCTGCAAGGTTTCCTGTTCGGGGATTGTTCTCCACTAGAAGAAAGCATTGAATAGGTTACACAGCGTTTCAGAATAGGTACCTTGCATTTTAAATTTAAAACCGGAAAATTGCAATTCTTCACACTCTTGATTAAGATAAGCCCAACTGAACACAAGGATACTTATTTCCTAGTAAATGTGCTTAAGGCTGGGTTGAAAAAAGGACAAATTCAAATATCTGACAGGTTGGAACATAGGCAGCGAACACAGGATTTTTTTGGCAGCCTTATTGAAGAACTCATACAATGTGGTTATGATGACTCGCATGGGCAAGAGGGGTCTCCCAAGAGAGAGCAAGCCGATCCAGGGAAGTAGCGCCTAGTTGTTAGTGTACGCTCCCTTTCCTCCTTCCCATGTTCCCTTTGTTGGGGAAAGTGGAACGGAGAAAAGCCTCGGAGGAATATTTGCTGCCACCAGCCCAGACTATAAGATCCGATGGAGGGGCCATCTGGGCAAAAAAATTCCTCCCAGGGGAACATGAAACCTCAGGGATTTCTGTTAAAATCCCCTCATACAGTAGCATCTGGAGAGCCAAGAGACATGGCAAACCGCTGAACTTCCCTGTAACCCAGGACTAGGCAGACTGAACATACAGCTCTTCAGTCTATCCAGATACTGTCACTGCTGTGGCCCTGGCTGAGTGAAGCAGTGTACCTTGGTTTACAGAACTCACAGATGAATGAGGTTTTAAGAATTCGCATCCTGTCCTCTCTGCTACTGTAGAATGCTCCCCAAGGTGCTTTGCCTTCCCTTAAAAGTGTGGACATATCAAACAAAGGCAGGTCTACCAGAAGGTCTTCTATTAGTCTTTAACCAAAATTGGTTTTATTTCTGCTAACTGTGATTTTACTATGATTACTTGCTAAGCTATTTTATTGTATTTATTCTTCTAAATATATTTTTATCATTTTTAGTTCTCTACAATGTCCTGAGAGTTGTGTCTGAAGAGCAGTTTAGACATTTCTTAATAACCAACCTATGGAATTCTAAATTGCAGCCTATCTCACATCTATATCTGCCACCATATTGCCGTATAAAACAATGGCAACAACAGCTACGGTGGGATGGAATGTGATGTTGCAGATCATAAAGAACCATCTCTGAAAACAGAATGCCCTTGTTTTGCCCCCTTTCTCTATTAATACCGTATGTAGAAGCACTTACTCTGCACAGTGAAATCACAATGCTGTGAGCTTTTCCCACCCCTTTCAGGGTTGGCCAATGATGTGGGCAAGGCACAGTCGCATCATGACATCACAACTTGAGTCCAAAAAGAGAACTCAAGATGGATTTGCCATTTTTGGTGGCAGCCCTATGCCTCTCATAATGACCAGTTTCGTCCTCAACGGTCTTAATAAAAGATTAGACAAATTCATGGGGGATAAGTCTGTCAACAGCTATTAAGCATGACAGCTAAACAGAACCAGCACCATATGCCTGATCAACAACTCTGTGGAACTATGTGATAGGACAGAACTGCCAAAATATTTTTTTAATGTACACCTCCTTATTCAGAGGCAGTGTGACTTGATCCGATAAAGCAAGACAATTCTTATGGGCAGGTTTAAATTCAAAATACATTTTAGAAAAGTTCAAAATTGAGAATTAAAAAAATTAAAGCATCTAAGAGATTCCAGATGCCTTTTCATACTCCATCTCTGCTTTTACCTCCTACACATATTCCTCTTTGAACAAATATTTCAAAAAACCTTTTTCAAAAAGATGAAAAACAACAACCTGTTCTACTACAACTTAATATACTGTGCCCAAGCCACTTCCTGTGGCAGCCTGCAAAATAAAGCACAAATCTGTGAAAACTTTATGTTCAAACAGCACATGCGGATACAATATGTGTACACCGAGCTCTATGAGCAAAGTGGCTTTCAAAATCTCACGCACAGAGCACAGATGGGAAATATTAAATACACCACAGATACAAAGGTTTATAGAGCAGTGTGATTTACTAGGAAAACTGACAATATGAAGAACACAGAAATAAATGCCAACATCAAAATAGCCTCCTACCTAAAGATTTGCAGACTGAGATAGCAGCTTCTTCCAAAAGTTTTAACTCGGCACTGGAGAACAAAAGAAAGCAATTGATTATAACCAACACTCTGAACTTGCGGAAGCCAGTCGTTAATAAGGAAAGTATGGGGTACTGTTTTGTTTTGTTTTAAAGAAAAGCAATAAATATCTGTAAGCTAAAACCACACAGCACCACTTTTACTCCAGCTACTAGAATGCAACACATATAGAACGATGCTTCAAGTCAAAATTTCCCTAACAGCTCAATTTTTGTCATTCACTCAATTATACAGTGGGCCCTTGGTATCTATGGGAAATCTGTACCAGGATCCCTAGGATACTGATTGCTGTGGATAATCAAATCTGTGGTTGGCCCTCACAGGATCTCCTGGACATGACCAGGAGGATTTATGAGGTGAGGACCTCCCAAAAGTGACAGGAAGAAGCTTCTAGTCACATCTGAGAGGTCTCTGATCCCCTCCAGGCATAGGATCAGCACCCATGTTGAGTTAGATCCATGGGTGCAAAACCCGCAGATAAGGAGGACCCATTATAATAGCACTGTAACACACAATATACCATTGTTTACAGATGTTAGCACGTTCCAGGACTGTGTTGTTTGGAACTTTGTCCTGCCAGGTGATGCCGAGGATGCGTCGGAGGCAGCGCATGTGGAAAGCGCTCAGTTTCCTCTCCTGTTGTGAGCGAAGAGTCCATGACTCGCTGCAGTACAGAAGTGTACTCAGGACGCAAGCTCTGTAGACCTGGATCTTGGTATGTTCCGTCAGCTTCTTGTTGGACCAGACTCTCTTCGTGAGTCTGGAAAACGTGGTAGCTGCTTTACCGATGCGCTTGTTTAGCTCGGCATCGAGAGAAAGAGTGTTGGAGATCGTTGAGCCAAGGTACACAAAGTCATGGACAACCTCCAGTTCATGCTCAGAGATTGTAATGCAGGGAGGTGAGTCCACATCCTGAACCATGACCTGTGTTTTCTTCAGGCTGATTGTCAGTCCAAAATCTTGGCAGGCCTTGCTAAAACGATCCATGAGCTGCTGGAGATCTTTGGCAGAGTGGGTAGTGACAGCTGCATCGTCGGCAAAGAGGAAGTCACGCAGACATTTCAGCTGGACTTTGGATTTTGCTCTCAGTCTGGAGAGGTTGAAGAGCTTTCCGTCTGATCTGGTCCGGAGATAGATGCCTTCTGTTGCAGTTCCAAAGGCCTGCTTCAGCAGGACAGTGAAGAAAATCCCAAACAAGGTTGGTGCAAGAACACAGCCCTGCTTCACTCTGCTTCGGATGTCAAAAGGGTCTGATGTGGAGCCATCGAAGACAACAGTGCCCTTCATGTCCTTGTGGAAAGATCTGATGATGCTGAGGAGCCTGGGTGGACATCCGATCTTGGGGAGAATCTTGAAGAGGCCGTCTCTGCTGACCAGGTCGAAAGCCTTTGTGAGATCTATGAAGGCTATAAAGAGTGGCTGTCGTTGTTCCCTGCATTTCTCCTGCAGTTGTCTAAGGGAGAATACCATATCAGTGGTGGACCTGTTGGCTCGGAATCCACACTGCGATTCTGGATAGACGCTCTCTGCAAGTACCTGGAGCCTCTTTAGTGCAACTCGGGCAAACAGCTTTCCTACAACGCTAAGGAGAGAGATGCCGCGGTAGTTGTTGCAGTCACCCCTGTCATATTCACTGCTGAAACAGAGATGCCTGCGTTGGCTTGGTCATGTCGTGAGAATGGATGATGGCCGGATCCCAAAGGATCTCCTCTATGGAGAACTCATGCAAGGAAAGCGCCCTACAGGTAGACCACAGCTGCGATACAAGGACATCTGCAAGAGGGATCTGAAGGCCTTAGGGATGGACCTCAACAAGTAGGAAACCCTGGCCTCTGAGTGGCCCGCTTGGAGGCAGGCTGTGCAGCATGGTCTTTCCCAGTTTGAAGAGACACTTTGCCGACAGTCTGAGGCTAAGAGGCAAAGAAGGAAGGCCCATAGCCAGGGAGACAGACCAGGGACAGACTGCACTTGCTCCCGGTGTGGAAGGGATTGTCACTCCCGGATTGGCCTTTTCAGCCACACTAGACGCTGTGCCAGAACCACCTTTCAGAGCGCGATACCATAGTCTTTCGAGACTGAAGGTTGCCAATACAATAAATACAGATGTTAGATAAGTAGATTAAGGAAAGTTTTCAAAGGGGTTTACCAAAAAAAAAACAACAAGAATGAGATGGTATTTTTAAATTGACACTTTTTTGAGATACGCACTGATTTTCAAGAACATAACACTCCAGGTGAAACAAGAGGTGTCTGTACATCTTTAATTGTATCTGCACATGTCTTTACATCTACCAACCTGAAAATAACACATCACTTCAAACTGAAGACATAAAATTTAACATTCAATAACTGTAAAGAACAGTTGCAGAAACATAAGCTTTTCAGCAGACATCCACATATTTTGGGCAGCCTTATTTGTTATTCGCTGTGGTAACCTGGACCTCACCTTGCCCCACAAGGCAGAAAGTTACTCAGAAGCAGTAAAAAAAATTCTTAATTCTGGGTGAAACCCCACAAGAGCAAGACTCAAACTTGCAGAAGCGAAGGGACCACTCATGCACTTTGTACCAGGCTTTATGTTTAGAAGACGTAAGAATTTTTTCTATTGCTTTTCGTAATGTCTGCAAAAAAACTCAGCATGAAGTGTCTCTACATTTGCCAGAGGACTCAGAGAAGGGCTGTAGTCTTATTGTTCCATCCAGTAGAGAAAGATTCCCTTTCCCTCCGAGTTGTCTGAAGTACACAGAGGATACAGGAGCGGACAGGGGTGTGCCTCATGTTTTACAGTTGCTAATGAGAATCTGGCATGCCTTCTCCATTCATCCCAAAGTTGTGCACCATGTTTTTCTCCAGCATGTCATTCATTGCCCATTGTTTAGTTTACCATCCCATATTTTTTAACAGGTCTCCTGTGGCCAATAGGTTGCAGGCAGTAGTCCCAAGCAGAAATCTTGGCTGTGGCAAGAGCTGCAAGGGAAGCAGGGAACAGAGTGCCACTGGCTATACACAGTAATGTGTATATTTTGTGCTTTAAAAACAACCAAAATGCTGCACCAAGAAAAGCTGAATTTGCATATATTTGCATCACATAATCTGCTTCTTTGGGAATTACAACAAAGAAAAGAACAGCATGCACCCACTGAACTCAGCCACATTGCTTGCTTCCCAAGTTAAGGGGAAGCTATTTGCCATCCACTTAGTGCAGTGTTATTCAAACTGTGCGGCTCAGCTCTTTAGGGAGGCGCCAGGAACTCAAAAAGGAGGTGCTGGATGTCCTCTTGAAGGGATACAGTCACACCCCTGGGCAGAATACAAGCTGTCTTCTGTGCTTTTTTTTAAAGCAGAAGAAAAGGGAGTTGCTCAGCTTCAAGAGTGGCTTTTAGAGTGGCGAGAGTGTTTTAAAACTTATTTATTAATCTTGTTGTTTGACTGAAGAGGAGAGGCTGCATTTTTAAAGTGATGACTCTTGCTATTTGAAGGGAATACTTATCAGCCATTGATGAAGTGATTGCCAGCCCAATCCTATCCACACTTTCCTGGGAGTAAGCCTCATTGACTCTAATGGGACTTACTTCTGAGTAGACATGCATAGGCTTTAGCTGTGCATCTCCTAATAAAGGATACAAATTTACAAAGGATACAGGATACAGCTTCCTAACCAAACCCTTATCAGCTCTGACATATTTTCATGGTCTATTTTTGTTTTCCCCACCAGCTGCTGGAAAAATTTAATTTCATTAAATTAATAAAGGGTTCAATCCTATCCAGGGAGAATGGGAGAAATGACTGGTTGGATTGGGGTCCACAGGGGTGTGTGTGTGTAATGTTGGTCAGACTGGTTGTTCACAAAGTTCATTTGATAAAACAATTCTATTGGTATGCTTTCAAAGTTTAAAAAAATGAGTTCTCCTGGACCAGACAAAATCTACCTACTCCAGTATCCTGTCTCCAACAGTGATCAGCAGCTGATCATTTATAAAGCATGTATATTGCTGTGTATTAATAATATATTTTTAAGATCTGCATTTAATTAATGATATGATTAATATAATTAATATTAATATAGTTAATATATATATTTAATATTTAATATTATATTATAATAAATATAATATAATATTATATTTAATATATTTAATATTTCTGGCCACTTCCTGTTTAATGATGTCACTTCCAGCCCTCAGAAACATGATGGGGAGTCATGGCCAACAGCCACAGGGGTCAAGGGAGCTACTGGCTGGAAAAGTTTGAGTACCACTGACTTAGTGAAATCAAACCACTGCAGAAGGAAAGATTGCACTTACTGCAAAAATCTGCTCAAGAGCCATGTTGAAATTCAAGCATCTACTCATGCAATGATGTTTTTGAACATTCCTAGTCCACCTGCTTATCAGATAATTGTACAATCAACCCACTTGTTTTCCATAGGATTCCTCAATTGTAACAAGTATTCAAAGAGTATGCTGAACTTAAACCTCCCCAAAGTATCAAAATATAAGCCAAATTCATTTCAGGAAGGTCTAGCTCTCTCATTCACCTTCAAGACACATTTTTATTTAAGCTAATGTATTATCCTGCCCTTAAAATCACATGTATTCTTAGGGTGGCTTAC
Organism: Tiliqua scincoides; assembly: GCF_035046505.1. Classification (NCBI taxonomy): domain Eukaryota; kingdom Metazoa; phylum Chordata; class Lepidosauria; order Squamata; family Scincidae; genus Tiliqua; species Tiliqua scincoides. The sequence continues at coordinate 7,727,803 of NC_089822.1, forward strand.
AAATGGAACTTCAAAATTCAAAACCATAAAAGGCAGTATAATGAGATAATGGGAATGAAATTTAACAAATGGCTCTTTCCTGGTGCCATGCTCCAAGGAAGTCCTGAGCTGTACAAAGCAAGAACAGACTAGTAAATAGCAAACTGCACAGTGGAATAGCAATATTACAGATATTACTCACTACTGCTCACCCACAGAGCAGAACTACATGCTACAAGCCAGGTGGCGCTAGGCAGTCACACTACTGCTAAGTCGCTCCTGGAAATGCCCACCACCAGCCATTTCTAAAATGGTTGGTTTTCCTCCTAACCAGGGTCCCAGATCAGAACCCTATCTGTGAGGAGAAAGGGCCAAGGAGTGGGGGCAGATAATCTGTAAACCCAAAAAGGGTTACATCCCTTCCACCTTCAATCCTCCCCCAGCAAATCACACAAACCCTGCTGCACCTGACACAACAAACAGCATTTGTGTTCATCAGCAGACACACATTTTCCTAAGCAAGCTATTGCCTGTAGAACACAGATTCAAAAACTGGTGGGTCATGACCCACCAGGGGAACTGGAAGCAGGGTATTCCCCCTTCAGGGGAGTGGCCCTGCAGGGATGGCAGCGATGGCACTGCAGCAATCACCCACTGCCGCAACCAAGGGGCTTTTACACTTACCAGGGGCAATGCTGGCCTTCAGCAGAGAGCAGGGGGCTCGAAGCTCCCGCTGCAGGCTTCCCCGCTGCTCTAAACAGCTCTTATCTCTAATTCGAACCCACTTCCAGTTTCAGACTGATCTTCAATTATAAGCAAAGAGGGGAGCACTCCAAATCACCAAGCACCATTCATAAGCACCAAGTAGGAGGGGAAAAGTTATTTCAAGCTGGAGCAGCTTGCCCTCTTTTTCCCCCTTCCGTTTCACTTGGGAACAAGTCAGAAAAGGGTCGCAACACCCGGTGGAGTGGCAAGCTGGAGACAGTGGCCAAAGGCAAAACTCCATGTGAGCATTTTGAGTCATTCATGGTTCAGCTGCTCCACACTAGAATGCACTTTTAGTTCTGAAAATGCTTTCTGACTGAGCACAGCAGATACCACTACTGCTGTAGTTACAGGGGTGTCTGATCATGCAAACACAGGGCACTGTACACCAGAAGCATAACCTGATTCTCCCAAAAGTATCACACACACACAAAGAAACAGAACATGGAGGAATATGAATACAAAGCTAAGAAATCTAAAGAAGCCTATCGATTACACACAAGAAGCGTTAAAGCTTCATCTCCTAGGTGGTCTGCTTTCTCAACCCAAGAAACAGACAGCTATAATTAAAAACAAATGGTTTTTTAAAAACTTTATTCATTTTACTACAATGCACATTACAATTCCCGATCTGAAATGGGACTTCTCCAATTTCCCCCACATTTTAAAGCAGTCCAGTTGGCTGCTTATCATCAAGATGTATTCCTTCTCAATGGAGGATGTTTTTCGGTTGCAGATCCACTAACAAGCTTTGGGTGCTGTGCCTTTTGAGAAATAAGCTCTCCCCATCCTCCTCTCGCACACTACTGTACAAGAAAAGGATGGAGCCAGTCTAGACTCTATGAGGTGGCAGGTTTGGGGATGTGCCCCTCACCAACTCATCCTCTCTTCCGATTCTTCCTCTTCTTCCTTCTGCCTGACACAAAGTTCCCAATTGGTGTCATGGGAGGCTGCCTGCAGGGCCCACAGTGGTTAATACGTGTTTAAAAATGCATGCCACTCTATAGTCCACATCTCTACCTTATTCTATTGTTTCTTTAGGGAGAGAATCCCCCAGTTTAAGTCCAATGAAGAGCACGTGCGTACATATGGTTCCCATTAACTCCTATTTACACTACAGTTGGCCCTTGGTATCGTGGGGGGGGGCAATGTTCCGCAGATGCCGAAATCCATGGACTGCAGATCTGGGCACTCACCTCACTTCAGGACACTTCCAGTCACATCTGGAGGTGTTTTGAGGCCCTCCGAAAGGCTCCTGAATGTGACCAGAAGGTGCTTTAAGTTGCATCCAGGAGCTCAGGTGGGGCCCTCCATGGCAGGTTTGGAACTCATGGTTGGTCAAATCTACGTGTTCCGAACCAGTGTATTAAAATAGCCCACGTGTAATTCTTATGGAAAATTCATCTTAATTTTCTTAAGTTGCTTCACTATACACACAAGCTTTCTGGTACCCAACTCCAACTTATAAAGGTAAACCCCTATACTGGAAATTAGAGAAATTACAATTTCATATCTACCTTGTTGATCTGATACAGACATAACACCTCAACAATATTTAAAAAATAAGAAGTGGGTTATAGGCTTGTGGCTGTCCTCTTATCTCTGGCACAGTGTTCCCCTCTCTTAGGCATGGTTTAGCATTACAACTTCACCAATGTTAACCATGATTAACACTTATCAGAGTTCTTAGTCAGGGCTTGCAAACCTGTTTCAGATTTAGGGCCCTCACCCCAAGAAGTGATTGTATCTCTGTTTCTATGACCATCAGAAGCAGAACTGGTGCCAGGTTGCACTGGGCTCTTGAGGGGGAAAAGCCCTTTCTGGGCATGCAAAGCACATGCACTCCTTCTCTGCCCTCCATCATCAGCATACCTGCCTGGATTTCAGTCAACAATTCAAACTAGCAAGTGAACAGGTGGGCACTCATCCAATGGACCCTCTGCATTCAAAGATTCCCTGAGAACAACCTGATTGGCTAGGACTGGAGGAAGCAGGGAGAATCTCTGCATGTCTTGTGTATTACTCTATCACCGCCCACTATAAAGTGGGTTTCAGGGATAAGCTGTGTAGGCCTTCATCTAAAATGCAACCTAGCCTATGCCAACACCAACATAGGTGACACCACTCGTGCTCTGAAAAAAGGGTGGGTAAACCTCGATCAAGGGGTCATTTGCGACTCTTAGGGTCCCCCAATCTAGTCCACAGGGAGCCCCTAGTCTCCAATGAGCCTCTGGCCCATTGGAGACTGTTGGAGCCAGTGCTGGCCTGCGACTGCTGGTCATAACCACCAGACACGAGCTGCGGGCCAAGTTAGATCAAGGCCTTTTATAGCCTCCATGTGTCTTCTGCTTTTCTTTGGGCATTATTTAATCCCCCCCCCCATTGCCTCTGAACAACTTATGCTGCCGTGCATTTCTGGCTTGGTCTATACGTTTTCACACAAGAGGTACATGGCAAACAGTTCATAGTTCTTATGTGGTTCTATGTGCCTATATTATAGTCCTCATGTGTATTATAAATAAGTTCAGTAAAATTCATTCACTCTTACAAGTCTTCTCTAATGTCTTCATTTATGTAAATTTATTCAAATTTGAAATGCCAAAGAGATGATGTGGCCCTCCTGCCAAAACGTTTGCCCATCCCAGCTATGAAATGATATGGCGGGAGGTGTTTACAGTCGTGAAAAATTAGCAGCACATACTCCTTCATGCCCAAGCAGAAGTTTGGATCCAAGTCTCTACAAGTCAATTTTGTCTTCATATTTTCAAGACTCTCTGTTCTTCCCAAAGTTCCCTAACTTATCAAATTCACCATATTCCTGTAAATCATCATCATCATCATCATCCACAGCAAGACAAAAATGTATATTTCTATTTCGCAGATTACATCTCAGATTATTTTCCAGTAAATAGCAAGCATAGTACTCTCCCTTTAAATCTACACTACAAAATCTATAAAAAATCTACAATCTACAAAAAAGACATAGTGGAAAAGGAAAACGTGCAAAAGAGAGTGACTAAGATGATTACGGGGCTGGGGCATCTTCCATATGAGGAAAGGCCACGGCGTTTGGGCCTCTTCAGCCTAGAAAAGAGGCACCTGAGGGAGACATGATTGAGACATACAAAATTATGCAGGGGATGGACAGAGTGGATAGAGAGATGCTCTTTACACTCTCACGTAACACCAGAACCAGGGGACATCCACTAAAATTGAGTGTTGGGAGAGTTAGGACAGACAAAAGAAAATATTTCTTTACTCAGCATGTGGTTGGTCTGTGGAACTCCTTGCCTCAGGATGTGGTGGTGGTGTCTGGCTTGGACACCTTTAAAAGGGGATTGGACAAGTTTCTGGAGGAAAAATCCATTACGGGTTACAAGCCATGATGTGCATGTGCAACCTCCTGATTTTAGAAATGGGCTATGTCAGAATGCCAAATGCAAGGGAGGGCACCAGAATGAGGTCTCTTGTTATCTGGTGTGCTCCCTGGGGCATTTGGTGGGCTGCTGTGAGATACAGGAAGATGGACTACAGGGGCCTATGGCCTGATCCAATGGGGCTGTTCTTATGTTCACTCCTAACTCCTTCAAGGAAGTGCCAACATACAGCACATATTTAGGAAGCTACTATGGCAAACCTTACAGGGAAATGCAGAGTCCACTGTAATGTAAATAGTAACAGATACGTTCTGGCAGGAAAAGTGCAAATGGTGGAAAAACTGCTTAAATAATTTTTCTGTTATGAAGACAGAAGATGAACTATTTTACCTACTTACACAGAAAATGCCTCCACATGTCATCAAGCAAGATTCATGAAGTGGCTCAAGAGCAGCAACCCACACACTGCCTATTTATTACATTTGCTTTGCACCACAATCCCTATGGAGGCCCCGCTCATTTGAAAACGAATGAATTTCAAGATGGAAACACGGGGGGGGGGGGGTTTAGCATGGATCCTTTCATTAGCCCACAGAGTGGCACTGTTAGACTTCAAATCACTTTCTGATTGATTTGCAGAGTGGCCAGGGATGGGAGAGGGGGAGAAGCTGGCATTTTCCAAGCAACAGGATATCATTTAGCACACTTGTGGTTGAAGAGGTCCCACTCAAAGTTACAGCAGATATTGTCAAAACGGACTTGAAAACACCAGCTATTGATTTGAGCTATAAGGTACACTCCATCACTTAAACATGCAAGATGAAGCACATACCATGTATAATCAACTTTACATAGCAACGTCTAGGTACATGGCGCTTTACACAGAACAAGAGACGTGAACCTAGGGATAGGCATCCAGGGACCCATCGATCAAATCCAACCCCAAAAATTTCCCCACAGGGCCCAAACATAGCTATTGATTTCAGGGACCACCAACACCCAGGCATTCCCATACATATCTCCCCCACTTTCTCCCAAGCAAACAGACAGAGCCTTCATGCTCTTCAGGTGTTCAAGCCAAAGTACAGGAAAATGGCACTGAGCATCTGGGGTGCTGGAAGGAAGAGATCTGTCAAAGCACCGCTTATTGTTCACATTTGAGAATAAGAGGCTTTATAACCCTTTGGCTTGGAACCCAAACACCTTAAGAACCACCTTTTCTCACCGGTCTAAGTACCAACATCATTCTCAAAGATCTTTCGGTCTAGGCAGGTGACCACTTTTCTGATGCAACACCTTTGGAATGCTCTCTCCAGGGAAAATTGCCCGGTACAGTGTCTGCTGGACACCAGTTTAAAAGTTTTTTATTTGTGCAGAATTTTGAGAGCTTCTCAGATTTTTGTTTTACACTAGCACACTTTGGATGCTCTACAGCAGCAGTTCCCAATCTCTCCATGCCACAACTCACCTCATCTTCCTTGGTGGGTCACAATGCTGCTGGTCAGAATGACTCAATGGATATTTCCAAAGACCTCTGCTGGGTTGCACCAGGCCAGTAAGCCACTCTATCAGACTCCACAGGCTTCAGAAGTTATTTCCGAAACCTGGAAGTAGCTTTTGGAGGCTTCTGCGGGCCATTCAGAGTCTGCAGAGGCCAACAGTGTAGGCTGTTGGCCTGGCGCAACACAATAGAGACCTCTGAAGGCATTAGATGAGTCATTCAGGACAGAAGCGTTGCTGGGCCTGCACCCTCCCCTTCCAGAATGACTCCAATTTGAAACCAAACACACCAGGGGCAGGAGGGCAGGCCCAACCCACAACCCACTGTGCATGAACTTGTGACCCACACTTTGATAAATCCTCTATAAACTGTACTTTGAGAAATCCTCTTTTATTAACTGCACTATTTTGTGATGTCTCTTCTGGGTTCTTCCCAAAGGAGGGGGTGCTTGCTTTGGCCACTTTGCGCACCCCATTCCTTCCATTTAACTAAACCAGGGGTGCCCAAACCCTGGCCCTGGGGCCACTTGCGGCCCTCAAGGCCTCTCAACGTGGCCCTCAAGGAGCCCAGTCTCCAATGAGCCTCTGGCCCTCCAGAGATTTGTTGGAGCACGCACTGCCCCGACACAACTGCATTCAGCGTGAGGGCGACTGTTTGTCCTCTTGTGTGAGCTGTGGGATGAGGGCTCCCTCCACTGCTTGTTGTTTCACGTCTGTGATGCAGTAGTGGCAGCAAAGGAAAGGCCAGCCTTGCTTTGTGCAAGGCCTTTTATAGGCCTTGAGCTATTGCAAGACCTTCATTCATTCAAGTTCATCTTTCATATATTCATTTATGTAAACTTATGTAAATTTGTTCAAATTTTAAATGTAAATTAATTCTTTCCCCCCCCCACCCCTGACACAGTGTCAGAGAGACAATGCAGCCCTCCTGCCAAAAACTTTGGACACCCGTGGACTAAACAGTCAGAGCAATGTTGAATTAAATGACATTTAACAGCTTAACGATGGAAATTCACCCTGCCTTGCATTTTAAAACTAAATTCCTTTGCACTACACTGTCAGATTTATCATAGTAATGCTGCTGCTGGGGTCTACCCAGATGAATTCCAGCATTCCTTGCCACCTACGTTCCCTTAACTCCTGCCAACCATCAGCATATGACCTGCCTGCCCCTATTCCAATGTCACTCTCCCCTTCTGCAGCACAGCTAGGCAGCCATTTCTGTCCTTTAACCACAAGCAGGCACAAGGAACTTCCTTATTATCTTCCAAGCCCCATAAAGGAAATGTGTATTAATCTCTCTGTTGAGAAACCACACTTGAACTGCCAGTGAACCACACACAGCTGGCAAACCAAACAAGGGCCACCCAAGCTCTGAATCAGGACTTGGGTTGGTTCGCATGTCCAAATGGATGGGAGGTGCCCACTCAGCAATCACATTTTGACCCATTAACCCCTGAAGCAGGCATTCCAAGGAAGAGCAAGAACATGTAAAAATCCTTTGAAATTTTTTCAAAGATATTTCTCCTTTAGTTTAGTAACTAGGGTTTCAAGAGAAGGGACTCTTAAATAAAGTCTTAAAATATGCACCAGAAAAATGCAGATGTTAGAGACATCCTTCTGACTTTTCCAAAGGCGTAGAATACAACTGCATCCAAATCAATTGAGAAAGGGGGGCTGTGAAACAGTTTTCATGAGTTCTTTTGCCTCTTGGCTAAGTAAACTTCTTCCATTCCCATCATTAGCAAAAATAAAATTAGTCAATTCATGATGCTTGCACCACAGGAACTTACAGACTTTAATGGACTATACACAGGAAAAGATACTGAAGCATGAAAATGCTTGATGCAATTTATTGTACCCATTTTTTAATGCACTGTATTAAGGCAACTTAAAAATTAGTTATTTTTATGTCTTTCCATTAAAAAGTCACACAGTTCTTCAACCAACCATTTGTAAAGCTCACAGGAAAAGAACAAAATGGAGCAGTAAAACAAAACACACAACTTACAGCATGTTCTGTTTTAGTTTGAGAATTTCCAGTAGAAAAGCAACTTATATTCATGCGTGAATAAATGTGCATAGGGGATGTATTAATGAGAGTCCCAAGAGCTCCCATGGATCAAGAGCAGATTATTACATGTACAGTGGGCAGGACAGAAAGATAGACTTCTCTCTTTGTGCATCAAGACACAGTGTGTGCTTCCTTAAAGAGACAAGTGAAAACTCTTTGATTTGTGGAGTAACAGATTTGTGGAGCTACCATCAGTTTGACAATTACGCTAAAATCATAGGTAACTGCACTGGTCCATCATAAAAAACAAAAAACAATCTTTACTAGAACAAACTACAATTTTTACTAGAACAAACTAATGACATATTCAACAAGTTGGTCAATGGAGTTCTCAAAAACAACAATTCCTCCTGTAAAGGGAGGGGGACACCAGAAAATCCAAGGAGGGAAACAGAGGGTGCAAAAGTGAAGGAGAGACAGTAATAATAAGAACATAAGAACAGCCCCACTGGATCAGGCCATAGGCCCATCTAGTCCAGCTTCCTGTATCTCACAGCGGCCCACCAAATGCCCCAGGGAGCACACCAGATAACAAGAGATCCCATTCTGGTGCCCTCCCTTGCATCTGGAATTCTGACATAGCCCATTCCTAAAATCAGGAGGTTGTACATGCACATCATGGCTTGTAACCTGTAACGGATTTTTCCTCCAGAAACTTGTCCAATCCCCTTTTAAAGGCATCTAGGCCAGATGCCATCAACCACATCCTGTGGCAAGGAGTTCCACAGACCAACCACACGCTGAGTAAAGAAATATTTTCTTTTGTCTGTTCTAACTCTCCCAACACTCAATTTTAGTGGATGTCCACTGGTACTGGTGTTATGTGAGAGTGTAAAGAGCATCTCTCTATCTACTCTATCCATCCCCTGCATAATTTTGTATGTCTCAATCATGTCCCCCCTCAGGCGTCTCTTTTCTAGGCTGAAGAGGCCCAAACGCCGCAGCCTTTCCTCATAAGGAAGGTGCCCCAGCCCTGTAACCATCTTAGTCGCTCTCTTTTGCACCTTTTCCATTTCCACTATGTCTTTTTTGAGATGCGGCGACCAGAACTGGACACAATACTCCAGGTGTGGCCTTACCATAGATTTGTACAACGGCATTATAATATTAGCCGTTTTGTTCTCAATAGCTTTTCTAATGATCCTAAGCATAGAATTGGCCTTCTTTACTGCTGCTGCACATTGGGTCAACACTTTCATCGACCTGTCCACCACCACCCCAAGATTGCTCTCCTGATCTGTCACTGTCAGCTCAGAACCCAGCAGCCTATATGTGAAGTTTTGATTTTTTGCCCCAATGTGCATGACCTTACACTTACTGATACTGAAACGCATCTGCCATTTTGCTGCCCATTCTGCCAGTCTGGAGAGATTCTTCTGGAGCTCCTCACAATCACTTCTGGTCTTCACCACTTGGAAAAGTTTGGTGTCGTCTGCAAACTTTGCCAACTCACTGCTCAACCCTGTCTCCAGGTCATTTATGAAGAGGTTGAAAAGCACCGGTCCCAGGACAGATCCTTGGGGCACACCGCTTTTCACCTCTCTCCATTGTGAAAATTGCCCATTGACACCCACTCTCTGTTTCCTGGCCTTCAACCAATTCTCAATCCAGGAGAGGACCTGTCCTCCAATTCCCTGGAGGCCAGGGACACCCCAGTGTCTGTTCTAGTGGCTGTCTGCTGGTATTCTTTTGCATCTTTTTAGATTGTGAGCCCTTTTGGGACAGGGAGCCATTAGATATTTGATTTTCTCTGTAAACCGCTTTGTGAACTTTGTTGAAAAGCAGTATATAAATACTGTTGTTGTTGTTGTTGTTCCCTGACTGTGCTTTTCAGTAGCCTTTGGTGAGGGACCATGTCGAACGCCTTCTGAAAGTCCAGATATATAATGACTCCTGTTTTAAAGTTCCATTCTCAGATAGGATAATGACTGGTTAGAAAAATCCAGCACAGCCCTCCACGGGTGCCCTGGATCCTGAGGAGCTCAGCTCCGCGGATCCTACTCCCACCTGCTCCGGCATACCTCCCACCGGCCTCCACCAGCCTCCCCCCTTCCCCGGAACGCCTCCTCCACACCCCCGTCCCTGCCCCCGCCTGCTGTTCCGTACCTTGGCAGTCTGGGAGACCGCCGAGCCACTGAACCTGGGCGACCGCCCCGCACTAGCCCAGCACTGGCTGGCGCTGCACTAGCACCAGCGGGAGGCCGGTGGTGAGCCCCGCGAACATGCCTTACAGCACGTTTGCGACTGTGGTCAGCGGCATGAAGATGTGCTGCCGACCACAGGATTGGGCTCTGAGTGAATAGTAAAAATAGTTGTTTTTATCACCAACAAAACTTTTTTTTAGTCCACTTTTTTATATAAACAGAGTCAAAGCAGCTATGGTTTTCAGGTAAATCATGAGTGAAAGAAGAAATTAGAGCATATGAGCAGAGAAAGAAGCACGCAAGCATAAGTCTTGGACAAACAGCATCAAACCATAGTCCTGCGTTAGGACTGAACAAGTAAAATATCAGCATTTGCTTCAGAAAGCTTTTCCAGATTTAATTAATTTTCAGCTGGATAGTATGTACATGAAACAAACAGCAGGCATGCCCATTTCACTGCACATGTCTGCACTGGGAATCTGTACCCGATCACAGCCTACCACATGAGCACATGCGGCAAAACAGATAGGTATGTGATTGACAATGTACTTGTGGTTTCCATGCTATTTCCTATACGGAAGTGCTATTCATGTAGGAAGTGGCTAACATTGGAAGCAGCCCTGGCCAATCTACAACACACACTAAACCTCTCAGCTCATGCACCAGCACCATCTTGTGTTGAGCTCAATGTATTACATTACATTTTGCAATTTTTTTGTTCCCAAATTTTTAGTTGTGGTGTTAAACGTAAGAAACCATTCTAAGACCTTCTATCAAGGCACAAGTACTGTCAGTTGCAACTGATCTCAGTAAGCACCAAATGATAATGCTCATTCATATGACAATAGGGGAAAATGACTGAAGTTTGGTTAAATATGCACTGAATCCAGATCCAAGACAATCAAAGGGTAGAGTAAAATGTCCTTTAAAAAAGTGGTGGTTATTAAATTCTTCATTCTGCAACATTCTACATTCCCAAGAATATTAGCAGATATCAATGAATATGGACTCAATTCCAAAGCACTGGGCAGTTCCAAGGTTTTTCTCCAGAGTATCTACAATGGCATCAACAAAGTCTGAAGCAGGTGTGTTGAGCAAGCACATACGCACCTCTTGTGACAAATGGAAGTAACTTACTATACAAGTATTATAAAGAACAGCTACTACTATAACCAGTTCCAAGGCTGTTATCTCCAGAGTGATTAAGAACATAAGAACAGTCCTGATGGATCAGGCTACAGGCCCATCTAGTCCAGCTTCCTGTATCTCACAGCGGCCCACCAAATACCTCAGGGAGCACACAAGACAACAACAGACTTGCATCCTGGTGCCCTCCCTTGCACTGACATTCTGACATAGCCCATTTCTAAAATCAGGAGTTGCACATACACATCATGTCTTGTAACCCGTAATGGATTTTTCCTCCAGAAATTTGTCCAATCCTCTTTTAAAAGCATCTAGGCCAGATGCCATCACCACATCCTGTGGCAAGGAATTCCACAGACCAACCACATGCTGAGTAAAGAAATATTTTCTTTTTTCTGTCCTAACTCTCCCAACACTCAACTTTAGTGGATGTCCCCTGGTTCTGGTGTTATGTGAGAGGGTAAAGAGCATCTTTCTATCCTTCCTGTGCATAATTTTGTATGTCTCAATCATGTCTCCCCTCAGGCGCCTCTTTTCTAAGCTGAAGAGGCCCATATAGATTCTACTACATGGGAACAAGTGAAGGCCTTCTACCTTAAATGCAAAAACTCAAAACCTAACTTCACACTAAAAAAAACTTGAAAAGATCATTGGCTACAAAATAGGGTTGATAGATGCCTTCCTTGGGTAAAGACTCAGAGCCCAATCCTGTCAGGCGCAGCATGGACCAAAGTCGCAAACATGCCGTAAGGCACGTTTGCAGGGCTTACCGCCAGGTTCCCACCAGAGCTGGCTCAGCTCCGGCCGGCGCTGAGCCAGCGCAGGGCAGGCGCCCGTGTTCTACAGCTCAGCGGTGCCTGTGACCTCCGGGCTCCGGGAAATGGGGACGTGTCCAGGGCGTGGGGGAGGCATTCCGGGGAGGGGGGAGGTGTGGCTGGGGGCATGGGGGAGGTGTGTCGGGGGCAGGGGAGAGGCGGATCCATGGAGCCGAGCTCCGCAGGATCCAGGGCGCTCAGGCAGGGCTGCGCACCCTACACGAGCGCCTTCACTTTAGCAGCGACCAAACAGTCACCGCTAAAGTGAGTAGTCCCATTGCGGGACTGCTTCCCTTAGTCGGGGGAAGGGGACAAATGTCCCCTTCTCCCGAGGAGCCTCCCGCAGTAGTGCAGGAGGTTCTGGATCTGGCGGGAGCCCTTTGTGGAGTCGCTGGGTCCCGCAGCTCTGGGCAGCTCAAGATTGGGCTGCCCAAGACTCTTTAAATGCCATGCAGCATGTAGAGAGGATGCACCGGCCGTGCTTCCCCCATTCCACTTTTCCATCACTTTCTTTGCTCATCCTGTCAGCTGAAGGGCAAAATCAGCAGACATAGCTGGCAAAGAACCAGTGATGCAGCAGGGTAAAAGGCTCACGCCTTCATGACTAGCTTTGGGCTGCAGAGAAGTGCAGCTTGCAGGCAAGCTGGAAATCTAGCTTCAAACCAACGTAACCCCCAGTCCAAACTAGTAAGTTGCTAAATCCCAAACCTATTCAACTAGAACAATGACAATGTTATCAGATTTATTAAAAATCATACCTGTTTGTGGGAGTATTAAAGTTAAAAGAAAGCAGCTGATTCCAGAAAGGGTCATTCTCCGAAATTGCCTCTCGACCTGACAATTTTTTTAAGTACTCATTTTCCGGAAGCTCACTGATGCTGCTGCTGTTTGCTCCCATCTTCTTATTCAATATGCAGTTCTCACGGTTTCATGACATTGAAGAAAAACCTACAAACATAGATGAAATTTAAAAGAAATTAAAAATCTGATAAGAGCAAGACTTATTTATTGTGTATGGCAAATCATACACAAAATTATACCAAAAAGAAACAAACAGATCTCATGTGCCAACCACTTCACAGAAGCGAAAAACTAGAGCACCAAACAGATTTTAACAAAGTGAAAAGACTTCATGAGAACCTTCATATTTATTGACATCTTTGTAAGTTGTAGGAAATAGAGAAACTGTACATGGCTGCACTAAAGAACATCAGCTTCACAATCGAAGGAAACATGGGACATTTGAAATGAAGCAGGCAATAATAAAGTATATTTCCTGAAAATAGCACATTTATTTTAGTGTGTTATATTAACTTTCCAATGCTACAAATTAGGTTATTAATATTAGGAATATGTGTATACCGTACCACTTTTCAACAATAAATAGTTCACAAAACACTTTACATAGCTAAACAAATCAGAAGTTTTGTGCAGCAACATATAGAATCATTCATCTTCTTAAAGTAGAATCAGACTACCAGACATTAAATGAAAAATAGCACTTCACTATCACCATAATTCCACCTCCCCCCCCCCCCAATTATTAGCACTTTGTAAAAGTACTCAACTTCATAAGAACATAAGAACAGCCCCACTGGATCAGGCCATAGGCCCATCTAGTCCAGCTTCCTGTATCTCACAGCGGCCCACCAAATGCCCCAGGGAGCACACCAAATAACAAGAGACTTCATCCTGGTGCCCTCCCTTGCATCTGGCATTCTGACATAGCCCATTTCTAAAATCAGGAGGTTGCACATACACATCTTGGCTTGTAAACCATAATGGATTTTTCCTCCAGAAACTAGTTCAATGTAGCGACCAGAACTGGACACAATACTCCAGGTGTGGCCTTACCATCAATTTGTATAACGGCATTATAATATTAACCACTTTGTTCTCAATACCTATTCTAATGATCCCAAGCATAGAATTGGCCTTCTTTACTGCTGCCGCACACTGGGTTGACACTTTCATCGACCTGCCCACCACCACCCCAAGGTCTCTCTCCTGATCTGTTACAGACAGCTCAGAACCCATCAGCCTATATCTAAAGTTTTGATTTTTGCCCCAATGTGCATGACCTTACACTTACTGACATTGAAATGCATCTGCCATTTTGTTGCCCATTCTGCCAGTTTAAAGAGATCCTTCTGGAGCTCCTCACAATCACTTCTGGTCTTCACCACTCGGAAAAGTTTGGTGTCGTCTGCAAACTTTGCCACCTCACTGCTCAACCCTGTCTCCAGGTCATTTATGAAGAGGTTGAAGAGCACCGGTCCCAGGACAGATCCTTGGGGCACACCGCTTTTCACCTCTCTCCATTGTGAAAATTGCCCATTGACACCCACTCTCTGCTTCCTGGCCTCCAACCAGGTCTGAATCCAGGAGAGGACTTGCCCTCTAATTCCCTGACTGTGGAGTTTTTTCAGTAGCCTTTGGTGAGGGACCGTGTCGAACGCCTTCTGAAAGTCCACATATATAATGTCCACGGGTTCTCCCACTTCCACATGCCTGCTGACCTTTTCAAAGAATTCTAAAAGGTTTGTGAGGCAAGACTTACCCTTACAGAAGCCATGCTGATTCTCCCTCAGCAAGGCCTGTTCGTCTATGTGTTCCTGCACCAGCACAAGAAAAGGGGAGGAGTTAACTATGGTAGCAGCTCAATGTTCCCTACATTTCTAAAATTCTATACATCAGGCTATAACATTCGCATATGAGAGCATTATTCCTCTGTCGTAAATGCTACCAAATATCTTTGGATCAAAATCTGCTGACTTTGATTTTGTCAAAGGATTTTGCTCAAGGATAGAGCAAGAGAGAGGGAACAGAACTTCATAAATACGAATTTCTCCCTGCAACCTCGCATTCAAAACTAGCCATGGCTTTTACTTTTCTTCCCCACTTTAACGCTGATCCCCGCCTCTCTCCCCATCACTAGTTTTAGCATGCTTTCTCTCTTTTTTTCTTTGACAGCCAAATTCCTTGCTTGCTCTCATGTCCCAGAATATTTTCTCCCTTTCTAATACAAAGTTAGCCAAAGCAAATTCCAATGGGAACAGAAACCTTGATAAGCACACCACTCGCAAAAATTCAATACGGAAATCAATAAGGGAAGAGAGAAAACAATGCAAATGATTGTAATCTGTGAGCTAATATCTATCTTTGTCATGGTCCCAGTCCAGTGTCTGACCCTGAGGAGGGGAGAATAGTCATATCAGAAGACCCAGTCCTGAACTCCACCCCAGGACTCAACCCTAGCCTGTTCCCAAGCCCACCAGCCAGAAGCCTCATGCACCAGAAATTCTGTAGCCAAAGATGTTAGAATCAGAGCTCCGCAAGGAACCAGTTTCACCAACACTGAAAACCTCATGCCCACCTCAATAAAGGAGATGTTTTGCAAATAATGCTTGGTAAGGAGAACCAGGGTTGATGTGGTACTGAGTGCTTTACACTAATCTGGAAAGTCAAGCTTTATCCTTACATGAAGAAAATTAATTAGAAATGCCTTAAACTAGGGCTATCTCCTTCAGTAATTTTCTCTTAAAACTGTTTCCTCGTATGGGAGACTGCAACAGATTACATGGTTAAAATCATCTTCAAATTATGATAATCTAAAACAGAAGACTGATAAATGCAAATACTTCTGAAACAATGAGCTGTTGCTGATTATGCAGTTCTCAGAGCTTGCCAACATCTACCATTCTTAAAAAGAACAAAACAAAGTCCTTAAAATCAGCGTGAATGCATTCAACCTGTTGCCATTCAAAAACAACAAATACAATTTAACACATTGTTTTGAGACTCCATTTGGAGCCAGAGCCAGTACCAAAGCACCAGTGCAGAATACAGTTACAGTTCATAGGATTTAACCATCTGTCCCCATAGAGAAGCTCAGAGCATTACACAGGTGTCTACTGTATCACGTGTCACTTGTCAAGGTGAAAGCAATCCGAGACAGGATAGCTGCAAAGGCACTGAATAAGTTACCTTTCCCACCTAAGCCCCTCTTCCTCAAGTGAGAAATAGGGATAATAGACTATTGCACTGAACTGACTGGGCAAAAAAGTACAATACTAAAATGGGGATTTTTTTTTTCATTTTTGACAGGGAAATTAGAGGAGAGTGTTTTAGGGGTTCAAGATAAATTGACCTGGAGGCATCTACGGTGGGTAATGAATTAGGGATGAAAATTAACTGAAGTGGAATTGATTTGGAGGTGTTACAGATGAGAAATTGATTTGCTTTCTGTGAAATGTGGGGGCAAAAGAGGGGCTTGGGGACTTAGCTCTTGCCCTAGTTTGCACTCATTAGGTGGCCTTGGATAATTCACTTGCCTTCTCCTAGTTTATTTGTACCAGTGGGCAGCCAAATGCCCCTGGAAAACTCAAAAGAAAGGCACAAAGACAAAAGCATTCCTGCTTTTCTCCAGACTTTGATACATCTGCTTTCCAACTACAGTACAGTTGTAGTCTGGCTTTTGGCTTTTGTGGGGTCTCAAGCACAGGTAGTATTGTTTGGGGCAGGATATTTGGAAGTACATGTAATAGCTGGACAGTTCAGAACAAGGGTGTCAAGCATATGGTCAGATATGGTCTGTAGAAGAACACAGCCAGTTCACTCCTTCTTTAGTCTGCACTCACATCCTGTGTTAAGGTAAAGTCTTGTACAAGGAAGGTTTGGGGCTTGAAGAGTGACTGTGCTGGGCACAGAATTCAGTCAAGAGATGCTTTTAAATGTTTTTTTTTACCACATGGGGAGGGTTCTTAGGGAGGTCCAGTGGAGAACAGAATTCGTAGAAAGATTTAAACTCGGTTTTAAAAGACATGCTGCCTGGAATGTTTGCTGTAAGCTTTTCTAAATTCATCACTATGAATTTTATAGATGACTAGTAAACCACCCATCACTATCACACACAAAATATTGCAAAGATTTGGGAGCTGTGTGGGAGCTGTAGAATCTTTCGCTCAAGCTCAGAAAAAAAACAGTAAAATACCTAGGTGGAAACAAGCATTTCCCACAGTTGCAGTAAACATTTGGAAGCAAAACCCACATGGATGTCTTTATCTGTGAGTTCCCCCCCCCCCAGTTCTCTTCCCACTTCTTAATAAGTGAGTTTGGAATCTTCCACATGGGTTTTGAACTTGTGGTTGGAAAACTCATGTGATTATTCAATACCTGTGAGTTATGAGTCCTCAGAAGAGATGAGACTGTGTCCTAGAATGCGAGTGTCTGCAGGACAAGGAAGTTTACTGCCTCAGAAGGAAAAGTGCCGCTGAGATAACATGCAGACCCGAGACAGCCAAAGGATGATTAGCAGTGCTGGAGGAGGGATAAGCACAGCTTTTTCCACAGATAAGGGAAAAGGAGGTCTGGTCTAGTGGGTAGAGCCTCTGTCTGCCTGAAGATAACATCCACAAGGTCGCCAGTTCGAGGCCACCGGCACCGTGCGAACTTGAACCAGCTGACAAGCTGAAGCCGAGCTATTCCATCTGCTCTGAGCGTGGGAGGATGGAGGCCAGAATGTGAAGCCAGATCGGAATGAAACACCTGAATGTAGTGGTTCCTGAAAGAAAGAACCTTCTTTCAATTGTAAAAATCCGTTTAATAAGGGATTTAAATAAGCCTGCCTATGTAAACCGCCTTGAATAAAGTCTTGAATAAAGACCAAGAAAGGCAGTATATAAATACCTGTTGTTATTATTATTATTATTATTATTATAAACCCCTGGGTTGGATATGTAGTTACAATGATACTGACATGATTTACCACAGATGTTCTGCACATTTGGTCAGGGTCTCAGAGATAGGTCACCAAGTGTTAGAGATGGAGGGCAGGTTCTCTACCTCATTTTTAAGTGTTCTTAAGTGCAGCACTTCACTTTTCTCTATAGCAGGGGTGCCCAAACCCTGGCCCTGGGGCCACTTCTGGCCCTCGAGGCCTCTCAATGCGGCCCTCAGGGAGCTCCCAGTTTCCAATGAGCCTCTGGCCCTCTGGAGATTTGTTGGAGCCCACACTGGCCGACGCAACTGCTCTCAGCATGAGGGCAACTATTTGACCTCTCACATGAGCTGTGGGATGAGGGCTCCCTCAACTGCTTGTAGTTTCACGTCTGTGGTGCAGTAGCGGCAGCAAAAGAAAGGCCAGTCTTGCTTTGTGCAAGGCCTTTTATAGGCCTTGAGCTATTGCAAGACCTTCATTCATTCATATAAGTTCATCTTTAAGATATTCATTTATGTAAACTGATGTAAATTTATTCAAATTTTAAATGTAAATTAATTCTTTTTTTCCCCGGACCCCGACATAGTGTCAGAGAGGTGATGTGGCCCTCCTGCCAAAAACTAGAGCAGGACACCCCTGCTCTATAGCAGTGGTTCTCACACATTTAGCACCAGGACCTACTTTTCAGAATAAGAATCTGTCAGGACCCACCAGAAGTGACATCATGACCAGAAGTGACATCATCAAGTATGAACATTTTTATCAATCCTAGGTTGCAATCCTACCCACACTTACCCAAGAGTAAGCCCCATTTACTATCATTGTCGAAAAAGTACATAATAGCTTGTTAAAAGTACAAATGCAGTCACATACCATGGTAACATCAAGTCTAATATATTAAAAATAAAATATTGAAATGAATGGGGACCCACCTGAAATTGGCTCATGACCCACCTAGAGGATCCTGACCCACAGTTTGGAAACACTGCTCTATAGGACAGAGTGGGAGAAAGTAAAGAGATGCATTCAGGGACTCCACGGAAGGGAGGGGATAACTTACTCCCTGCTATTAAGCCTCATCTTGTCTGCATATCTCCACAATGCATTCTGTTTCTTGATCATATTAGAATATGACAGAAAGTTAGGAACAGGCATTTAGAAGTAAATATAAATGCTGCTAGTATCCAGCTGGACTTGATCAGTTATACAGTCTTATACCAGGAACACCTGCATGGTCTTTACCAATAATTCACAGACAAGCCATGTCTGATCAAGTAAACCTGAAGTCCAAAATAAAGAATGTGATTAACAGTGAAGAAATATTACAAATATGCTTCCATGTAGCACAGACTGAGCAACAGGGGGGCTGTCAGTATAAAGGGACACAAACATAATCAAGTCTGCCATGTGAGAAAGTATGCAACAGATGCTCAGCTCACAGAACACTGAATCCCAAAATGTCATGCTGCTTTTTTCCATCAACAGAAGTTGTGAAAGCATTTCTATTCGCCCATCTCATTTGACTGTGCCAAAGGTGCACATACCCCCTCATTTTATCCTTCCCCCCCCATATTACCATCAGAATAACCCTGTAAGATAGTTGAGGCTTAGAATAATACGTTAGAAAACTTTTACTGATTTGTATATGAGAACACTGAAGCCAAGACTAGTCCCAAGGACAATCACCAAGTCCAGTGGTATTCAAACTGAGGCGTCACGACGCCCCAGCCTGAGGGACCTAGTCCCTTTCCCCTTATGGGGCGGAGGCAGCCAGGAGGCAGGGAGGATCGCCCCACTCTCACTTTCCCTGACCCAAGGAGCCCTGCAGGCACTTGCGCCTGGCTCCCCGCAGCCAGCGACTGGAGGGTGCACCCCAGTCCCTGCAGCCCGGTCAAAAGGGAATGGGGGGCGATCACGTACCACTTCTGGTTTAGCGGAGCGGGGCTCGATCGCTCCGCTGTCACCTTCCCTGACCCAGGGAGCCCTGCTGACGGTTGCACAGGGCTCCCCGCACCCCCAGGGGGCTGCAGGGGGCCTGGGCAAGTGCACCAAGCCCCTGCAGCCCCCTGAGCTGCGCGATCCTGGGGATCGCGCTGCTGCTTCCCCCTGCCCCCGCAAAGACTTACTGTAGGATTCAAACTCCCTGTGAGTTTGAAAACCACAGACCAAGTCCATGGCACAGAATTCAAAAACACAAGAGCAGATCACTCAGTGAGCCATTTTCACCTGAACACTATATGGTCAAGGAATTAAGGATACAAGATTAGGATACTTTTGAAAAAAACTTCACCTATTTTTCAAATGCACATTCCTCCCCCATATATACACAGCAACACTCTCTCACACTGTTTCATACACTCATGACTGCCACAATAAGCAAAGAAACACAAACAATCTCTCTAATGGAGAGTGAGAACATGTACACAGAAGGACACACTGTGGGTGCTGGTCCTGACTCAGTCCGTTGGCCAGCTGCTCCTCTGGCATTTCTCTCCTCTACCGATGCTCCCACTGATCCCCTTGCTCCACACCCATCCCAAACAAACAAGTAAGGGGAATAGAAGGGCTGCCACCAGACCTGCAGCCGCCCCTAAGCACAGGCAGGATGGTAGGTCAGATGGCATCACCCAGCCGCCACCATCACCACATACCCAACTGGCTGGGTCAATTCAGACCAAGATGGAGCAACTCCCACTCTCTTCCTCCAACCCCCATCCTACACACACTATAATAGTTATGAGCAAGCATCCACACTGAGCAAGCTGGTCAGGCCTTTCTTTTGCTTGTCAACCCTCATTGCTATGCCTGAGAGACACAACAAAGCACCACAGGACATAAAAATACATGAGGGAAATTTGAAATCTTTCACAGTTTGCCCATTAAAAAAACAACAAAAAAATCAATAGGTCTGCTGCCTGCAGGTGGGTGAGCTGAAAAACCTATTTAGCACCAAGAGCAACTATAGAATCACCACTAGCATGTGCTGAGAACATCCCACTGGATTAGGTTATAGGCCCATCTAGTCCAGCTTCCTGTAACTCACAGTGGCCCACGGAATTGCCACAGATTGCACTGAAACTGTAAATTAAGTAGTGCCATATTTCTCAACCAGTGGTACTCATACCACATGGTACTTGAAGTGCAGTCCGATGGTGCATGCGAGACCCCCAGACCCCCAGCACTTGGCAGTGGGACCAGCAGTACAATGTGACAAATAGTGGCAGGAGGCTGGGCAGGCAGAGCTCCTGCATGCATTTTTGGTATACCCAAAAAATCCCTCGCGTCTGCTCTGAGCCTCTTATCAAGTGTTTGCTCTGACATAATCGCCAGTTACTTCCAGTGGTACTTCCAATAGGTGGACCCTACAAAGTGGTTTGGAGGAGGAAAATGTTGACAAATACTGAAGTCGTCATATTGCCTCAGTACTACAGGGCAACCTATTCAGAGTACGACTCAATAATGAACAAGTGTATGATGGAAATAATTTATGGCCTTGTACAGGATATGCAATATAAAAAGAGATTACCTTATGTTAAATACTCTCTTCCTGAAAGGTTAACTGTTTCTGTTCCTTAGTGTGGAACACTAAGTATACAGTAAGTTAATCCAGGGGAGGAAAAGATCTAGATGTAAAAGTGTTACTTTCAGTCAGATCACACTGTCAACAACCTAAAAAACTAAAGATGCAAATACCAATAGCACAGATGCACAGAGATTGTTGTTCAGGGTAATTTTAAGAAATGCTCTCAAACTGCAAATATCTCTTAAAAGATATTTAAAAGACTAAGAAAAATATTGCAGCTGTAGAAAAACCATGTGTAAGGTATTGCTTACTCCATGCACAAGCCATTGGAAATACACCTGAGGAAGGAACTCATTCCCCTGAGGTACATTACTGTAACCCCAAGTAGTCCTATGGCCTATATATGCAGGTTACGTAACGTCTCAACCAGCTCTTAGCGCCTATTCATTAAAACTACGGAGTCATTCCAGTAACTTCAAACACTGTATCTCCATACCTGGAACTCTCTGCAGTCCTAGTGATAAGAATTAAAAACAAGGATTCAGGAAGCTGTAGAACAGTGTTTCTCAACCAGTGGTACAAGAACAACTGGTGGTTCTTGAGGGGTGTCCGGTGGCACTTGTGGGACCGCAAGACCCCCTCCACCTGGAACCGAGAGTAGTGATGCAGTGTGACAAGCAGCAGTAGGAGGCTTGACTAAGTAGGCAGAGTTCCAGTGTACACTTTTTGTGCACCTGAAAAGCCTTCCTGTCTGCCCTGAGCCTCTTATTAGTGTTTGTCACATTGTGCCTAGCCTCCCAGTCTGGAAGTAATTGGTAATGACATCATCACCAGTTACTTGCAGTGGTACTTCCAGTAGATGGGACCTTCTGAAGTGGTACAGTGGGGACAAACATTGAGAAACGCTGCTATAGAACATGCATCTCTCTCTCTCTCTCTCTCTCTCTCTCTCTCAATCTCTCATCACTTTTGTACCTCTTTATGCTTTTTAACCCCCTTCTTCCAAGAAATTCAGGTTAGTGTATGCGGTGAGTTGTTTCAACGTTTTATTCTTGAAATAACTGTATTCAGTCAGAACCTTGAAACACAAAATTCTCCAGAGTACCTTTATTTCTGCATTGCCCTAAATTCATTCACTCTCAGAAATGACTGAAAGTAACAGCTCTTAATCTATTCTCCTTGCTACCTTAGCTCCATATGACAATTTGTAGCTGCTATTATAAAGCAGAATAGTAGATCACAACCCAAAGGGACTATAGAAGTAGCAAGATATTACTCAGATGCACAGAAACCATAATAAGGAATTTTGTTAGGCAGTTAGCACCTCCACATCAGCACACTGAAGTGAACATTGAAATTAACTATCCTAAATGCAATGCTATTTTTTTACAGAGCATAAGAATGAGTTTAAAATATGCTTACGTTTCATAAATATCACATGCAAAACATACCCACATACATCCATGTATCATTCCATATTCAAACCTAACTCAAAAAAATCAGAGGTGGCAATGTTGATACGTTAGAACAGGGGTGGGCAAACTTTCAACTTTAGGGATCCTAGACTCTTGGGGTAAAGCGGAAGTCGCTTCAACCTGCAGATCGGAGTGAAATGAAGTTTGTGGGAGACCCATAGAGAGGACTGTGGGCCTCCAGGACCCTTTCTGAGGCTTCCAGACCCCCTCAGGTACAGTGACAAGCCTCTGGGTGCTCGTGGTACCACAATCACTGTGGTGCCGCCAGGCACCTATTTATGGGCCACTCCCCTTAAGGGAAAATGTCCCGTTTTTTGGTTCTATGGTGGATCGCAACCCACCACTTACTTACTTACTTCGATAAACCTTTATTGGCATACTGGAAATCCACAAGCAATAACATTATAACACAGGAAATAAATGCAACTTTACGGGGTATTAGCTTCTGATCTTTGCCTTAGCAACTACCGCTAAAAAATCCGCCACCAAACTGTGATAGAAGGGGAATAGTCACTGAGAAGAATTGGGAGAGGATCAGCAAGAGAGACAGGAAGAGAAGAAAGAAAAGGATCAAGTAAGGAGGACCTGAGATTATGATGGACAGTGCACCGAAGAAGGATGTGATCCAAAGTTTCTGGTTCAACTGAACAAAACAAGCATAATCTATCTGTTTGCGGGATTTTAGAAAATCTCCCTTGATGTATTGCAAATGGGAATCTGTTCAGTCTCACTAACATGAAAGCCCTTCTTTTGCTCGGATTAGTAAGTTGAACAAAATAATTTGCAGGGCGGCCAAGGGAGGGGGACAGTCCAAAAAAAAAGGGGTGAACAGGTCGAATTTAAATTAGACAGTAGAGTTAAGTATTCTTGCTCCCAGAGTTTGAGTTTAATAAGATGATGCACTTTTTGAAGGTCCATATCAGCTAAGAGTTCAGGAGAAAGATCTAAAGAAGTTAATTTAGCATGGATAAATTTAGACCAATTAGATGCAAAAGGGTCTTTTATTAAGTCTAAGAGAATGGAATTTGGATGAATATTAAGATGGAGTCTAAGCCAAAACTTAAAAGTGGAAGTCCAAGCTACAGTAGTGGGGAGATGAATACCCAATTCCAATATCATAGTGGACAACCTAATTAAATTTGGGACTCCAAGAGTTCTTCTCAAAAATTTAGCAGCTGCCTTATCTATCTCCTGATTAGCTACTTCGATCGAAACAGCTACTCCATATAATAACTGGGGGTAGACTTGTATTTGGAGGGCATGAATGGCAGCAGGGATATACTGGTTACCTTTATAAAAGTGGAACCGAGCAATCGCATTCTGAGATAACAGGGCTGATGAGATAGTAGATCTACAGTGGTACAACCAAGAATGTCTGTAATGAAAAATAATTCCTAAATATCTGAAGGATTTGACTTGCTGAAAAGTTAGATTGTTAATCCTCCAGGAGGACCGTGTCCAAGATTTAGAAAAAACTAAAATCTTTGTTTTTTTCGGAATTGACAGAAGGTTAGAAAGGCAATATTCTTGGAAAGAGATCAGCAATCTACGAAGACCCAATTTAGTGATAGATAGTAATACAGCATCATCAGCAAATAAGAGAATCGGGATAGAAGTGTCATTAGAGAAGGGGTGGAGATTCCTAAGGTAGGAAGAAAAGGGGGGAGATCGGCAAGAAAAAGATTAAACAAAAAAGGAGCCAAAATATATCCTTGTCAGACACTCTTGTTCATCGGAATACTGTCAGACGTGACACCTGAGCGATCCAAACGGATGCGGCAGGTGTTGAAGGAATGCAATTGCTGAATCAAAAAGAGGAGGCGGGGGTCAATCCCCCATTCACTCAATTTCCTCCACAGAATATTTCTATTAATAGAATCAAAAGCACCTTTAAGATCAATGAAAGCAGAGTATAATTTGGTGCCATAATGTACAGAATACTTGCTAGCTAAAAAAGAGAGAGTAAATATATGATCTACAGTGGAGGCTCTCGGGCGGAAACCAATTTGTTCCCTACCCAGGAGACCTATTGAGCCAGCCCAGATGTAAGTTTATTTAAAAGATACCTGGAGTACAACTTCCCAATAAAGGAAAGGAGACTGATTGGCCTGTAGTTGTTAGGAGAGGCTGGGTCTCCTTTTTTAAAAATTGGGACTATTATAGAGGCTAGCCAAGTAGCAGGAATTAAACCAGATTTATTAATTAATGTAAATAGATTGGACAAAGGGGTAGACCACCATAAGGGATTATTAATAAGGAACTCAGCTGGAATTTTGTCCGGGCCGGGGGCTTTCCCAGATTGCAAGGAGCTAATAAGCTCCATAATTTCAGAAGGCGAGACAGGAGGGCATGGGGAATAGTTAATATCTGGGTCCGGAGCAGAAAAGACTTTTGAATAATAAGTAATCCAAGTGGAAGAAGAAATCAGAGAAGGGGATATATGACTTGATTGAGAATGAGTGCGTGAAACCAAAAACCAGAAAAGCTTGTGATTGTTGGAACGAATCGCGTTGTAAAGTAAACTCCAGTTTTTTGGGGCAAATACATGTTTCTTATAATCAAAGAAACTGCCACATGTTTTTTTGAGCAGGAAAAAAGTTTTAAGCATTTCTGGGGAGGGATCACGGGATACGGAGTGAAAAAATTGCCTGATATATTTCTTGGCAGCCCAGCACTCAGCATCAAACCAAGAAGGGGGATGAGAACGTGTAGTCAAAACCCGAGGCGATCTCAATGACTGGACCAGTGACTGGGTAAGCAACTCGTAAAGTGCAATGGCAATAGGAGGCGATTGGGTTTCAGATAACTCCAAACAAAAATCCATAACCTCACTCATTCTGATCCAGTTTTTAGAGGCCTCTTCGGATTTAATAGACCATCTTAGACTGTGAAGTGTATGAGTAGGAAAAGGATTATGCTCCTCGGGAACAGGGGTAAGAGACAAATTCAGAAGAATTGGCAGGTGATCACTATCCGGCCGTTGATCGACAGTAAAATATAAAATAAAAGTAAAAATATCTGAAGAAATAAGTATATAATCCAGGACACTAGCCCTTTTACAAGAGAAATGGGTCATTTTACCTGGAATATCATTAGCGATAGAGCCACTTTAGAGCCATTAGACCCACCACTTTAAGCACCACTGCACTAGAGCCATTTAGTGCTATTGTCCATTTCCATTACTGATAAAAGAATTAAAAATTTGTAAAATAAGGAAATACTATATAAACTTGCTCAATTTTTAGGCAATTCGTATCGGTCACAAAATCTGACTATCCTTGTCATAGAACTTTGGTTATTTTGACAGAATTTCAATGCTGGGGCACAATGAATGCAAAACTCTTCATAATGCCTCAAGGTGTTTTACTTTGATAGAAGTAATCCTATTCTTGAGAACAAGGGAGCGCGTTTCTTGAAAATGGTTGCACCAATGTATTTTTTTCCGTGCAAAAAGAAGCGTACAAGGGATAGGTTTTATGACAGGTTCTGGGATTCATGGTTGCACTGTTGCAGCTGCACCCACATGACAAAATATAAACATCCCTATAAAAATATAGACCTGTGTGTTCAAAAGACAAAGAATATAAATCCTCCCTCCAGTGTGTCATCCTACTTACTAGCACTTCCTCCATTCTGATGTTGTTGTTTCAGCTGTTTCTGGTCCATCCAAAGGTTAATCACACAACTATCTTCTCAGGATGAATCAAACACAGAGAAACTCTTAGTGAACCACAGCCACAACTGTTGGTGCACATGCAATCAGCAGCACAGTTTTCTCCAACAACTTTTTGTAGTCACACTAGTTTATTTATTTATTTATGGAATTTATATCCCGCCTTTTCGTCCTGGTAAAGGGCACTCAAGGGGCTTACAAAAGAAATCATATAAAAACAAAATATATAAATATGTATAAAAATAAAACATTTAAAAACAACACAATAAAACTTGAACCCAAAATTAAAATAATTTTTTTAAAGTCATGCCCCCTTATGTCAGCATTAAAAGGCTTCTTTAAACAAAAAGGTGTTAAGCCCCCCGCCTAAAGGACTCTAAACAGGAAGCTGTTTTCAGTTCCAGGGGGAGGGAGTTCCACAGATGGGGAATAACCACCGAGAAGGCCCTCTCATTGATTCACGCTCACTCATGTTCATTCAAGTTATTCACACTCATTGATGCACACAAATTACTCATGCTCATCATGTCGCTCATTGCCATGCCCTGCATGCAGAAGGACTGGGGTTCAATCCAATTAAAGAGAGCTCTCCCTAAAACTTTGAAGAACTGCTAGCAGAAGCAGTTACTGCCAATCTAAATGGGTCATCTCCTCAGGCTAGACCTGGGCAAAATACAACCACAGGGTCTCTCGATTTCTTTTAAGAACCAGAAGTAGATCACAGACTCACAAGCTCCATCCCCAGCAGAAAAGCCTTCTCTTCCCCCTTAACTATAGTTAAACTTAACCAGAAAACCATTATTGAAAACAGTTAACTCAAGTTCAGCAAATTAGGATTCCAAACTACCAGGACTGGAAATCTAGTCTCTAATATTCACACACACTGCACAAGATGTCAAGGAAACCTACACAGGTCAAGAAAAGACTCCACTGTTCTTGAGAGAAATGATAATAAATCAAGACTGTAACCCCAATGACAGTAATAGCAGCTACTTCTATTTTAGGAGTTGCTATACAAGTCCCCCTCTCCAAGTTGCTACATTTCCAGTCAATAGCATTCTGTGCAATGAAACAAAAAAAACTGACAACCTGATGTTAGTTGGTAGTCCTGTTTCTCATATCCAGTTTCCCAACTCCAAGTTCAGTTGACACAACTGCCATTCACTTCCCCAAAATAACAGTCCTTCATCAGCTCCATTCCCTCTACGTCATGAATGAGCCTACAATTATGCTAGCTCTCAATATTCTTTCACAGTCTCAGGTTTGACCTGAAAAGGCACTGCAAGTAAGCGAGCTGTTAAGAGACACCACATCCCAGTGGAACCAACTGCAGCAATGGCAATCATGTAATATAAACTCTACCACTAAAATGATACCCAGAAGTTTTTTCTCCATGTACCCTCTTGTACAGAAGAGAAAGATGACAAGCTCAATACCAGCTGTCGATCACGGCCACACATATGCACGATCATGCCCTTGCACTCCACATAAAGTAGCCCAAAATCAATACCATCACCACCACTAGGGTGAACACTCTGCTTTGTCCATAAACATGCAATGGAAAAGGTGAGAAAAACATAAGAAATTTGTTTTTTATTCACCTACTTACCATGACAGTAAAGGCATAAACTCAAGATTGCCCGTCACTGATCAGTTCTTTTAACACCCTTTAACCATCCTATTGTATCCACAACCAGTGTTGTTTTTTTAAGCTATTTCTGCCCAACGTTGCATATATGCACCAGGAATCAAATGTGTACACCTGCGGGCTGGGTAAAAAATGTGTTAAAAGAGAATCCCCCCTACTCATCAGTTGAAAGTATAAGGGGGGAAGGCAGTGGGAACAAGACACACCACATACACAACTAGGTTACATGTGTTATTCTTCATATTAATTAACTGCAGTATAAATTGCTCCTGGGGGCTGCATTTGGCCAGCGGGCCTTATGATTGACACCCTGCCTTATAGTTTTTGACTTATGGGGGGCAGAATATTAGGGAAATGTAATATACATGCATGATGCATCACAGAATGATGGAATAAAACTTTGGCCATAGTCAATATAATTTTTAAATTTTTAGGCAAAATTTTTAAGCAATGTAAAGTCATTTTGGGGGCCACTCTGGGATTAGGGGCCATGAAGCTTCAGCTTCATTAGTTTCATTATAGATTTGCCTCTCTGTCCCAGGCCAGTCACTATATCAGAGCCTTACCTTGCAAGGTTGTTGTAAAGTTTAAAAAAAGGGGGGGGGAAAGGAACTATTTAAACTGCCCTGTGCTCCCTGAAGGAAGGGCAGGATAAAAAAATGTGAAAAAGAATAACAAATCTTACATAAGAACCTAAGAAGAGCCACACTGGATGCGGCCAAAGGCCCATCTAGTCCAGTGTCCTGTATCTCACAGTGGCCCACCGGCTGTCTCGGGGATCACACAAGGTAATAGGAGACCTGCATCCTGGTGCACTCCCTTGCATCTGGCATTCTGAGGTAGCCTACTTCTAGAACCAGGAGGTTGCACATCCCCATCATGGCTTGGAACCTGCGATGGACTTTTCCTCCAGAAATCTGTGCAATCCCCTGTTAAAGGCATCCGGGCCAGATGCCATCCCCACACCCAGTGGCAAGGGGTTCCGCAGACTAAGTATGGTTTGTTGGCATCCTTCAGTCTCAGAAGACTATGGTATCGCACTCTGAATAGTGGTTCTGGAACAGAGTGTCCTCTCCAGTACGCGAAGCCTGGGTAGAGCAGATATGGAGGATAGACTGTTACCCATGCAGCAAAGCCCCCCTCTCCACGTCACTGAAATGGTCCAATGGAAAGGCAGAGGCCAATACGGTTGGTTCCAGTGGTGTCGCAGGTGTTGCCAGAACGTGACTGTGTGCAGCCATGAACTGCCTCAGGGACTCCAGGGGCATTTTGCCTCAAGGTTGACTCCTGAAGCCTTTTCCATAACTGGATGTAGCCACAAGGCAGTTGAGGTTTAGGATCAGAGTTTTCCTTCTCTCAGATAAGCTGTCTTCCCAGGCTAATGAGTCCCAACTACCCGGTGGCTGTTTAGCCTCTTATGACAAGTACAGCCAAACTGATGGCCTATTCTTATCCCCAGCCCCCAGGGGTTAATGCTGTGTAAAGAAATATGTTCTTTTGTTCCACAGCCCAGCCCTCCCCTCCTCTGGGAGAAACTTTGCGCCCCTTCGTACCCATCACAGCCTGTAGCCTGTGATGGACTTTACCACCATAAATCAAACCAATTCCATTTTAAAAGCATCCAGGTTAGATGCCATCACCACATCCTGTGGCAAGGAGTTCCACAGACTACTTCTAAAACCAGGAGGTTGCACGTACCCATCATGGCTTGTAACCTGTGACGCACTTTTCCTCCAAAAATCTGCCCAATTCCTTTTTGTAGTGGTTAGGGAGGTGGACTTAGTTCTAGAAGATCCAGGTTCAAATCCCCCCTCAGCCATGCAGCTTCCTGGGTGACCTCAGCCTCACCAGGGTTGTTGGGAGGACAAAAGGAGTGGAGCAGCTGTGTACACTGCCCTGAACTCTTTGGAGGAACAGTATAAAAATGTGAAAATAAATAAATAAAGGCATCCAGGCCAGATGTCATATTCACATCCTGTAGTAAGGAGTTCCACAGATTAATTGCATGCATGCACCCATCATGTCTTGTGACCTGTGATGGACTTTTCCACCGTAAATCAGTACAGTCCCCTTTTAAAGGCATCCAGGCCAGATGTCATCCCCATATCCTGTGGCAGGGAGTTCCACAGATTAATTGCATGCATGCACCCATCATGTCTTGTGACCTGTGATGGACTTTTCCTCCAGAAATCAGTGCAGCCCACTTTAAAAGGCGTCCAGACCAGGCGCCACCCCCACATCCAGTGGCAGGGAGTTCCACGGGCTCAGCCACTAGGAGCAAGACTGCGGTCCTTGACCCAGGGGGCTCTGCTTCCGAGGAGGCCTGCAGAGGGCCGGGCTGTGCAGCAGCCCCACCGTGCAAGGGAAGGTGTGGGTGGGTGTGAGAGAGAGACACGCGCTTGTGCGCAGCCCGCCTGCAGCGGGCGCCCCCTCAACCCGGGCGCCCCCACCCCGTGGCGCTCCGCCCCCTCCTAGTGAGGTCTCAGCCTCTCCCCCCCCCCCGGGGGCAGAACGATGCTGAGGAACCCGCAGGAAGCCCCAGGGCGGCGACTCACCCGGCTCCGGGGGGAGGGGAGAGGAGGGGCGACACCCTGTCCGTCCCTCCGCGCGTCTCCCGGGGACAGTGCTGGGCGGGTGACTGAGGGGGGCTACACCAAGCGCGCGCACCGCCGCCTCCAGCTGCCGTGTGCGTGCGCGCTCCCGTCAGGATCTCGCGCGCCCTCAGCCGACTCGCTCGCCCCACACAGCCTCCATCTTTCCACGTCGTCACAATTCTTCCTCCCTCTCCCACCAGCAGGAGGAGCTGCAGCAGCTTCAGCAGCGTCACCACAAGCGCCCTGGAAGGGAGGGGTAGAGCTGGGACGCTCCTCGCCAGCATTCGGGTAGAAACGGAAGTGCGACTCCTCCGCGCCCCAACGGCATACTGGGAAATGTAGTGTCCCTGAAGCCCGGCTCTGCACAGGAGGCTCCTCGCCGGAAGTTGAGAAGGACCGGAAGTACGCCTCCACTGCGCCCGAGGTGCATGCCGGGAAATGTAGTTCCCTGAGGACTGGCTCTCCTCTGGCAGCTGCTGCAACACCTGTTGGTGCCTTGCCTGCACCTCTGGGGAAGGACCAGTAGAGGGGAAGGCAGCACTTATTTAAATTATTTAGTTAATGAATTATAATTAACTGACACTAATTAAGCAATCAATCAATCAATTATTGTATTTAAATTAGACATTGTATTCAATTAATTATAATTAAGTGGTATTAATTAATTAAAATTGTTTTTATTTAAATTAGGCATTGTATTTAATAAATTATAATTAAGTGGCATTATTGTATTGGCAACCTTCAGTCTCGAAAGACTATGGTATCGCGCTCTGAAAGGTGGTTCTGGCACAGCGTCTAGTGTGGCTGAAAAGGCCAATCCGGGAGTGACAATCCCTTCCACACCAGGAGCAAGTGCAGTCTGTCCCTGGTCTGTCTCCCTGGCTATGGGCCTTCCTTCTTTGCCTCTTAGCCTCAGACTGTTGGCAAAGGGTTTCCCACTTGTTGAGGTCCATCCCTAAGGCCTTCAGATCCCTCTTCCGGATGTCCTTGTATCACAGCTGTGGTCTACCTGTTGGGCGCTTTCCTTGCACGAGTTCTCCATAGAGGAGATCCTTTGGGATCCGGCCATCATCCATTCTCACGACATGACCAAGCCAATGCAGGCGTCTGTTTCAGCAGTGAATACATGCTAGGGATTCCAGCACGTTCCAGGACTGTGTTGTTTGGAACTTTGTCCTGCCAGGTGATGCCGAGGATGCGTCGGAGGCAGCGCATGTGGAAAGCGCTCAGTTTCCTCTCCTGTTGTGAGCGAAGAGTCCATGACTCGCTGCAGTACAGAAGTGTACTCAGGACGCAAGCTCTGTAGACCTGGATCTTGGTATGTTCCGTCAGCTTCTTGTTGGACCAGACTCATTAATTATTGTTTTTATTTAAATTAGGCATTGTATTTAGTAATTAAAATTCTTATTTTCAATTAATTATAATTTTAATTCATTTTCATTAAAAAATTTTAATTGAATTTTAAATAAATTATAATTCTAAATTTAATTTTAATTAATCAATTTAATTCAATTAACTAATTCTAATTAATTTGATTCTAATTAATTAATTTAAATTATTTAAATAAAGTCCTAAATATATTTTATTTAAATAAATATATTTTAATGTCTCCTGGCACCTTCCATCATCATCCATCATCTCCCTGGAAGCAAAATAAATAATAATAAAGAATAAACACACCAACATGAGGTGCCATCAATGCAGCTGAAAAACAGCAATTCATTATATAGACCAAGGGTGTCAAACTCATTTCAAATCATATCATAGGCAAAATAGCATTTGTGACACCTGCTAAGGGTCAGACATGATGTCGTTAAGCAGGAAGTGACGTCGTTACTCAGCCAGCACACATACACCTCTGAGCAGCCGAGATGGGCAAAGTTTGCACATGCATGTGGAGGACCTCATACTTGCAAAAACCCTACATACCTTCTCAGGCTGTACCTGGTGCAGCAAATCCGTAGCAGCAGGACAAGCAGCCGTGTGGGTCCTGTTGCTATGGATTTGCTGGACCAGGTGCAGCCCAAGAAAGTAGCTAGGATATCCCTTGAGAATTGCCACTGTGGAGTTCATAGTGGCAGATGCAAGTGATTTTATCTGCCTACAATGCCCATCTTCTCCCCTGCACCATAACTGGATCCAAACTCCTCAGGGAAACTCTACTGGATGCATTTTGGCAGAAAAGAGGGTAGTGAAGTATACCTTTTTCATGGCCATCATTGTCACAAAGGAGGACTTAAAATGGGCTGAGTTTTACTCCACTGCTCTTAAGACCTCCATGCTGTCATTCCATTGCCAGCAGCTCCCCAGAAAAGCAGGGAGCAAGCTTGGTTTTTCATTCTAGAGTGATTGCAGATCACTCATTCCAGAGGTCAACCAGGACTAAATCCTACTGAACATAATGGGCCTACTTCTGAGTAAAAGAAATACTGTAACAGTTTTCAAACACCTCTACTCATGGGTTCCAGCTCAGGCCCAACTTCAACAATTAAGTGAACATTTTCCTACTTCTCTTTCTTTAGAGTGAAGTTGCATTTCACCTTTAGAACATCTTTGCTTTAAGTCAGAAAAACTATACATTGTGAATTCTTTCCACCCATTTAACTCAACCACTCTATTTGGTTAACAAATATGATCCTTGTTCCCCATACATAAGATTCTAAAAACAGGAAAAAGAATCAACTTCTCTCAGAACCAAACATTTTATTAAGAATGTCAGCTTGTTATTGTACAAGGAAAATCTTTAGATTTTATCTGGTCATGTTGAATTTTATGCCAATGTTACCAAACCATAACAGCTTGTACACAAAGTGTAATTTTGGGCACAATCCTAAACAACTTTCCAGCACTGGCATAGCTGTGCGGGGGGGGGGGGGGGGGTATATGCTGCATCCTGTCACTCTGCTGTCACTCTGAAAGAGAGGGAGAAAAAATGCCACTGTTCACAAGGCAAGAAAAATGCTTTTATATTCACAGCATCAGAGCTAAGGAGGGCAGTCACGGAGGCCTCCTCAAGATAAGGCAATGTTTTTTCCCTTACCTTGATGTTGCATTGCCTGTACTTCGATGCTGGAAAGCTGGTTAGGATTGCACCCTTTGTTGATGTTTTCTCTATTCTACCTTTGAAAGTAATGGTCAAGTGGCAGAGCTTAATCAATGGCTCAACAGCACACACAGGCTTTTTCTTCATATCATGACCCCAGCCTCTGTGCACAGCAGCTGCTCACACAAAGGCTGTTTCATGATATTTGAAAGGATATGAGGCACCTCCAGACACCTGAGCAGTTTTGCAAGGCTGAGTTAAGGAACAGTATGTTAACAGCTATTAATATTTTATTAACTGAGTGTTTACAATGCTCATTTTTTTCAACTATAGTACACGAGGACTCCAGTTTTTCCAAGACAAGTGTAAAATAATGAATTGTGAAAGCACAGTTTCAGGAAAGTTTGAGAAACAAATTACAAACACAATATTAAGAAAACCTTGAGCCTAAACTCCCACCAACAGCAACACTGCATTGGATAGAGTTTCAGCACTAAAGGAAACAATATATTAAATCTTTTTCTTCAGCTACATTCATAATCCTAAGACACCTTGGGGGTGGTGTGTGTGTATACATTCCAAGACTCTATTCAGATAAAAAGTGCAACAAATTTCCAAGTGGGAACAGCATCATTAGTTCATTTCCTTCAGCAGACAAGATCCCATAGTATAGGGTTCTTTAATCAGTCTTTTTGTTAGAATCCACCGTGGGCCCACTTCCAGCAAATCCATTTGCAATGCCATTGCTGTCACTCTGAAAGACAGGGAGAAAAAATGCCGCTGTTCACAAGCCAAGAAAAATGCTTTTATATTCACAACATCAGAGCTGGGAAGGAGGGGAACATGCATGCAGAATGTCAGCTCAATTACACCAAGGAACTTTTCTTAAAACTGTAGAACTGAGCATCTGTTGGTCACTCAGATTTAAGGCCTTGAGGGCCTTCTGGATCCACCATCATGCCTGGAACTGCAGACTACCAAATAGTTATACAGACCTTCAAAGCACCTCAAATGCAGCCTTGTGCAGTAGGCCACAAAACATAAAACTACAGCCTTATATTAAATGATGTAGTGTTATGCCAAAAGTTGATCATTCAAAACACAGAGACTGAGGTAATGGGTTCAACTGGCAGCTCAATCCTAAACTTCCCAGCACCAGGAGGAACAGAGGCACCAAAATGGCTACCACTGTATCCTGCAGGCACAGGGAAGCCACCAGAGGTCTTCTTGGGGGAAGGGGACTTTCGTCCCCCCCTCCCCCGAAGAAGGTCCCAGGCTCCGCAATTGGACTTCTCAAGTCTGTGCCGGCAAACTAAAGAACATCCATGTCGGGCTTTTCAGCATGACACAGAAGACAGGATCTAGTGGAGGAGGCTTCCACCAGCTGCTTCCCTGTTCCTAGAACAGCTGCACTGCCAGCCAGCATTGCCACTTACCACTGGCGGGCATCCTTCTTGAATGGAAGGAAGGTTGACCAATCTGAATGACAGAAGTTGGACTACAAACCTGAAATGCTATTTTCCCCACATCACACACATAAGCACGGGACTGAGGAATTGCAACTTGGATGCCCTTTGGGAGATTATTACTGCCCATTTGCCTTGAAGCAAACAAAATGAACTGTGGAAGGAATGCCCAAAAGACAAGAACAAAGTTCTATAACTTGGGGGGCTCCTTGTGGCCCTGCAGTTATATCTTACAGATAATTTCACTCCTGGGATTGCCTCATACAGCCACAAGTTAAAACAATGTTTTCAGCCAATCAAGATCTTAGCTGCAATGCTGGAAAAGATCAAGGGTTTATCTACTCTAGCATTTCATTTCCAACAGTGGTCCAATACTTCTACAAGTGGTTCATAAAAAGAGCACAGAGGCAACATCTTTCCCTGATATTTGCTTTCTCAAGCCACCAAATAGTATTCAGATGAACCTTTGGGAAAATTTCAAAGAGGCACCAAAGTTAAAAACCATGATATGTAAGTCAGGCTCTCAACCATGTTCTTTTCCACACAGGATGATAGAGAGCAGAGCTCTTTCTATCACCAGCTTACCATTTCCTATATTCCATCCTCAACTATGGCAAGCTGATGTCTCAGAGGAAGAAAATAACACAAGTTTATGCAAGAATAAGTCCCACTTTGTTCAGCAGGACTTCCTCAAATGAGTGTGTAGACAACTGCAGCCTTAGAGAACAGACTCTCTATAGTTGATCTTTACTGAGATACCAGACTTAATAATCATGATAGTCAAACATGACCTATCTTAAAATCAACTTTAAAGTGAAAAGCTTGTTTTCATTCCATGGCTGTCCCAGGAGTGAAATTATCTGCAAGATACAGCAACAGAAAGGAAAGCAGAGCATCAGCTGTATCAGCTCTGGTGAATGTTTTACTTCGTACTTCATGTCCTAGAAACATTTTCAACTAGCAAGTCATAATCGACTTATGTGCCATTTCAGATCGTGTTCCCCCCCCCCCAAGTTGTGTTCATCCAATACGTACTTTTGAAAGTTCAGATTCCTCTGTAGCTGCCAAGTCACCCCTACTTTCAGGATTTCCCTTTTGGTCTTGCTTCACTGTTCCCTGGATTTTCTTGGGCCAAATGCGCTTGAAGAAAGGTGAGACGATGGGGTAGAAATATGGCTCAAGGAATCTTTTATAGACCCACAGCAGAACTGGAATGACTATACAGGGAATACACACCATGGTTCCTGCGGGTTTAGTAACAGAGATGAGCTGGAACATTATAAAAACAAAACCCCAAATGTAATCAACAGAAGTTTAACATACATTTTACCAAACAGAACAATCCTAAATAAACTTAAATATACCACCCAATCCACAGATGTACACATTTGATCCCTGTTACATATATGCAACGTAGGACAGAAATGGTTTAAAGTGGAACCAATGGGTTAAAAGGGTTAAAATGGTTAAAAGGGGGCCCCTTTTAACTCTGTGGAACATACTTTCAAGCAAAAATGCAAAGGACAGAGCTGAATGATCAGCAGAATTTGGCATGACCCAGAAAGTCTGCATTATTATCTTCTTTCAACAATTCATTTTTGTTACTAGACTGTAAAGAACACTAGAGAAAAAAACAGGAAAACAAAACATCAGGTGAGTGTTGAGGCATTGTCCCCAATGAATGGGTTTGGGAATGTGTGCATATCTATAAATACAACAATCGAACAACACTACAAATCTATCTCAGAAGAGTCCCTTGAATTAAAGTTACACTTCCAACATGACTGAGCAGAAAGGTTTGCAGCCAGTATTATGCATTTTTATTCAACAATCACTTCAGCAGTGTTCAGTAGCAGTTGTTTGCAAGTGTGGGCCGCAGATTGATGCAGGTGGTACAAATGGCAATTTTTATAACTTTGAAAAGCAACTTTACTGCAAAAGTTGGGTGTATCAACATCTGTTCGCCAACACTCCTACAATGCAAGCCTATGCATGTCTACTCAGAAATAAGTTCCATTGGGTTCAATTGTGCATATTTCCAGGAAAGAGTGTGCAGGATTCAGAACCAGCCTTAGGAGCTGCAGGACCCAATCGGAACCACTTTTATGGGGGCCCTCTCTACTAATTTTTTTAATTCTTAGCTTGAATGGTACCAGACCAAAAGAAAAACATCTATTACTTCTGTGCAAGTGGATAGGACTCCTGTATCTTTAAGATTGGACAAATTTCTGGAGGAAAAGTTCATTACTGTTACAAGTCATAGTAGGTATGTGCAAGCTCTTGGTTTTTGAGGCAGGCTGCTTCTGATTGCTAGATGCAGGGGAGGTCACCAGGTTGCAGGTTGTGTCTGTTGTCTTGTGTGCTCCCTGAAGCATTTGGTGGGCCACTGTGAGATACAGGAAGCTGGACTAGATGGGCCTTTGGCCTGATCCAGCGGGGCTCTTCTTATGTTCTTACGTTCTTACCTTTAAAAGTTGTGCAGAATAGGTGTCTGGGCCGGAAGGAGTGCACACCCAGCCTGCTCAGAAGGAAGACTGAGGAGAGGGTGATGGTGGGAAATATGAGAGTGGGGAAAGAGCAAAGCACGCATACTGCAAAGTACGCCTGCCTGGCACCAATTTTGGGCCAACTGGAAGCAGCAGTGGGTGAAAGCTGCTTCCTTAGTGATCCAATCTTGGGTCAATTAGAAGCAGTGCTGGGTAGAAGGGCAATGCAGGGTCCCCACCATGCACAGGGCCCAATTGGGTGAAATCTCTCCAACTGCCTAAAAGCTAACCATGGTAGAATTGAAGCCCTATATTAAGTTCTGCTGAGCACACTTATCAAATGAATTAACTTCAATATCCTATGATTTTGTTCTCCCCTACACAAGTCATTCTAGAACCACTGTGCAGTGCTCCTAAGGAAAGAATGCGGGGCAGGAAGAACAGTCTGATGAGAAAGATGGTACAATGAGCAGCTACCCCAAAGGGTAGCTTTGATGGATCCATGCTCTGATATGGCTCACTAACTCAGCTACGAAACTGGGTTAAGTAAACTTTCCATACTCCTAAAACACAATACAGGATAAACTTCATCTATTATTTCACCTCTTTAGAACTTTGGGGTGTACTTAGCAAATGTAGTGTAGTGGCCCAAATTGGGAATCAGAATGT
Organism: Tiliqua scincoides; assembly: GCF_035046505.1. Classification (NCBI taxonomy): domain Eukaryota; kingdom Metazoa; phylum Chordata; class Lepidosauria; order Squamata; family Scincidae; genus Tiliqua; species Tiliqua scincoides. The sequence goes on from NC_089822.1 coordinate 7,765,899, forward strand.
CCTTGATTTGAATCTTGCCTCTGCTATGAACTCACTAGATGACCTTTGGCAAGCCCTGTCAGCTCAGGGCCCAATCCTATCCAACTTTCCAGCATTGATGCAGTCGTGCCAATGAAGTGTACACAGTATCCTGCAAAGGGGGGGGGGGTGCCACGAGGCCTCCTCAAAGTAAGGGAACATTTGTTCCCTTATCTCAAGCAGTCTTGAGACTATGTTGCAGCTGCATCAGCCCTGGAGGTTTGGGCCTGTAGTCTCTCATCTCCAATATGGGGATAATAATACTTTCCTAACAAGGTTGTTGTAAGGACTACATTAATACACGTGAAGCACTTTGCACTATCTACATGCTAATCATTATTATGATGGCAACATCAATTCTGAGAACAAGGTGCCAACTAAAGGAAATATTTCACATTTTTGACTGTGAAACCAAACTTTGGTGAACATAACACACAGATTAATAGGTGGTTTCGTGGGTGGCTAAGCAAAGAAAAAAACATACCCATTTTTCAACAAAAAAATTTGAAGTTTACGTAGTAATAAATAAATGGTCCCCTGTCCCAAAAGAGCTCATAATCTAAAACAGGGGTGTCCAAACTTTTTGGCAGGAGAGCCACATCATCTCTCAGACACTGTATGGGGGGGGGGGGGAGGAAAAAGGAATTAATTTACATTTCAAATTTGAATAAATTTACATAAATGAATATATTAGAGGTGGAACTTATATGAATGCATGATGGTCTTGCAATAGCTCAAGTCCTATAAAAGGCCTTTCAACAAGCAAGGACAGCCTTTTCCTTTGCTGCTGCATCACAGACGTGAAACAGCAAGCAGTGGAGGGAGCCTTGTCCCACAGCTCACGTGAGAGATAGAACAGTTGTTCTTATGCTGAGAGCAGTTGTATCAGACCAGAGTGAGCTCCAGCAAGTCTCCAGAGGGCCAGAGGCTCATTGGAGACCGGTGGCTCTCTGTGGGCCAGACTGGGAGTCCCTGAGGGCCAAAAGTGGCCCCTGGGACAGGGTTTGGGCACCCCTGATATAAAACAATGCAGAAGACAGCAAAGAGCCACTGGAGAAGATGCTCTGCTTGTATAAAAAAGAACAGTTGCTCTTCTCCTGCTGAATATAAGGGCAAGGCACCACTCTAGAAGGTGCCTCATTGTTCAGGTGGTAGGAGTCAGACTACTCATTTAACAGTCATAGAAGACTGTAGCTGATCATCCAATCAGTAACTTGATTTTTGCTCTGTTTTGGTTTATGTTTCACTATGTAACGTTAAAATTATATTTAATGCTTTGTTTGATGTTTTTCTTTTTACCTGTTGTGATACTTTGTACTTTATAAAGCTTTGTATGCCAACTTGGGCATTTGCTTCAGCATGGGAAATGTGGGATGGATGGATGGAGAAACAAACAAATTATACCAATACTAGATTAAAATACAAGAACCTGAAATTCCAAACATACTCGTATATTGGCAGGTATACAGTATTGTTGACAGTGAATACCTAGCACACTCGGGATTAAAGGACAGAAAAACAGGAGGTAAAGCCAGCAGAGTGAAGTCATTTTAATAGTTTTCTTTAACCAGCGTGCAATTAGCCTGTGGAACTCTTTGCCACAGGATGTGGTGACGGCATCTGGCCTGATGTCTTTAAAAGGGGATTGCACAGATTTCTAGGAGAAAAGTTCATCACAGATACCCATCACAAACCATGATGGGTATGTGCAACCTTCTGCTTTTAGAAGCAGCCTACCTCAGAATGCCAGATGCAAGGGAGGGCACCAGGATGCAGGTCTCTTTTTGTCTCATGTGCTCCCTGAGGCATCTGGTGGGCCACTGTGAGATACAGGAAGCTGGACTAGATGGGTCTTTGGCCTGATCCAGTGGGGCTATTCTTATGTCACCATTGCCATCTTCACCTGTTGTTACCTTCTAAGCTCAAACAGCAACCACAGACCCACACTACAAGGACCAGAAGACAAGGGGGGGGGGAAGAGTGAAGAAGGCAGCCCAACACTTCTACTAGATGGTGGTATCTCTTTCCCATCACAGCAGCCACAGAACTAGCAGTTTCTTTATGAGGAGCCAGAAGAGAAACAGACAGGAAGGTATAACCCCCCACCACACACATTTTCTATTGTAATGAATTTCTGCAAGCTGCTCCAAGAGCTTACCCAGTTAAAGAACAGGGTACAAATATTTTAGTTAAATAAAAAGAACAGGCACCACGCTCCCTATGAAGTAGCTAGGGTTCAAAACATCTGTCATTTCTGCATTAGAGCAGTGTTTCTTAAACTGCGGGTCGGGACCCACTAGGTGGGTCGCGAGCCAATTTCAGGTGGGTCCCCATTCATTTCAATATTTTATTTTTAGTATATTAGACTTGATGCTCCCATGGTATGTGACTGCATTTGAGAAAATGTTACAGACCTGTACTTTAACAAGCTACCATGTATATGATTTTAATGACAGGAAATAGGACTTACTCCTGGGTAAATTTGGGTAGGATTGCAGCCTAGGAGTGTTAAAAATTTTCCTGCTTGATGATGTCACTTCTGGTCATGACATCACTTCCAGTGGGTCCTGACAGATTCTTATTTTTAAAAGTGGGTCCTGGTGCTAAATGTGTGAGAATCACTGCATTACAGCTTACTCTACATAGAACAACATGAATTCTTCATGTTGCTAACCAGAACTTCAGAATCCTCAAATTGGTTTGGTCTTTAAAAACAGAAGGTAGGTAGTCTCTCTCTCTCTCTCTCCCTCTCCACAAACACCTGAACAGTTTTTCACTGCAATCTGTGCTTCAACAACAAGGTAGCTCACATACAGTACTTGTATGTACAGTCGTATATGTTTAAATAACGTTTTAATAATAAGATTGTGATATACTGAGCCATTAGAAGAAAATCACAAAGAGTTGCAATATACCCAATGTTATTTAGTTGAGGACGAAGTAACTTCAATAAACACTGTCTAGCGGCAAAGGGGGCTTAATTCCAAGTAAGTCTGTACAGGTTTGCAGTCTTAGGGTCTATTCTTATAGGCTGGAATACCAGCAGTATGCACGTACTGATGGCTCTGGGTGCTGTGAATGCACCATAAAGCATGTTTGCAGCATCTGGGGAGGAGGGAGCTCCGGTGCTGGGCCTCAGTGCCAAAAGAACAATGCAAGGAACAGCCAGGGGCACATTCAACCACCAGCCACTGGTGTGGTTTTTCAGGGTGAGGGAAGGGCAGAATTGGGCAGGGGAGGATTTGGCCTTGGAGAGGGGTAGAGATGGCAGTAGAGTCTTTCGCTATATCCTGTGCTCCCTCTCTGGCTGGGAAGCCTAACACAGGCCTCCTCAGATCTATGTCCACTCAAAAGCAGGTGCAAATCCGAGGAGACCCATTGCCACCAGCTGTATTCCAACTCGGGTAAGGGAGCAAATGCTTACACTGAGGAGACTCTAGTGCCCACTGAACACAGTGGTGGCCAACAGTGGCTGCTGTTCCTCTGGGCACTGAGGCAGTAGAGGATTGGACTGCCCATCAGTGAACTATAAAAAAAAAAAAGAAATAACCAGCTAGCCCAGTGTTTCTCAATATTTGTCCCCCACTGTACCACTTCACATGGTCCACCTGTTCGAAGCACCACCAGAAGTAACTGGAGAGGATATCATTGCCAGATCAAGCCTCCTACCATTGTTTGTTCTGCTGCGCTCTATACTTGCTGCTGGGCAGCAGGTGTCCAGTGGTCTCACAAGTACCACCAGATACCACCTCAAAGTACCACTGGTGGTACCCATACCACTGGTTGAGAAACACGGAGTTAGCAGTAGCTCTCCTCATTTTACACCCATAAGTAAATGCAGACAGGTTTAAATGAAGTTACTATTCGTAGTTCCTGCATCGCTTCTCTCAATTTTACGTTCACCTCACAGGACTGGACACACAGCTGACACAATCAGAGGTCAGTAATTTTTCCCCTGAAAAATTTTCTATCCACTGACTCATTTCTCTATAAGAGACATTTAAAGAGAGTCACGTTGCATACAGCAATTTAAACGCAAGGTGACCAGATTATTACTAACAGTATTTATTATTATACTTATTATATTATTATATTTATCCAGATACAATGGAGGATACATTTCTATCCACTGACTCATTTCTCAACAAGAGACCTTTAAATAGGTTGACCAGATACAATGGAGGACACAGAGTGCCTGTACCTTTCACCACTGTATAGAAGAGGGAATTTTGGCAGATTCCCTCTTCCACATTGAGCTGCATTTGCCAAAATTCCATCTTCAAAACAATGGTGAAAGGTATAGGCACTCCGTGTCCTCCACTATATTTGGTCATAAGAACCTAAGAAGCGCCCCACTGGATCAGGCCATAGGCCCATCTAGTCCAGCTTCCTGTATCTCACAGTGGCCAACCAGATACCTCAGAGAGCACACAAGGCAACAAGAGACATGCTTTCTGGTGCACCTGGCATTCTGAGGTAGCCTAAGTCTAAAACCAGGAGGTCGCACATACACATCATAGTTTGTAACCTGTAAGAGATTTTTCTTCCATCAATATGTCCAATCCCCTTTTAAAGGAATCTAGACCAGATGCCCTCACCACACCCTGTGGCAAGGAGTTCCACAGAGTAATTACACGGTCAGTAAAGAAATATTTTCTTTTGTCTGCAACAACTCTCCCAACACTCAGTTTTAGTGGTTGTACCCTGGTTCTAGTGTTGTGTGAAGGTATCCAGTCCAGATACCATCACCACACCCTGTGGCAAAGGGCTGGGTAAAGAAATATTTTCATCTGTCTGTTTTATCTCTCCCAACACTCAATGTTAGTGACTGGTCCCCGTCCCCCGGTTCTGGTGTTGTGTGAGAGGGAGAAGAACATCACCCCTATTCACTCTATCTATCACTGTATCCTGTGACAAGAAGTTAAACAGGCTCAGTTCCAGCAGCTGTCCCCTGGTTCTGGTGCTGTGCAGGAGGGAGAAGAACATCCACCTATCTGCTCTATCTATCACTGTATCATGTGGCAAGGAGTTCCACAGATTCAGGGGCTGTGCCCTGGTTCTGGTGTTGAGTGGGAGGAAGAAGAACATCCCCCTACCCACTCTCTCACTGTATCCTGTGGCAAGGAGTTCCACAGAGTCAGTTTCAGTGGCTGTCCCCTGGTTCTGGTGGGAGGGAGAAGAACAGCCCCCTATCCGCTCTATCCTGTGGCAAGGAGTTCCACAGACCCAGTTTCAGTGGCTGTCCCCGGTTCTGGCGTTGTGTGGGGGAGAGAAGAGCCTCCCCCCACCTAACTCTGTGTGCCTCAGTCCTGGTCTCCCTGGTCTCTCTCCTCCAGGCTCCCCACCCCTGAAGGGCCAGCTGTGCCCAGCCAAGGCTGAAGCCCCCCTTCCTCACCCTCGCTCACCTGCGCGCGCCTCCAGAGCCAGCCGAGTCTCCTACCTTCCTTTCCAGCGGGGAGCAACTGTCGTCACTGAAACAGCTGCGCCGGAAACGCGGGTTGTCACGTGACACTCCCCTCTGACTCCCCCTCGCGGCCATGACACCAGAGGCAGGGCCTGGGCGTGAGGCACAGCTGGAAGCCTCCCCTTCTCCTGTGTTCTTTGGACTTTCTGCTTATGCTGCCAGACAGGACCTTGAATGGAGCTTTTCAACCTCTTCATAAATGACCTGGAGACAGGGTTGAGCAGTGAGGTGGCTAAGTTTGCAGATGACACCAAACTTTTCTCAGTGGTGAAGACCAGAAGTGATTGTGAGGAGCTCCAGAAGGATCTCTCCAGACTGGCAGAATGGGCAGCAAAATGGCAGATGCGTTTCAATGTCAGTAAGTGTAAAGTCATGCACATTGGGGCAAAAAATCAAAACTTCACATATAGGCTAATGGGTTCTGAGCTGTCTGTGACAGATCAGGAGAGAGATCTTGGGGTGGTGGTGGACAGGTCAATGAAAGTGTCGACCCAACGTGCGGCGGCAGTGAAGAAGGCAAATTCTATGCTTGGGATCATTAGAAAAGGTATTGAGAACAAAACGGCTAATATTATAATGCTGTTGTACAAATTGATGGTAAGGCCACACCTGGAGTATTGTGTCCAGTTCTGGTTGCCACAACTCAAAAAGGACATAGTGGAAATGGAAAAGGTGCAAAAGAGAGCGACTAAGATGATTACTGGGCTGGGGCACATTCCTTATGAGGAAAGGCTGCATTTGGGCCTCTTTAGCCTAGAAAAGAGACACCTGAAGGGGGACATGATTGAGACACAAAATTATGCAGGGGATGGACAGAGAGATGCTCTTTATACTCTCATATAACACCAGAACCAGGGAACATCCACTAAAATTGAGTGCTGGGAGAGTTAGGACAAAAGAAAATATTTCTCTACTCAGCATGTGGTTGGTCTGTGGAACTCCTTGCCACAGGATGTGGTGATGGCATCTGGCCTAGACACCTTTAAAAGGGGATTGGACACGTTTCTGGAGGAAAAATCCATTATGGGGTACAAGCCATGATGTGTATGTGTAACCTCCTGATTTTAGGAATGGGCTATGTCAGAATGCCCGATGCAAGGGAGGGCACCAGGATGCAGGTCTCTTGTTATCTGGTGTGCTCCCTGGGGCATTTGGTGGGGCTGCTGTGAGATACAGGAAGTTGGACTAGATGGGCCTATGGCCTAATCCAGTGGGCTGTTCTTATGTAGGGAGGGAGCCTCACTCATTCACATTCCTCCCCCCCCCCAAGTAGGACTCTCCCCCCCCCCCCAGGGAGGAGAGTGCTGGAAAGGCCTGGGCTTAGGCTGCCACTCTAACCACTTTCCTGGGAGTAAGTCCCATTGACTATTGCCCTTTGTTCCTTGCAAACTGAGCTCCTGCTGTATGCAAGCAAGTGTAAATACTGTATAGGGAGATGTCTGAGCATCTTTTTGGGGTTATTGGTGCTTGTAAATAATGTCTTTCTAGATCTTTTTTTTAGCCTTGTAAACCTAGGTAGGTTCCACTGTAGTTGTTCTGAGTACACTTAGTATGTCCTGAGTACACTTCTGTACTGCAGCGAGTCATGGACTCTTCACTCACACCTGTTGGCAACCTTCAGTCTCGAAAGACTATGGTATAGCGCTCTGAAAGGTGGTTCTGGAATATCGTCTAGTGTGGCTGAAAAGGCCGATTCAGGAGTGACAATCCCTTCCACACCGGGAGCAAGTGCAGTCTGTCCCTGGTCTGTCTCCCTGGCTATGGGCCTTCCTTCTTTGCCTCTTTGCCTCACACTGCTGGCCAAGTTTCTCTTCAAACTGGGAAAGGCCATGCTGCACAGCCTGCCTCTAAGCGGGCCGCTCAGAGGCCAGGGTTTCCCACCTGTTGAGGTCCACTCCTAAGGCCTTCAGATCCCTCTTGCAGACGTCCTTGTAACGCAGCTGTGGTCTACCTGTAGGGTGCTTTCCTTGCACGAGTTCTCCATAGAGGAGATCCTTTAGGATCCGGCCATCATCCATTCTCACAACATGACTGAGCCAACGCAGGTGTCTGTTTCAGCAGTGCATACATGCTAGGGATTCCAGCTCGTTCCAGGACTGTGTTGTTTGGAACTTTGTCCTGCCAGGTGATGCCGAGGATGCATCGGAGGCAGCGCACGTGGAAAGTGCTCAGTTTCCTCTGCTGTTGTGAGTGAAGAGTCCATGACTCGCTGCAGTACAGAAGTGTACTCAGGACGAAAGCTCTGTAGACCTGGATCTTGGAATGTTCCGTCAGCTTCTTGTTGGACCAGATTCTCTTTGTTAGTCTGGAAAATGTGGTAGCTGCTTTACCAATGCATTTGTTTAGCTCGGTATCGAGAGAAAGAGTGTCGGAGATCGTTGAGCCAAGGTACACAAAGTCATGGACAGCCTCCAGTTCATGCTCAGAGATTGTAATGCAGGGAGGTGAGTCCACATCCTGAACCATGACCTGTGTTTTCTTCAGGCTGATTGTCAGTCCAAAATCTTGGCAGGCCTTGCTAAAATGATCCATGAGCTGCTGGAGATCTTTGGCAGAGTGGGTAGTGATAGCTGCATCGTCGGCAAAGAGGAAGTCACGCAGACATTTCAGCTGGACTTTGGACTTTGCTCTCAGTCTGGAGAGGTTGAAGAGCTTTCCATCTTATCTGGTCCGGAGATAGATGCCTTCTGTTGCAGTTCCAAAGGCCTGCTTCAGCAGGACAGCAAAGAAAATCCCAAACAAGGTTGGTGCAAGAACACAGCCCTGCTTCACTCCGCTTCGGATGTCAAAGGGGTCTGATGTGGAGCCATAGAAGACAACAGTGCCCTTCATGTCCTTGTGGAAAGATCTGATGATGCTGAGGAGTTGGTTATAATGTAGCCGAGGGCCCAATCCTATCCAATTTTCCAGTGCCAGTGCAGCCATACCCATGGAGCATGCACTGCATCCTATGGTGGGGAGGCAGTCACAGAGGCCCCCCGCAAGATATGGGAACATGTTTCCTTACCTGGAGGCTGCATTGCAGTTGCACCAGTGCTGGAAAGTTGGATAGGATTGGACTCTGAACTGGCTGTTTTTCAGGCCTGAACATAAATGTCTTGTGCTTGTTGGCCTTATACTTGTGAGGAAGCAGTGAAGATAACATTGTCCTGGTTTAAACACACTGGGAAACCATGGTTTCCTGCAATGTGAATGAGCCTGGGAGAGCAAAGTGCCTGCATTCTTCACTCACAACAGAAGAGTAAACTGAATGCTTTCCACATGAGCTGCCTCTGATGCATCCTCGGCATCACCTTGCCAGGACAAAGTTCCAAACAACACAGTCCTGGAACGAGTTGGAATCTTTAGCATGTATGCACTGCTGAAGCACCTGCGTTGGCTCGGTCATGTTGTGAGAATGGATGATGGCCGGATCCCAAAGGATCTCCTCTATGGAGAACTCGTGCAAGGAAAGCGCCCTACAGGTAGACCACAGCTGCAATACAAGGACATCTGCAAGAGGGATCTGAAGGCCTTAGGAGTGGACCTCAACAAGTGGGAAACCCTGGCCTCTGAGCGGCCCGCTTGGAGGCAGGCTGTGCAGCATGGCCTTTCCCAGTTTGAAGAGAAACTTGGCCAACAGACTGAGGCAGCAAAGAAGGAAGGCCCATAGCCAGGGAGACAGACCAGGGACAGACTGCACTTGCTCCCGGTGTGGAAGGGATTGTCACTCCCGAATTGGCCTTTTCAGCCACACTAGACACTGTTCCAGAACCACCATTCAGAGCGCGATACCATAGTCTTTTGAGACTGAAGGTTGCCAACTAAACCTAGGTGGGTTCCACTGTAGTTTTTAAAAAGTGGGTCCTAGCCCAACGTTTGGGAACCACTGAAATGGACAATAAAAGCCAAACAGCAGCAGCAATAAAACCATCAGTTAAAAAACATTACTTGCTAAAACACCAGCCATCATAACCTCTACTGGGCAGCGAAGGCTTTCTGGAATAAAAGTCTTCAGGCCTTGCTGGAAGTTTAGCAATGAAGACGCTATTCTCAACTCAAAGGGAATTCCCCAGCACAGGTACCACCACCAAGAGTGCCCTATTTCTGGCCGCCACCCCCCTATCCTCTTGATGGTAGCACAACCAGCAGGGCCCTCTTGGATGACCAAAGAGAACAGACCAGACTGTACAGGTTCAGATCTGAATGCATAATTTATTTTTTACAATTGCATCTTGTTTTTCTCTTCTACTATGAATCTCAAAACAAGAGAAGGCATGATGTGGAGGTTGAGCCTGTTGCCTTGTCCAAAAAAGCAAAGCAGGATCAGTTGCTTTGATGGAAGACCCAGAGGTTGCTGGTGTATCTTTGCAGAAGAGTGGAATGTGGAGTCAGCTGTGGGGGGGGGGAAACCAAGGGTAACATCCTTGAGAAGCTGATTTGAAGCTTGGTTGCAGCTATCTGCAAGAGCTTGAAAAATGCAAGAGCTGACAGCAGTGGAAGTGGAACATCTGGAGAAATGGAGGTTCTAGATTTTTCTCATGGAATACTTGTAAAAATCTCATTGAAAAACAGATTCAGCCTGCCTATGGAAACCAACCTGAATCTACTGAGCACATAGATTATTCTCAATATAATATATACAAGGGCTATAAGACTTAAGGAAAACAATTTAATACAACACAGAAGTTAAATACCATGGCCACACTACTTCTCCATGCAATGTCAAGCAAAAGAAGCAGCACTCCTCTTTTATTTTGTTCCCAATTGCTCTCCAGCCTCCCAGGTGATTGTGGTCCTTTAAGGTTTCAAAACACAGTTTTGGAACACAAGACAACCACAGTTCAAACAAATTTGAACATAAGAACAGGAGAGCCCCGCTGGATCAGACCAAAGACCCTCCTGTATCTCAGTGGCCCACCAAATGCTTCAGAGAGCACACAAGACAAGGTAAGACAAGACAACCTGTGTCCTGGTGCTCTCCCCTGCATCTGGCAATCTGAGGTACCCTATCTCTAAAACCAGGAGCTTGTACATATCCAACTTCCACAAAACCGAAAGTGGAGCGTGACTGCTGCGCTTTCACTTTTTAAGCTGTGGGGAGCCCTGCAGACACTCACACAGGGCTCCCCGGACCCCTGACAGGCTGCTGCAGGGACTGGTGAGTGCATCCCAGTCCCTGCAGCCCCCTTAACCCCCGCAAGAACTTACTGTGGTTCAAACTCTCTGAGAGTTTGAAAACTGGTGGTATACAAAATACGCAACAGGAAAAAAACAAATGCACACAATTATCTTAAGTTTTATTTTTATTCAAGAACTGATGAATACTTATTCCCTAGCCATCAGTTTCTGCTTCTTCAGTTTCTTTTGAGATATCTGGGGAAAAATAATAAATGAATTAATCACAAATATCACATGTGCTGAAAAATAATGAAAACAAAGTATGTTTTCACAATACTATAAACTCATTAGTGAAGAAATCATTAAAAAAACTGTATTTTCTACTAACTACAGAGAAATGTTAAGAAAAAAACACTGCAACAGTAGAGAGTATATCATGTTACTGCAAAACTCAAATTATGATTTGTTTTAGGCTACTATGCATTTAAATTACACTCCTACCATTTAATTTCCATGAGCGAGTATATACAAGTCTTCATAATTCTGTGCATGGATCCCTAGCTAATTAGACAGTGAAACTAGTCTCCCCAAACATGTCCACATAATAGTTCTGCTAGTAACAAATAATAGAATTATTTCTCTAAAGCAAAAGTGAACTATGCACAATTCTGAAATGGTTACTGTTTTGTATTAAATTTCTTTTTTCTCTCAATTATTTAAAAATTCCAACCAAGCTCTTATGCCAACTCTTCCAAATGAACACACAGGTCAACCAGCTCCATACCTTTTTCTTCTGAGCAACTTCCTCTTCTGGTTTAGGGACAATCTGCTCCTTCTCTGTGAGGATCATCTCAATGTGACAAGGAGAACTCATATATGGGTTAATGCGCCCATGGGCCCTGTAGGTTCGTCTTCGCATTTTGGGGGCTTTGTTGACTTGAATGTGCTCAATTACCAGAGAATCTACATCCAGACCCTGGAGAAAAAACATTTAAAATAATTATCATTAAAGCAATCAAGTAGCTTTATCTACACAAGCTGAATCCTAAGCTTGCCAATCCCACTTGACAAGAGAAGCTGACTTCCCCACAATGGAAAGTTCAGAAAGACTTTCTGCAAGAAAAACTAAAAATTATTTATGGTAGCTAAGAATCTCAGTTTGTTCCATTAGAATTCCATAAGGTTCCTTAAGACAGTCAGCAACATGACTAAAGCCTGTCACAATTCCTATTTCTACAATCTACTCAATAATATGCCCCAATTGCTATCCTTAACCACCCTTCCTCCTTACGCTCAAACCTCCCACCAAAGACTGTCATCTTCCCACCATCCAGCTCACTGAGTAAAAGTTTGCCTTTAAGTGGCTTCTGCCTGCTCCACTCTCCTGAAATTGCTCACAGTGGTTTCATTGCACCCACCTGACCAACAATCTAAGGGCCTTTTCACAGCCAATATTCTTCTTAATTCATCTTGCCTCTGAAAGGCATGATCATAAAACTATTCTTGACCTCTCTCTTTTCTACCTCAGAAAAGAAGTACCTCTTTCTACCTCTGCATTCAATAGCAGCATTTTAGTTGAGAGGCAAGAGAACCTTAATGCAGACCTAAACCTATGCAAAAAAACAGACAGATTACTACTTGTTTCAAACCCTAAGGCTTTTAAGTGAACTTTGTCAATCAACTTCCATTTAACTTTACCTTGAGCTCAGCATTGCTCTCAGCATTCTTGAGCATATGCAAGAGGAACTCAGCACTCTTTTTGGGCCAGCGCCCCTGTGTCCAGCCCCACTGCTTGGCCTACAAGGAGGAAAGTTTAGTATGAGTTTTCATTTAAATAAAAAACATTCACATTTCCGTTTTTAAGGTTGCTCAGAACAAAACATTTTTTTTCATGGATAATCCAAAGGTGTCCTAAGAAAATCATCACAGCAACCACAATCATCATGGTAGAATGTGAAGGAGGCAAACTAATCCCAAATATGCATTCTGTCCAAAGAACTTTGCAGCCATAGTATCTATTGAAAACAATTCATATTCCATATACATACAAATTCCCCATATGGTATCAGTGGGAAACAAAGATTCAGTAAAGATTATACAACATCACTGTTTCCTTCCATAGGATTTTCCAGTCACCTGCACAGAAGTACTGCATGATAACTGTTAGTAAGCCAGTTACACCCACTGTTAAAATCTGCTGCTTAATTGAGGTCTGTTATAGCTGATAATGTAGCCCAGAGACTAAACAAAGCTTTAAGCAGCTTTATCTACACACCTGACATGGCAAACATGCTGTCTGTCTTGAAATAGTCTCTTAAAGTCATTGTGGCTTCCATTTTTAACACAGAAATGAACCTGCAGCCTCCCTACATGTGTTCATCAATAATATTTACAGCACAATCCTATCCAACTTTCCAGTGCAACTATGCAAAACTGGGTGCGAGCTGCTTCCTACTGTGGGTGGGGGGCAGCCATGGAGGCCTCCTCAAGGTAAAGGAATGTTTGTTCCCTTACCTCAGGGCTGCACTGTGGTGACACCGGTGTTGGAAAGTTGGACTGGATTGGGCCCTAAATCTTTTCATACCTATATTTTGTTCAACTAAAAATGTTCTCATCAATAGAAGCTGAATTAGCTCCTTCTGAAAATATTTCCATCAAATTGCTAATGGTGGCTATGCAACTGTTGCTTTCATGAAGAGTTTTTCAAAATATACCTGGGCACATCTGCCAACCCCACCATTGTAACGACGGAATGGAACACATTGTTTCTTCAGTGTTACATCCTTTAAATATTTGGTGGCTTTTCGGATGTGCATGCCCTTAATAGCTTGGGCCGTCTCCCGTGTGTTCTAAAAGGAAAGAAAAAAGGTACTTGTGTAATTGGCTGTTAAGTCTACAAGTTCTTAAGTACACAGGCTAAAGCCTTGAAACCACATATTCATACACAGTCCCAAGAAATTGTATGTAAAATGAGGGCTAGTACACAAACTTCACTAAAATGTATCTGGGGAAGTAACTGCTCAGTTCTACATTGATGTTTTCATTATGAATCCAAAGGTGTCCTAAGTTAGTCATCATTGCAGTTACATAGTAATTCCTGTGCCCCACCCCCTAGTAAACAAACACTAATTCCCATACCAGCAAAACACTGCACTAATGGTTCAGTTGTTACTCCTTATAAGCAGTCTGATCTTCATCACAAACAGCTGACATAATTTATAGTTGATGACTATATACATCAAATAGGCCCCTTAATATTTGATCTCTACCCTAGTCTTGCCTAATTTTTTCTGTAATTTTAATTTTCCTATACAGTATAGGGAAAGGAAAGACAAGGCTTTTAGAAAATTATACATAGTCCCAAGGTCTGAAAGCACACGATGCAGCAACTTTGTTGAGGAGAGCAAATCTAGATCATGACAGTGCCCAGAGATGGGAACGCCTGTAAGTCCCAAGTGCTTTGCTTCAATGTGCCTTTTATCCATCAAAATATCATATCAGGAATTATGATAAAAATAAATTCAGGAGATTACAGGCAATTGTTGGCTGAAAACTTTTTATCTTCTTCTGCAAATAATGATAAATATTACATTCCTCTGATGATGACAAAGCTCAGTGTGACAACTAACTCTTCTAATAACTGATCTATTGCAAATCTTACTCATAGCAAAAGTTATTTGTTGGTCCCTAGACCTAATTTGGGGGGGGGGAAGGGGAAAGAAGCAAAGGCAGGTATTACATACCTTGAAATGAACACGAAGGTTGGAACCCCTTGACTTGCATGCTGCAGGAAGGAAAAAATATCTTATGAGATTCCCAAATCATTAGTCCTATACAAAGTTTTTCACACACCTGAGACAATTACTTACATTTTGTGGGGTTCTCCGGATCAAGTGAGTAGCGGACCATTTTCAGAGCTCACCTAGGAAAATTTTTTAGAAGAAACCTATTTCAGAATGGCAACAGCAAATAATCTGCAGTCTCTCAAATTAAGATAGTTAAAAGCTGCTCAGAAATCAGAGTGTTTTCATGATTAATCCAAAGGTGTCCTAAGAATGTCATCAATGCAGCTTCAATTTTTATCACACGATTTTCAGATTGCCCTTTCCCCTCAGCTTCACATACAGTTTAAAAAAAGGATAAAAAATAAAAGCTTCAATACCTCAATCACTTGCTTCATTATCCTAGAAGAGTATACTTTAATGCAGTGGTATTCAAACTGGGGTGTCGTGACGACCCAGCCTGTGGGTCCTGGCCTCTGCCCCCTTAAGGGGCGGGGGCAGCCAGGAGATAGGGGAAGGCAGTGGTTGCGCTCAGGGGGGCCGCAGGGGCTCGGGTGCACTTGCCCAAGCCTCCTGCAGCCTCCCAGGGGTGCAGGGAGCCCTGCACAACCTTCGACAGGGCTCCCCAGGTCAGGAAAAGTGAAAGCGGAGCGATCGCACCCCACTCCGCAAAACGAAGTGGAGCACATTGCTCCGCTTTCCCTTCTGACCGGGCTGCAGGGACTGGGGTGCACTCACCAGTCCCTGCAGCAGCCGTCCCTGTGTGCGGGGAGTCCTGTGCGAGCATCTGCAGGGCTCCCCAGGTCAGGGAAAGGGAGAGTGGGGCAATTGCGCTCTGCTTCCGCTTTTGCGGAGGCAGAGCAGATCACTCCACTCTCCCTTTCCCTGACCTGGGGCACCCTGCAGGCGCTCGCGCAGAGCTCCCCACACACAGGGATGGCTGCTGCAAGGACTGGTGAGTGCATCCCAGTCCCTGCAGCCCCCTGAGGGACGCGATCCCTTCCCCCTGCCCCTGTTGCCTTCCCCCCCACCCCCGCCAAGACTCACTGTGGGTTTCAAACTCCCAGAGAGTTTGAAAACTGTAGTTCTAATGAAAGTAATCAGACTGATTTTCAATGAGAATACTAGCAAGATACTGTTGTCCATTAGACAGTGGGTTTGCAGCATTTTTCATGCCACAAGCTCAATATATAAAGAGTCCCAGTGGATCAGGCCAAACACCCATCTAGTTCAGTTTCCTGTATCTCACAGTGGCCCATCAGATGCCTCACAGAGCACACAAGACAACAAGAGACCTAAATACTGATGCCCTCCCTTGCATCTGGCATTCTGAGGTAGCCTACTTCTGAAATCAGGAGGTCGCACATACCCATCACAACTTATAACCTGTGATGGAATCTTCCTCCAGAAATTTGTCCAATCCCCTCTTAAAGGCTTCCAGATCAGATTTCATCACCACGTATGTGGCAAGGAGTTCCACAGACTAATATTTTTTCCTTTATCTGTCCAACACTCAATTTTAGTGGATATCTCCTGGTTCTGGTGCTGTGTGAGGGGGAAAAGAATATCCCCCTATCCACTTTATCCACCCCCTGCATAATTCTGTATATCTCTATGGTGCTCTAATCCAGTGGACTTCAACCTTTTTTTTTATTGCTGTAAACTGCCACAACCTTCCCAAATAAAGTTGAAGAACACTGCATTAGAGTAACCCTTCTCATTTCAAATGTAGAATGTCACTAAGGAAGCCACTGCACTGTATGGGATGCTCCCAATCCCTTCATCACATATTATGGTGGCATTAGGGATGGCATTCACCTCCCCACCCTCCTGCCCAAATTAAAAGCATCATGAACCATAGGGTAACAAAGAACCTTGCCTTTTATTAAAACGGTGCAATGGCTTTTCACCAACCTTCAGTGAAAAAAGTTATCACAATACTTATAAGAGCTTATTCACCAGGAACAGTCAGTCTTCAAAGACATCCCTGAAACTTGCAACCCTTCACCAAGGCCTGCCTGCAAGGAACCTTCACCATACCTGCCTTCCCTGTCTCCAGGACAGGGCGGATCCAAATGGGGGCCATGAGTGCATATCCCCCCAAACAGTTGCCAATGGGGAAGGGTGCCCACCAGAATAGGAAGCAGCTGCAGGGCAGAGAGCCCAGGTCGACCTGGTAGGTAGATCGGGGCTTTTAAGTTCAGGTAGGAGCCCAGGTCTACCTGGCAGGTAGATCTGGCCTCGAAGCCTAGGCAGGAGCCTAGGTCTACCCACCAAGCAAGCAGCCAGAGAGGCCATAAGCGCAACCAAGAGCCCAGGTCTACCTGGCAGGTAGATCTGGGCTCCAAATCCAGGTGGGAGCCCAGGTCTACCTCCCCGCTCCCCAAGCAAACAGCCAGAGGCCACAAGCTCAACCAGGAGCCCAGGTATACCCAGCAGTTAAATCTGGGCTCCAAGTCTAGGCAGGAGCCCAGGTCTACCCGCCCAGAAAACAGCCACAGAGGCCACAAGCTCAACCAGGAGCCCAGGTATACCCAACATAGATCTGGGCTCTGGAGTTAAGGGAGTGCTCATGCCCCCCCAACACAAACACTGGATCCGCCCCTGTCCCAGGATGTCCTATTCCTCTCTCCTTCTAGATGACAGATGGCACTGTCCCTAAAGCCTGTGTGGTTGCTACATCCGGGCTCTCCAGAGTCCCCCTGCTGACCACAGCAGCCATTTCCCACCACTTCTACGCGGGCTTCTTCGCCCACCCTGCCCTTCGTTCTCCCCCCGCGCCCCAACCCAGAAATACCGCCACGGGCGAACCGCTAGATGCCTCCCCACCCTATTCAGCAGGGTCTCTGCGGGCCCCACGGCGGGATTGCGAGCCACGGTGGCGGATTCTAGGTAGGCCCCGTCGCACTCACCTCAGAGCGTCCACTACCGCCGGGAAAAAGGAAGGACAAGGGCTTCTGGGAGGGCGTCATGTAACTTCCAAGTCTCGCGAGAAGTCGCCGCGGGATCCGCAGAACTCGCTTCGAGGAGACGCGTCTGTTGATAGACATAATAAAGGCTAGAGTGGCACAGTTCCAAGGCAGACAAAACCCATTAATGAGAACCCAGAAGTGCTGTATTGATGTGATGTGTCACTCTCGTGTTTTATTGCTTCTATGTAGAAACCACTTCTCCTAGTAAACCTCATTTGGCTGGGAGGAGAGTGTGAAAGAGGCACATGAAAGTGGGAGCCAGCTGTGGGTTGGTCTGTTAGAGTGAAAAAAAGCCTCCAGCTTCCAAAGAAGGGTAGCAGCTGCATTCAGACCATCCTGAAAAAGAAAATCACAGAGTGGTGATTTAGCATTTTCATTCTGCAGGGTGGTGTTTGTAGTCCTCATCTGGGAGAAAGTTCCATTGAATTCAGTGGGGCTTGCTTATTAGTAGCAATGCATAGAGACTTGCATTAGGTTGCAACCCTGATCTGGGAGAAAACTCCACTGAATTCAATGGGGCTTGTGTCTTGACAGCAATGCACAGTCTTGCATTAGGTTGCAACCCTGATCCGGGCGAAAGTTCCACTGGTTTCTGTGGGGCTTGCTTTTTGGTAGCAATGCAGAGAGGCTTGCATTAAGTTGCAATCCTGATCTGAGAGAAAGTGGCACTGAATTCAATGGGACATGCAAGCCTCTATGCCAGCCATTTTCATCTCATGGCACTAAAATGGTCAAGGCACACCATCAGTTTTCTGACAATTGAAAAGGCACGCTGTGCCGTCACATCCCCCAATGGCCCTACTAATAAATGACCTTCTCCCAAATTCCCGTGGCACACCTGGGGACCATTCACGGCACACCAGTGTGCCACGGCACAGTGGTTGAAAATGGCTGCTCTGCACTGTTGCCAGGAAGCATTATGTTGCAATCCTGATCTGGGAGAAAGTTCCACTGAATTCAATGGGTTTTGCTTCTTGGCACAAATGCATAGAGGCTTGCATTAGGTGGCAACCCTGATCTGGGAGAAGGTTCCATTGAATTCAATGGGGCTTGCTTCTTGGTAGCAATGCATAGAGGCTCGTATAAAGTTGCAATTCTGGAGAAAGCTCCACTGAATTCATTGGGACTTCTTGCTTAGCAATGCATAGGCTTGCATTAGGTTGCAGTCCTGATCTGGGAGAAAGGTCCATTGAACTCAGTGGGGCTTGCTTCTTAGTAGATGTGCATAGTTGATGTGCATAACAAAGCAAACAAAAAAAAAGTGGAAGGGGTGGCAAATTTGGGCATGGTGGGTGAACCTTCCAAGACTGCAGACTGGAGGTTTCTTAAGATGATGCAGGATGGTTATAATAATAATAATAATAATAATAATAATAATAATAATAATAATAATAATAATAATATTATTATTATTATTATTATTAATTCTTTATTGGCATAAAATAGCATTATACACAGATAAGAAACAGAATATTATCCAAGTCTCATTAGATCTCCACTATATAACATATAAACATTGCTAGCATTGTTCAGGATGTAGTGAATATTTACGAACTCTGAGCAGCCCTTCATGTTATTTAAACAGTGCCTAAACCCTAGAGTGGTTAAAATACCAAGCCAACCAAATACAACTCAGACGAGCACACTACATAGGAAACAATCTTTAGTGTCTTGCCTGTCTGGTCCTAGGACTGTTCGGGGTCAGCCACTCAGGCAGGTTTCTGCTACAGCAAACTGAGATTTTCCCCATGCTTTCCCAGGGCATTCTCATCCTGTGGCCTTCTGGGCATGCCTCTTAAAGAAGCAGTCCACAACAGAAAGCATGCCACAAAATATGAGATAGGACTACTCTAGTACACCATGACAAAAATGCACACAGTGTTAAGGTATGGTTTTACCTCATGCTGCTAAAGCTACACATGCAGTGCTGGTCTGTCCAAACTAACATTTATTTCTTTGTTGAAATACTTGTGTCTCAACCTTCCCTCCTCAAAAGAACCATCAGGTCAGATTACAAAATTTTCAAAAACAACAAACCACAATAAAAAAAAGAGGAATGAACATCATTCTCAACATGCAGCACTAGTGATGAGCTCTAGCTTAGAGTGCTGATTGACTTCAAAGTATTATTTTGGAAGTACCCTAAAGCAGCAGTTTTCAAACAGGGTTGCAAACCAATTTTTGGTGAGTTGCAAAAAGCTTGCTGTGTGAGCCTCTGCTTAATTTTACCCCCGTGGAAAACCATGAAAAATGAATTCATTCTCAATAATTATTAATAAATAAAAATATATTTTTAGATATCTTTTTTTAAGTCTAGTAAAACTAAGTGAGTCCTGATAGATTGCTTTAAAAAAGTGGGTTGTGGTACTAAAAGTTTGGGAAGTACTACCCTAAAGCAATCATAGCAATGGTTCTTCCAATTAAGGACCCAATCCTATCCAACTTTCCAGTGTTGGTGCAGCCACAGTGCAGCCCCAAGGTAAGGGAGCAAATGTTCCAATACCTTAAGGAACTTCTGTGACTACCTCCCCAACAGAAGAAGCAGTGCATGCTCCATTGGCACAGCAGCACCAGCATTGGAAAATTGGATAGGATTCGGCCCTAAGGAACATAAACGCAAGTAGAAATCTCTGCCACCAGATGGCGATAAAATTAAAATTTTTACTGACTACTCCTAAAAATAGGCTTTTCATGTACACAGTGGAACAGACATGCCTTTCTCCCTCAAGTTTCAAAGTGGTTGACAGTACATCTGAAAGCATAGAACATGGGGGCTTGTCTGATGTCCATGGGGAAGGTGTTATAGATCAGCTTTCAACTCTTTTTCTTCTCATGGCACACTGATCCAGGGCCTATGAGAAGAATTTTGTCAGGGGGTACAAAGTTTCTTCTGGGCCTCTTCCCAATGGGGCAGGGGGGTAATGGGGGCAGGCAGAATGGGGGGCAAAATAAGGCAGGGAGAGGGTGTTGATAGCCACAATAGTCTTTGGAGCCCAGGTCTACTACGTTTCTTGATGCAGAGCCCAGGTCCCCCTGATCATGTGGCACTGGCAGCTAGATAAAGTAATATGGAAAACCAAACACACTCCTCTCTAAAATCTCTACAGAATCTCTAAAATCTCTACAGAAAATCGATTGCAGAAAATTAGCATCATCGTGTTTAGGCTTACGCTAGAATGGACCAAAATGAACTTCTGCAGCAGCAGTAGCCCCGCACCAGGGTCCCTGAGCTTCTATACATGGTTATGAGATCCACAACCCAAAGAGCTACTGTAGCAAGCCAGTTTCCTCCCACGTTTGTCACTGTGCTCAGGAGGGTCATGGATAGCGACTGCCACAACTATCCCCAGCTATCTGCTTCTACCTCTCCATGGAAGCATCCAGAGCTATTCCAAGTCCTTCTCCTTGGCATGTTTGAAAAAGGGGGGGGGCAGAACAGAAAAAGTGTGAAGCAAAGTGCCCTCCTACTTTAGCAAGTCAGGGCTGGTGCTACTACTCAAAGGTGCTTACCCTGTATCTTGAGAGCCCTTGGAGATGATGTTTCTCTCTGTGGTTGTGCCCAAAGTTACTGAACAATGTTTTGATTAATAAGTTATTTGATTTACGCTTTAATCTTTTAATAAAGTGTCGTGAAATACTCTGTTTTCTCATTGTAGGTACCATTATGCCACCCCTTCTTCTTAACAAATGGCATCCAATGACATCCAGCGTACCTGAGCACAAAAGAACTAGAGTCAGAACTGCAACCAGTATGTAAATTTCCATAAGGGGACATTTTACTTTTGTAGTGATAATAATATTCATATTCTAGTAACCTATCCATTGAACTGTTCCACCGACTTCCCCTTGACCCCCTGCATCCACCCCTCTCAAATGCTTGTATCCCTGGCTATATAAAAGCTGAGCTATATAAGAATATGTTAATGAAATGGAATGCCATTGATTTCAGCGGGGCTGGATTGACGCAAACGGATGTGAACAGTGTAGCCTTGAGGTCTAGTAGGCAGGAACCCAGATTGGCAGCACATTTGTCTTCGCTCATGCAAGTTAATTATCAATCGCTGCAAATACTAACCACTTGATATGTTTCTTCTTTGCTAGGAGTGGCACAAGCAAGGCCTTGTATGTAAACACTGTACATTTACTACTAGAACCCCTCCTTTCTCTTATCACTTCTGAATGGTTTGTGTTGTTTCCCTGGCTGACAGGCCTGGCAAGCACACCCTGTAAGAACTGTGTGCAATTTATAATCCTCTGCATTGATTCCCCTGGCTGGGATGTTTCTCCATGTATATGAACAGGACCTGCCTCTCTGTTTAAGGTGGTTCTAAGCACCTCTATTTTACAGGGTTTTATGGTTGCTTAATAGTAAATCCCCTAATATGCTTTTTATCCTCTTTAGTAAGTTGTTGTGGATTATTTTTTTAAGAACAGTGAGACAGTGGCATAGCTAGAGGGGTGCAAAGTTTTGCAGGCGCCTTGCAAACGGCCCCTCCCCTTCAGAGCCATTCTGGTCGGCATATGCCTCTGTTTTGCTCCCACCACCTGGAAAGGGCCCAAAGGGTCACTTACACAGCACATTCAGGTGCCTGCAAAACTTAGTGCCTTGCACCCCCTTTAGCTACGCCACTGAAGTGGGTCATGTTTCTCTAGTCTCCTGTCTAGTTTGATCCATAGCAAGGGTAGGCAAACTTTCAACTTTAGGGATCCTGGACCTTTAACAATTGTATAGAAGAGGGAATTTCAGCAGGTGCAGCTTGTCATCTCACAGATGAAATTCTACACAATTGTTAAAGGTCCAGGATCCCTAAAGTTGAAAGTTTGTCCACCCCTGATCTATAGAATGTGAATGAATTGGCAGCTGCTTTTCAAGTGCTTGAAGGCTGAATGATAGAGATGTCCTTGCCAGTGATACAGGCATGGAATGTTTCTGGTCCACTGTGGTCTCTTTTAAAGCAGGTTTTTTTTTCCAGATTTTTCAACTTTGTAATTCAAACCTGCAAAATCAGCTCTCATAGAAGGATGAACAAAATTTAATGTGTTTAGGAAAGGCAGCACACTGGCCTTTCATTACTGTTTTTAAATTCCTAAATGTTTTATTTTTATAGTCCATATGCAATCTTACAATGAAGCTGGAGCAAAAAAAAAAATCAATAGCCATCAGTGAAGATGCAGGTTTAGACCTCTGCTGCTCTGCCAATAAAAACACATTATCTTTCAGTCCCATTTCCTAGAATCCCCAAACTAGTTCTAATGAATGCAACAGCATGCAAAGCTTGTCCCAAGATAACCCTTGGGGTTACATAATCTGCAGGGATTGTGTGGTAGCAAAAGCAGAGTGTGAGTGAGGTAACTACTGTACTTTCTTTGGTTATAATATTCCAACATACTTTGTGCAACTAGAGATCTTGTCTAGCTGATCACCTTTTTCCCAGTCACTTTCCCAAACCCTAGAATGAGAATCTGAAATCCTCAAGTTCCTCCCTCACCTTGCAGGAATTATAATTCGATGGATGGTTTTACAAGCACAACGTGGGAGAAAGTGTCATCCTATAGCTAGCAGATTATAAAGCAGGAAGAATGTGACAAGGTTTTTTTAAGAAGTTTTTTCCACACTTTTAAGACATACTGATGTGGGTGTGAGCACATCAAGTGGGTTAAGAGAGGTATTTTATTTCTAATGGCACAATCCACTGAAAAGCTTTGAAACTGTCAATCATTCTCATGGAGTTCAAGTAGGTAGGAGAACTTTCTGTGGATTGTACTCAACAACATTATGCTCCATGAAATGAGATCATACCATGTGAGCAGAATTGCCTATTGTGCTATCAGCTGTATTTAAAATAAACAAAAAACCAATAAAACATAATTTGCTTGGGGGTAAGCAGCATGCATCCCTTTGAATATTACCCCTCTGTGGTTCCCAAAATGGATGCAACATGCAAAATAGTATGCAGAATGTTCTAAGAAAAGCTTTGGAGCAGCCGTATGGGAATACTCAGCATCTTCCTCCCAGCTTCCAGCTTGAGAACATCCCGCACTTTAAAACTGGTGCTTGTAGAAAATGGTATGTCATCCTGTCGAGGGATAGTCCTTTCAGTGTATCCTAAGAATTGATAGCAGATCCTAAAATTGGATCAAATGGAGGCTCATATGCATCCAGTTCAGTTTTATTTTTCATTTTGTTGGCATTACTTTCTGCAGTCCAGGAACGTGGCCAATAACGTTCTTAGATAGAAAAGGGAGTAGATCAAGAATGCTCTCATTCTCTTTAGAATCTAAAATTCTGGCATCTGGATGGGAGGTGCTCCAGCATGGGGAGAGGTGAGTGTCAGGGCGTCAACTGAAAATGGAAAACATTCCACAAGGCACCTGGCCTGTGATGAATGAATTAGTGAGTCAATATTTCTCAGCTGAGCACATTTAGGGAAAAATAATATTTCCATATTACAGGATTTGGGCATAAGGGATGTTGACAATTATTCCTATTGTATGCATTGTTTCAGGAGGTCCCGTCTTCACAGGACATTGAAATTTAGCAGTGACCAATGGGATAAATGGCTTTGAAGAAAGGATTTGGCAGCTTAATGGATAAGGTTAGTTCGACCACTGATTATTTACCAATACTGAACTTGGACGATTCATCTAGACCAGTGGTTCTCAAACGTTTTAACACAGGCACCCACTATTTAGAATTTCAATCTCTTGGGACCCACCAGAAGTGATGTCATGCTGCGAAATGACATCATCAAGCAGGAAAATTTTTTATCACCCTCATACAACCAAATAAAATCAAATAATGAATCAATCAATCAAATAAATTAAAAGCTAGCAATAAGGATAAGTTTAAAAATTTATTTAAAATAAAGAAGAACACCCTAACTCTCCCAAACAGTTGCCAATTTGTTTATAACAAATTCCGCAAACATCCCAAAGGCTGCAGTCCTATCCACAATTACCAGGAGTAAGCCCCATTGACTATCACTGTTAAAAGCATATATATAGTAGTCTGTTAGTAGCCTGCTAAATGTCTGTAACATTTCCCCAAATGCAGTCATATTCCATGGTAGCACCAAACCTAACGTATTAAAAATACAATACACATTGAAACAAATGGGGACCCACCTGAAATTTTCTTATGACTCACCTAGTGGGTCCTGACCCACAGTTTGAGAAACACTGATCTAGACCGATGGGGATAGATACTCATAGGGGAAGATCTCTGCTGTTGGGAGCAGTTTAGAGTGAACAGGGCATTCCAAATTATATTTCTCACAATGATTTCACAGATCCTGATGCCTGTGAGCCCAATCCTATCCATTAGAACGTAAGAACAGCCCCACTGGATCAGGCCATAGGCCCATCTAGTCCAGCTTCCTGTATCTCACAGCAGCCCCACCAAATGCCCCAGGGAGCACACCTGATAACAAGAGACCTGCATCCTGGTGCCCTCCCTTGCATCTGACATAGCCCATTTCTAAAATCAGGAGGTTGCACATACACATCATGGCTTGTAACCCGTAATGGATTTTTCCTCCAGAAACTTGTCCAATCCCCTTTTAAAGTTATCCAGGCCAGATGCTGTCACCACATCCTGTGGCAAGTAGTTCCACAGACCAACCACATGCTGAGTAAAGAAATATTTTCTTTTGTCTGTCCTAACCCTCCCAACACTCAATTTTAGTGGATGTCCCCTGGTTCTGGTGTTATGTGAGAGTGTAAAGAGCATCTCTCTATCCACTTTATCCTTCCCATGCATAATTTTGTATGTCTCCATCATGTTCCCCCTCGGGCGTCTCTTTTCTAGGCTGAAGAGGCCCAAACGCTGTAGCCTTTCCTCATAAGGAAGGTGCCCCAGCCCCGTAATCATCTTAGTCGCTCTCTTTTGCACCTTTTCCATTTCCACTATGTCTTGTTTGAGATGCGGCAACCAGAACTGGACACAATACTCCAGGTGTGGTCTTACCATCGATTTGTACAACGACATAAATGGCCACCCCACCTCCAACCCGCCCCTCCCTGTCCCTCCTGTCCCTCCCTGCCCCTCCCTGTCCCTCCAACTTTCCAGTGCTGATGCAGCCATACCAACAAGGCATGCACTGTATCCTGCGTTGGGGGAGGGAGTCACGGAAGCCTCCTGAAGGATCTCAGGGCTGCATTTCGGCTGCATCAGAGTTGGAAAGTTGGATAGGATTGGACCCTGTGACACGTTAATTGCCGCCTCCTCACCAAAATACCCCAGTTGCTCTTTCTGGGCAAGAATTGCAAGTTACCAGTTTTGAATTAAAAATTTCTTGGCTGGCAAGCAGTGATCACCCTGCAATGAAACATTTGCTGAGGTGATGTTATGCAATAGCCACACAGTTCCCATGGGAAGACTGACTGTGTAAGGCTCTTGGAGGCAGGAAGGTGGGACAAATACTGGGCTGATTCAGCACAATCAGTCTTTTTTCTGCTTCAGCCCAGGCAAAGTTTTGTGAATGAAGTTGAGCTATTTTCCTGAACTTTTGGGGGAAGGAGTCTGTGGGGAAAAGGGGGGTTGCCTTTATCTGTGTTGCCCATGCCAGATAGAAGAGGGTCAAAGTGGCAGGGACCCACCATACTATCTGGTGCTACTGCAGCAAGTAATTGCAGCCACAAGGCTAGAGAAAGAAGAAGGAATCACTTCCCCTTATCCAGTGGCGTAGCTAATGAAAGTGTAGTCTGGTGCCAAGTGCAAATGTTTCTCTGGAAGTGACATCACTTCCAGAAGTGACATCACTTCCAGGGCATCATTTGCACTTGGCACTTCCAGAAGTGACACCTGACTTTTTAAAAAGTGAAAAATGGGGCAATGGAATAGCTAAGACATCTGCTACATGAACTCGAAGATTTTGTAGCCTCCCCATGTTGAAATAAAACTTAACTTATTAAGTACATTTTAAAAAAGTAACTTTTCTGATTAATTGGCCATAACTTTTGATAGACTACAGATAACCCAGTGTGGTTTGTTTCATTGCATTCAGCATTAAATTACCTTTCCAATGATATATAATATGATGGTATTATTCATATATACCAAGTCTTCATAATGAAAATGTTTTCTGCTTAATTGGCCATAACTTTTGATAGAATACAGATATTTCAACATGGTTTGTTTCATTGCATGCAGCAACTGTTACCCTGCAGATGCCTGATCTTGTCTGATCTCGGAAGCTAAGCAGGGTGAGGCCTGGTTAGTACTTGGATGGGAGACTGCCTGGGAATACCAGGGGCTGTAGGCTTATACCATAGTCTTTCGAGACTGAAGGTTGCCAACCATTCAGCCCAGTTGCATTGCACTGCATTGTTGCCCAGTGCAATTGCTACCCCCTGTACCCCCTTAGCTACCCACTGCCTTTATTGCCACCATGGCTTCTGACTCCTTCACAGTCCAGCCACTTATTCTAAACAGGCTGGCAGATGCTGGGAGCAGAAGAGGGGTAGTGGCAGCTGTGGAGGTGGTGGTAAGGGGAGGGTAGCTTGGAGCACACACAGTTGCATATGCAATTTAAAACAAAATGAGATATTTTGAAGGGGAAGGTGAAACATTTGAGTACCCTTCAAGCCAGGCCTGCTCCAGGCCGCACACATCACCAGAGATGGCCTTGCTCCCATATGTCTAGCCTGGTCCTCAGTAAGCTCTGAAACACATTTGAACCAAGAACCTCAGCCAGTGTGGTTGACTGCTGTAGAAGACTAGCTGTTGGGCTTCGTATGGGACACATCTCCATATCTGTGAATAACCAGAGCAATCTCTCTGTCTGTGTTTACTTTGATAGCCTTTGATAAAGAGTCAAGTACTCAGAAAATCTGGAATAAAATTCAAGAATGAATCAGTTTACAATGACACCTGTGGAGATTTTTCTTCCTGCCTTTTTAAAGCCATTTCTGCCCAATGTTGCATGTATGCAACAGGGATCAAATGCGTACGCCTCTGGGCTGGGCATTAATAAACAGCAGCATCTCTCTTCTTCCTAGCTGTTGGATTCACAGAGGAGCCCAGCAGGGGGCCCTCATCTCCTTCACAAGCATATCTGTCAGTGGGTGCTGCTGATGGTTGGACCAGAGATAAAAGCTTCCAGGTTAAGTCTCCAGCCTTTGCTTGGGCAACTGGCCATTTAGCTCTGTGCTTGGTTTGATATTGATGCTGGTCTGTCCTTTGGTTTCTGCTGTGCCTCTCCAGCTGTATTAGACCAGTCCCTGACTCTGTCTGCCAGTCACCTCCATTCACTGGTCGAGTCCCCTTTTAAAGGCACTAAAATGGCCATCATTCCTTCTGGTATCCTCCCAGCTATTCACAGTTCACCTCGCTGCAGCTGTGTTCAGTCTTCTCGCAAGACGCCTCTTCTCTAGGCTTTTTAAAAGGTTCATACAAGACAAATCTGCATTCAGTTATTCATCCAGCAAGTTCACAACCTGAAATTTGGCTTGCTAGCATTGTATTTATTTGTCTTGTACATTTATACACCGCCCTTCAGAAACAAGATGCTCAGAGCACTTTGGAATATAAAAACCAGACACAATGAAATATAAAACAAAACACTTTTAAAATAAAGCTACAGAAGTGGCCAACAGCCAGCAAAGCCATCAGGCAGCATTAAAACCAACAAATGCACATGCTGAGCAAATAAAAACATCTAGTGAATGGATGAAGCTGTATTTTGCTGTAGACCCTAGGTCCACGTCTGCTGCCATTGTCTACACTGACCAGTCCCAGCTCCAGACAGGGACGCTACTCAGTCCTATCTGGAGATGCCAGGGATAGAAGCTGGGACCTTCTCAAACAAAGCATGAGGTCTACCGGAGTTCAAAAGTGAGCTTCCCTGGGTAGGGCATTCCGTATTTATTTACTGACAATATTTATATACTACCTTTTCTCTTAAAAAACTAAGAAGCAAAAGGAAACTCAGAGTCAATAAAACACATTAAAAACCAAGGATACATATCCGAAGTGCCAGAACTCTGCTCAACAGTTGCCCAACATCAACTGGTAGGAAGACCTGGAGGGCCCAATGAGTAACAAAAGACCGGCTCATGTAAAAGTCCATTTTCTATAGTTGCCCATCATTAAACATGCAAGCCTAGATGGGCTGGGCAGAGAAAAAACAAGAACTGGTAAAAGCAGGAACTTGTACCGGAAAGCAGGAAACTAAACTGGAAACTAGACCAGGATTTTGTTCTTTAATCTTTTTATTCTGGTTTTTGGTAGATAAAATGGTGAGATCTGCCTCTGCAAGCCTCAGAAGAGGGGAAGGAGTTGTGTTCTCAGCAGTGGTGCCAACCTACTATCACTGAGACAAAAAAACAGAGGCTTGCAGAAGGGTATAGCAGCATAACATTTTAGCTGGCAGCCAGAAGCAGCAAATGATCAAAAACACTTAGTGCTACGTCAATAGCTATATAAATCAGAGATGGCCAGCTGGCAGCAAATGTAGCCTCCAAAGCATTTGTATCCATTGCTTGGTCATCCTACAATTTTTAATCCAAATATGGTAAATGTTTTGCCGTAGTTTACAAAGAGGGAAGGAAAAGATGAAGAAAGAGAGGTTGGGTTCTTTCAGGATGGTGCTTGCCACCTTAGTTTTTATGTTCTTTGGATTAAAAGGTAATAATTAAAAACATCTGCTAGGTATTCAGTTGGGACAACTTTTTCAGCCAATCACAATCACAAACTGATGTGTGGCTTAAGAGTGCAATCCTACACTCAGGTTAAACCGCCAGCCTAACAATACCAGCTTAACTGTAGTCTATATCACATATTACTTAAGCTCAAAGAGAAGGGAGCAAACA